>NC_143140.1:78738819-79041849 GCF_059928025.1 Delphinapterus leucas
CCGCAACAAGAGAGGCCACGAAAGTGAGAGGCCCGCGCACCGCGATGAAGAGTGGCCTCTGCTTGCCACAACTAGAGAAAGCCCTCGCACAGAAACGAAGACCCAACACAGCAAAAATAAATTAATTAATTAATAAACTCCTACCCCCAACATCTTAAAAAAAAAAAGTTTTAGCTCTTACATTGAGGTCTTTGAACCATTTTGAGTTAATTTTTGTATATGTTATAAAGTAGGAGTCCAATTTTATTGATTTGCATATGATATCCAGTTGTTGCAACGCTATTTGTTGAAAAGATTATTTTCCCCCCCATTGAATGGTATTGGCATCCTTGCCAAAGATCAGTTGACTGTAAATGTGAGGATTTATTTCTGTACTCTCAATTCTATTCCATTGATCTATTCTATCCTTCTGTGTCCATCCTTATGCTAGTACCACCCTGTCTTTATTACTGTAACTTTGTAATAAGTTTTGAAATCAGGAAATGAGAGTTCTCCAATGTTGTTCTTTTTCATACTTTTTGGTCTATTTTAGGTCCCTTGAATTTACACACAAATTTTAGGATCATCTTGTTAATTTTTGCAAAAAAAGCCAGCCATAATTTTGTTTGCATTGAATCCATAGATCGATCTAGGGAATATTACCACTTTAACAGCATTAAGTCTTCTGAACAAAGAACTTGGGATGTCTTTCCGCTTATTTAGGTCTTCTTTAATTTCTTTAAGTAATGTTTTATAGTTTTTCAGAGTTTTATAGTTTTTCATTTCTTTTGTTAAATTTATTCCTAAGTATTTTTTTATGCTTTTGTAAACGGGACTTTTCTTCTTACTTTCATTTTTGCATGGTTCCATTGAATTTTAACTTCAAGCACTATATTTTTAATTCTTGAAAATCCTGTTTATATATATTTTTTTCATATTGATCTAATCATTCATGCTTTAATATCTTTTTTTTAACATAATAAAAGATCAGATCTGGAACCATCAGATACAGAACTTATTCTGTATCTGATTATTTCAATATCTGAAGTCACTTCAAGTATGTTTTTCTCACTTGTTTTCTTCTATGTCTCTCTTGTGGAGATTTCTTTCCTCCTTTGATTAGTTCCTCGGAACTTTAATTGCAGGAATGATGTAAGGCTTGGTTTGAAAGTGTTCAGAGAGCATGTGGTTTGCTTCTGCTATATCCTTGGGAACACTGCCCACCCTTGATCACTTGGAAATAAATTTTACCACACAGGAAGTATGTATCCTTACACCACACCTACCTGAATATTAGGAATTTTCTGGGGAAACCTGTGTTTCCTCTGACACTCAGAGTCAAATCTGAGATAAGTTTGCTAGCTCTCTCCCTTCAAATGGTGACGGTCTTCTATTTTATCCTATTACTGAGGTTAACATCCTTTATAAGTTCTAGCTTTATGTGACCAAAAAGTATTGGAAAAGACTTGTCTAAATCCCCACTCTGCTCAAAGCTCCAGATTTTGTATGTGGCTCTTTAAATCCCAAATTCTCAGCCCCCAGGGATTGGCAAATACCATGGACAAACACCCGATTCCAGCACTTACATGCCACTCTAAATTCACACTTTCTTATCATTTTTGCCCTTCTTAATATTTGTACTTTTCTGCCAGCTCAACCATGCATTATAAAATACTTAAAACTATACAGCAATTTTCCTTTCTTCTGAACACTTAGTCTGCAATATTGCGTGCAATGGAATTTAATTAATGTCTTTTTAATTCCACTCCAGTGAGGGTAGGGAATTTGATTCTGGTTCTAGCCGCATGACCTTTGGTTAGTCTTTCATTCTCTCTGTGCCTCCATCTATGAAAAATGAAGAGGTTGGGCTAAATTATCTTTATGGGACCCTTTCAGCTGTAAATGTCCATGACTCTTAGATGCAATAATTCCTAACTGTACAGGAACTTCAATAGTTATTAATCACATTCAAGGAGTTATTTTACATCAGCAGGGATGAGATTGTTCTACTCCAAAGTATAGTTTTTCTCTGACCTGAGTGGCTCATTCCTTTTCTCTCCGATAGTGGGAGTTCTTCTTATACTGGGGCCTGCACACCTGATTGATTACTATTGTAATTCCACTTTAAAATATTAGAAGAGTAAAACAAAATACACCAAAGTAAAAAATTGGTTTTTTTCTTCCCTTGGATTTTAATAGTACCCATAAGAGGTGAAATAACAATGTTTTATCCTTGAAAGTAAGACATTCCATAACTACTGTTCACGCCGTTAAAATTTTTTTAAGATATGGTTTGGATTTCTTTAAAAGTGTTGGCCCTAGAAATTCCCCTAAAATTTCAGGTAACGTTCAGAGATAACTATATATTTAGCAGCTTCATCACTTTCAAAGCCCTTCAGAAAAAAAAAAACAACCCATAAATCGGCAACAGGCATGGAAAAGGAAAAATCTTCTTGAAGCAAACTGTTTACTACTAAAAACCCATGAATCATAGAGAACAAGATAAACCAAAAGTGAGTTTTCCTTCTGACATTTGAAGTTGCAGGAGCACCTCTGTGGCCTTGAGGAGATGAAATGCACTGAGACGGTATAAAATACATTATTCCGTTGCTTGCTACATAATGTGATTTAAATAGTTTTTCCTTCCATTATCCTCGGCTCGTGGGCACTTAAGTTGAGGCAGATTTATGAGTATTTCATAATTAACAAGTGTTCTTCCCTGGCAAAGAAAGCAGCCTAATTTGGGGGGAGGGGGGAGTCTTTCTGTCCCCACTGAGCTTCTCCATCAACACCTTTGCTTCCCTCCAGTCTGTGACTCCATTAACTTTAAAAGCAAATTAGAATCTAGTCTCTTTAACTGTACTTGCTTCATTCAAATCAAAAGGCATTTAATTAGTTTGCTTCTAGGATATATTAGTGCAATAACAGCATCTAGTATAAACAGTATAACAGGATGGTCTAAGACTTCGTGGGTTCAGAAACAGACTTTGAACCTGAATTATGGTCAATGCCTAAAGGACATTCCAGACAAAGTCTATGAGTCTAAGCTACATTCGTAAGACTGTCACCCATTTATAAAGCCTTAAAAGACCCATTTGGCCATGTTTGGCGAGGCAATGGGTCAGTCCCGTGACAAAAGTAAAAGTTTGAAAGTTCTCTTCTCCAAGGTGGTTTTGGCAGAGTCTGTTTATTTTCAGCTAATATGAGGAGCTCCTGAAGGAAGTGATTTATCTACTTTTCCTACCCTGCTTCCA
Source organism: Delphinapterus leucas (assembly GCF_059928025.1). Taxonomy (NCBI): domain Eukaryota; kingdom Metazoa; phylum Chordata; class Mammalia; order Artiodactyla; family Monodontidae; genus Delphinapterus; species Delphinapterus leucas. The sequence goes on from NC_143140.1 coordinate 78,742,053, forward strand.
ATTTGCCCACGCCTGGTACTCCAGGCCCCAAGGTCCCCTTGTTGTGCTGGCAGGGACACACCTGCAAAGTGTGAGAATGAGATGGAGAGGGCTTCTGACTGTCGTGATCTTGCTGTGCTCTGTTCCCACACCTCGTGGTCACTTGGGAGGAAGCCCATGGGCATTTCTTAAATTCCATTTCTCTTTGCCCAGCTTTAGAAAGCATGATATACACCCTGCTGTGTGTTTCACGGGATGGTTTAGTGATACAGAAACCAAGAAAAGAAAGCATTTCCAGAGAAAGGAGTGGGTAACTACACTGAATGCTGTTGAGAGAACAGAGAAGAGCCCTTTGGATTTGACAGCATGGATGAAGTCATTGGTGACCTTTGAAGAGAGTAGAGGGGAAAAACATTTGACTGGTATGAGCTAAGGAGAGATGGAAAGTGGAGACCATGTGTAGAGATAACTCTGGTAATTCTTCTGTAAAGAATAACAGGAACTAGTGATGTACCCAGAGAGGATTGCGGGGGTCAAGGAAGTGCTCCTAAGAAGGGAAATATCAGAGACGTTTGTGTGCAGGTGAGGATAATCCAGTGGATATTAACAATGTATTTCCTTTGCTAGGAACTTAACCTAAGAATGTAATCAGAAATGTGAACAAAGAGGAATGTACAAAAATGTTCATTTTATGTCTATTTAAATTAGTGAAAAAAATTGTATAAGTACATATAAAAGTGGGAAAGAAATGTGACAAAATGTCAACAGCAGTTATCCATGGTTGATGAAATTATGAATAAGTACTATTTTCTCCTTCATCGCCTATTTTCTAAATTTTCAACGTGAGAACATATTTCTCTTAAAATAAGTTTAAGTAAAACATTTTCTTCTTAAACATGTGAATGTGTCAAAAGCCCCATTAGATATGTGCAGATATTATTCCTCATGATAACATCTCCTAAACACAGTCTGATTAACGAAAAGGAAATTCTTATTTGTGGATGAAAGCACAGAATACCTAGAAAAGACATATGTTTATAAGAATTTCAAATGTTTTTATATTCTCCATTTTAAGACGAGAATATTTATTTCCAAACCTAACATATAATTTTAAAGATGGAAAAATAAAACTTGCAGGTAATATTTATTTTTACAAAAAGGGAACTGCTTACCGTCTACTAGACCTGCAAGCATTCCATATGAATACACAATTCAATCAAATGGATTTATATGCATTTACAAAAATTGCATTAAGTGTATAAATTGTGGTCAAATAAAATGCCTCTTGGTAAGTTAAGTGTGTAAACCAAATGTTTAAGAAATACTTCTGTTGGGGCTTCCCTGGTGGCGCAGTGGTTGAGAGTCCACCTGCCGATGCAGGGGTCACGGGTTCGAGCCCCGGTCCGGGAAGATCCCACATGCCGCGGAGCGGCTGGGCCCGTGAGCCATGGCCGCTGAGCCTGCGCGTCCTGAGCCTGTGCTCTGCAACGGAAGAGGCCACAACAGTGAGAGGCCCGCGTACCGCAAAAAAAAAAAAAAAAAAAAAAAAAAAGAAATACTTCTGTTAATATCTTAAGTGTAATAATTCTACCATGTGCAGGTTGTCCAGCTTAAAACTCATAATTAGAATCTAGTCAAGCAGATGACGAAACAGATGCCTAGAATACCAATGTGTAGTTTATCCTGGTATATAATTAATTTATGATACACTCTGCTTTGAAAATTTTGAAATAAGCCCATATATATTTCAAAAAGTCATTTCTATTGTAAGTGGTTTCACAAACAACACAATTTTATACTTAATTTAATTTTCATTATTATCTTCTGGAACAACTGTTTTTTTCCCTGAAATATTAAAGAAGAAAGACGTTATATTAGGTATATAATTTACAACAACAGCAGGATCTGCTACTTTATTTTTTATAAAGTATTATTTATTTTCTTGTATTTTAAAAAATTCACAAGACATTGAATTCATTAGTGAAATATTTTTCCCGTCTTCAAAGCACTGACTTTATTTTTGAAATTCTGGTTATGTCCAAATTTATAACATGTATCCTTTATTTTTATGAGCATCAATTTCAAGTATGATAGCTAAAAACCAAACAAATATCTTTATAATGTAAAAACAAAATCTGAAACATTTCAAAAGACTGCTATAAAGAAATAACACAATAGACTGTGACCTTATTAATACTGCTTGACTACCAAGCACCCGGAAGGTCTCACTGGACTTTAAGCTCCTTCTTATATCTTTAATAATAATCACAATCATTTTTTGAATGTTAGGAGGTTCACTGTGGCTCCACAGAAATGCTGATGGTACATGGAGAGGCCATTTATCTCCATCGTTACTACATTTCTTTCTTTCTGTGAGGTCTCTAGTTTTTACTTTATTTTGACATTTCTTTTGATTTTGACACTGTCCATTGGTTTCCTCTGTGCATCTCAACCTCTTTCTTCAATTATGGAAGACCTACCCTTGGCAAGGTTTTATGCCATTGTTTTTACACAGATGCCTTTGGAAAGTTTTAAAAATCAGATTATTTCAGGTGCTTTGATAATTTTTGATCAAGGATCGATTATATGTTAATGAAATGCAGTGAAAAGAACATATAATTTTGAACTGTGAGACGTGGGGTTGATAATCCTTTGTCTGTCGCTTAATAGTTATGTGACTAGAAATAACCCACAGCCTTTCTGAGCTCTGGTTTCCACATCTTAAAGCGATAAAAATAGTTATTTCAAGGCTTATAGTGAATGAGGTACACAAAAGATAAAGTGCTTTGTACAGTGAGATACTAACGCTATTGTTATTTTAAGACTGTAATCGTTCTGACTTTGTCTCTCTTTACTCCTAGTTGTCTCCGAGGCTTTCCACATCTATAATTGAATCTGCTATTTTCTCTTTGTTAAAATTAAAGTTTATGCTAAAACCTAAATGCAACCATGCTCTGGAGCCCACAAATTAGCACATTATTCTTTCCCAGTTTATCTATAGGGCACAGGCACGGTTCTAGGCAGAGGAGCATGCAATGCGGCATGCTTAACTTTAAACAATGGAATGACAGGGGTAAATTAGAAAACTGTTAAGAAGAGCTAGTAAGAACGAGACCAATTTTCATTTTATTTCAAAGTTCTTTGAGGCTGCTCTAATCATTCTGCTACAAATCTGTAAACACAACAGACAATGAATGTTTCCAGATAAAATAATCCAAAGGAACAGGCCAAGAGAGCCAGATAACTTAGAGGCTTTAGAAGTCCTAACAGCTAAGTGTCTTTGAATTCTACTATTGTACACGTTTCCAAATGATTGGAGTAATATACATTACTCCATTATGGGCATATAATGAAAGTATTCTCTTTACCAAGAAATTGCAGAAATTATGCAAGCTCTTTAACATAAGCTTGCTAGGTCTAGAAGTGCCGTATGGATTTTGAGCACACAAAACAGCCACTACCCTACCCCTAATCTCTGCTGTCATTGAACCTACAGTAAATATTATGTTAGATAATAATAAGTTCCAGGGAGAAAAATAAAATCAGGGTGGAGAGTAAACTGTGCATAAGAGGGAGATTTTTTATTTATTTATTTGCTTGTTTGTTTGGTACTTTAATTAGGGTGGCCAGAAAAAGTACACTTGAGAAAAGATGAAGGAGGTGGTGAGGGAGCAGACGGGGCAGATCAAGCGGGGAAGCGTCTTCCAGATGGAGGGAGCAGCAAGTGTTAAAGTTCTGAGGTCAAGTGTGTTTGCCTGGCACATTTGAGCATCGGCAAGGAGATGAGTGTCCTGGAGTGGAGTAAGTAAGTGGGAAGGTTGCTGGAGCTGTACATGTATCCTGTAGGGCTTTACAGAACGTCGTAAGGTCACTGGTTTCTCTTCTGAGAGAAAAGATGAACAAACATGGAGGGTACCAAGCAGAGGAGTGACATGGCCTGACTTAATCTGAACAGGATCACTCTGGCTGCTGTGTGGGAATAGACGGGAGGAGAGCAGGGGCCAAAGCAAGGGGAACAGTTAGAAGGCTATTGCAAGAAGTGATGAAAAGCCTGGACCAGGCTAGCGATTCTGAGATTACCTGAAAGTGTCATCACAATCATCCAAGATGGTGGACAGAGAGGACAGTAGACATTCAATTCGGAAATGCCTATATTTATAATATAGGAAGAAGAGGAATTCGCAGAGAAAACCAGACATACTCTCAGCGTTCCACGAGGTCTGAGTCTCTGCTAGACTTCTAAAGCAGGAAGAAGGACCAAGAAGTTATTATATGCTCATGAGGCAGCAAGGCAAGAATACCTGCTCTCATCACTTATGTTCAGTATTGTACTAGATGCTCTACCCAGAGTAATAACACTAGAAAAAGAAACAAAAGACATGCCATTTGGAAAAGAAAAATAAAACTTTTTTTATTCTCAGATAACATGACCATTTATGTAAAAAATCCAAGGGAACCTACCACACACACACACACACACACACACACACACACAATACACACAGATTACTAGAACTAATATGTGAGTTTAGCAAGGTTACAGGATACAAGATCAATATAAAAAATAGTCATATTTCTTTATAATATTAATGAATGATTAGAAACTGAAATTTTAAAAAATCTACAATAACAATGCAAATATGAAATATTTAGATAAAATTTTACAAAAATTTGCAAAAGGCCTGTACATTGAGAACTACAAAGACAGTGATAATGAAGAGTTTTTAAAAATAGAAATAAATGGAGAGATACACCCTGCTCATAAATTTAGACTCAATATTTGTAAAATGTCAAAATTTCCCAAGTTAATCTACACATTCAAGGAAATACAGCTGGCTTTAGGAGGAGGAGGAATAGAAACTGATAAACTCATTCTAGCATTTCAATGGAACTACAAGGACCTAGAATAACCATAACAACTTTGAAAAAGAAGAACGAAATTGGGGGATTTATACTACCTGAATTCAAGACTTGCTGTAAAGCAACAGTAAAGGCAGTTTGGTACTGGCATAGATATAGACATATAAGTCAATGGAATAGAATAGATAGTTCAGAAATAGATTCACACGTAATTGACCAATTAGTTTTCTTTTTTGGTTTTTTTTTTGCGGTACGCGGGCCTCTCACTGCTGTGGCCTCTCCCGTTGCGGAGCACAGGCTCTGGACGTGCAGGCTCAGCGGCCATGGCTCATGGGCCTAGCCGCTCCGCGGCATGTGGGATCTTCCCGGACCGGGACACGAACCCACGTCCCCTGCATCGGCAGGCGGACTCTCAACCACTGCGCCACCAGGGAAGCCCCAATTGGTTTTCTTTTTCTTTCTAATATAAACATATCTTTATTTGCCCTCAATATTATTTTTATTGAGTTATAACTGACACACAGCATTACATCAGTTTCAGATGCACAACATGATGATTCAATATTTGTACATATTATGAAATGATCACTACAATAAATCTAGTTAACATCCACAGCATACAGAGTTGCAGAACATTTTCTTTTGTTGAGAACATTTAAGACGTACCCTCTTCGCAACTTGTAAATATGCAATACAGTATTATCAACTATAGTTGTCATGCTATACATTACATCCCCAAGATTTATTTACTTATTTTATAACTGGAAGTTTGTACCTTTTGACCCCCTTTGCCCACTCCCCTGCCTCTCATCTCTGACAACCACTAATCTGTTCTCTGTATGAATGAGCTTGCTGGTTTTCGTATTTGTTCTTAGTTTTCACATATAAGTAAGATCGTATGGTATTTGTCTTTCTCTCTCTGACTTACTTTGCATAATGCCCTTTAGGTGCCCAACTGATTTTCAACAAAGATGTCATGGAGAAAGGATAATCTTTTCAATAAATGGTATTGGCAAAGCTGATTATTTATACGTAAAAATGATGAACTTTGACCTTTACCTCAGACCACATACAAAAATTAACTTGAAATGGATCATAGATCCAAGTGTAAAAGTGACAACTACAAAACTTCTAGAAGAAAACGGAGGAGAAAACCTTAATGACCTTACATTTTGCGAAAATTTCTTAAAGAAAACACAGAAAGTATGAACCCTGAAAGAACAAGTTGATAAACTGGACATAATTTAAGGATTTTGTCCTTCAAAAGACAATGTAAAGAAAATGAAAAGGCAAGCCACATACTGAGAGAATTATTTGCAAAGCATATATTTGATTAAAAAAAAAATCTGTGCAGATTCATAAAGAACCCTTGCTACTCAATATTAAAACAACTTTGATAACATAAAACAGGCAAAAAGTTGACACTTCACCAAAGATAAAATTACCAGATATAAGTACAAGAAAAGATGGTCAATGTCATTAGTTATTAGAGAAATGCAAATTAAAGCCGCAGTGAGATACCACTGCATATAAAATTGTATCGCTAAAATGAAAGGAACTGACAATGACAAACGTTGTAGAACATGAGTAGCAAATCAGGCTCTCCTCCATCACCAGTGGGATATAAAGGTATATGGTCACTTTAGAAGGCAGTTCCTTATGGTCACTATATGACCCAGCAATCCCCTTCCAGGTATTTATCCAAAAAGAAATGAAAGCATAGCATCAATCCACACAGAGATTTGTGCTCAAATGTTCACCACAGCAATATTCATGAAAACCAGGAACTGGAAAGAACCCAAAACGTCCATCAATCGTTAAATGGACAAATGGCGGTACATTCTTAATGATAAATTACTACTCAATAATAAAAAGGCACTAATTACAGGTTCACACCACATGGTTGAATCTCAACACATTTTGCTAAGTGAAAGAAGTCACACACAGAAGACCGCATAGCTTGAATTCCATTCATAAGAAATTTTACAAAAGGCAAAATCCATGATCCAAAGCATATCAGTGGTTGCCTGGAGCTGGGACAGGAGTAGGGATTGACTGCAAAGGGGAAAGAAGAACTTCTGGGGGTGAGAGAAATGTTCTGTATCTTAATTGTTGTGCTGGTTCAGGGTGGTATGTGTATGACAAAATTCATAGAACCATACAATTCGAATGAGTGAATGTCACTGGATGTAAATTGTACCTAATTAAAGCTAATTTAAAAATTTAAACAGAAAGGAAATCCCACAAATGTATAAAAGAAGGTGGCAAAAGTTGGACTAAACGATATTACTTATCACAATAAATCATTCTGTCTTTCCCCCCTACTACGGCAATACTAAAAGCAGAATCTTAGCTTGGGTAATTAATGTTTCCTCTATTCATTAAACAATTATTTGTCACAAGGTTTATTGAAAATTAATTGCTGACCAAGAAGGCAAGCCAGGACTTTGAGTTTGGGGCTCTCTTGATCAAAGAGGGGATATGGCAAAGGGAACGGTGGGAAGAGGTAGGATGGGAAACATATTTGTTTGGTGGCAGATTCTCGCAGTGGTAAAGACTCGCCACCCTCTGGAATGCCAGGAAGTGGTGGTGAACCCCATTGGGAGATTTTGTATTTAGCTGGGGCCTGAGCACACCCCGGGCTGAGCTTGGCATTACAGATGTCACCTTCAGATGGCTCCCAGGACCCTGGAGGAGGACACACAGCCAGGGTGGACTGAAGGCTGTAGCTTTTCTCCAGTTTCTTGGCGTGCAGAAGCCTCAGTGTTCTTGCACCTGGACTTGGGAGATGAGAGCATCACGAAAAATGTTTTATCCTGCCTGCTACCTCTGGCTCATGGGAGTGGCCAGATTTGATTTGATTTTGAGAAACCAAGGAATGGATATTTCACTTTCTTGGAAATTGTGGAGCAATTTCTACCTGTTGTACATTTACAGATACCTACTGCATCCCTGGGATGCTGGATAAAGACTAAAAATGGATAATAATAAATAGCCCCCCACCTCCATCCTCAAGAAGCTCAAAGCTCATGGGGAATACAGCTGCATAAATAGATAATGTACAGCACAGTGATAGAGATTACTGTGGGGTACTGTGGGAACACAAAATAACAGGGGTTCCCTTCTGTGGCTACATTTATTTTAATTTTATTTATTTTTTTATACAGCAGTTTCTTATTAGTTATCTATTTTATACATATTAGTGTATATATGTCAATCCCAATCTCCCAATTCATCCCCCCGACTTTCCCCCCTTGGGGTCCATACGTTTGTTCTCTACATCTGTGTCTCTATTTCTGCCCTGCAAACTGGTTCATCTGTACCATTTTTCTAGGTTCCACATATATGCGTTAATATACGATATTTGTTTTTCTCTTTCTGACTTACTTCACTCTGTACGACAGTCTCTAGATCCATCCACATCTCTACAAATGACCCAATTTCGTTCCTTTATATGGCTGAGTAATAGTCCATTGTATATATGTGCCACATCTTCTTTATCCATTCATCTGTTGATGGGCATTTAGGTTGCTTCCATGACCTGGCTATTGTAAATAGAACATTGGGGTGCATGTGTCTTTTTGAATTATCGTCTTCTCTGGGTATATGCCCAGTAGTGGGTGTGGCTACACTTAAAAAAATTATGTATTGCTTTTTAAATTTTTATTTATTATTATTTTATCATTTTTGGCCCTGCAGCATGTGGGATCTCAGTTCCCCTACCAGAGATTGAACCCGTGCCCCCTGCAATGGGAGCTTGGCGTCTTAACACTGGACCTCCAGGGACGTCCCTGTGGCTAGCCTTTAAAAGCAGGAGGGACCCCGGCCTAAATTTTAGTTCAGATGTCAAGACTGATAATGCCACACACACCTTGAGAGGGTATGAAAAAGTTTATTACTTACATAATTGAGCTCTCTGGAGAGGGGAGGCTCCTCTAGCAGATCGGAAATGGCTTGAGAGAGGAAGGAAAGGAAACTAACTCCGGGTTTTTATTGTGGCTGAGGGTTGGAGCCTCGGGCAGAATTCCTGTGAGCAGACGGGGTTTGTGTGGTCTGAATCTTTCACTGGATCCAAAGGAAGGCACAGCGGCTCTTTCTTATCAACTTGCCCGGATGTGGCACACAAAGGGGAGCAGGGTGAGGCTTAAAAGCTGTCGCAGTCAAACATCAAAACTGGAGTCTGACTCTTTATTGTAGTCCGTCACCCAGTTTTAAAGGAATAGGGTCCTCTAAAGGTTAGGAAGCTTTCCTGGAGAAGGTAATGCCAGAGATAATATGAATATTGGGAAAGGAGTATTTACGGACTCACTATTTATCTTTTGTGTCTGCTTGTAAATATATTAAAATTGCAAACAAATGGAAAAATACAGTAAAGTATAAAACAGAAATAAAAACTCACTCATAAACTCATCATCCTAAAATAACCACAGTGACCATTTTTGTGCATTTCCTTCCCGTATGGATTAGTTTGATTATTAGAAAAATATTATAAAAAAATAATAACATATTTTTTCTGGTGTGTTTTCAGTGCATTTACCTTTTTCCTCAGTGAAGTCGTGGTATAATTGTTACTCTCAAACTTCTTTATAGGAAAGTTAACACTTCTATTCAATTTTGCTTATGATCTCTGGTGGTGCTTTTAGCCTATTCTGTTTTTTTAAACATGGCAGAAACTGAACCTACTGTATTTTTTAAAAAGTTGTCAAATCTATGTTTCTTTGTTAGAGAAGTGTTATCTTTACCACATGTATTTCCATTTTGCTGTCGAGAAACTGCTGGAATTCCAACTTGACCTTTCCTCTTCTATGCCTGTAGGATAGCTAAGAATCACCACAGGACCAAACGGTTCTATACCGTTCCACAAAAAATACATGTGTATTTGGAAATCCACAGTCTCTTAACACTTTTGTCTTTCAGGTGCTTAAGGAACTTGTCAAATTCAAAGGCAGAACAACATGTTTAAAAGATTTCAAGGAGGGGCTTCCCTGGTGGCACAGCGGTTGAGAATCTGCCTGCCAATGCAGGGGACACGGGTTCGAGCCCTGGTCTGGGAAGATCGCACATACCGCGGAGCAACTAGGCCCGTGAGCCACAACTACTGAGCCTGCGCGTCTGGAGCCTGTGCTCCGCAACAAGACAGCCCGTGATAGAGAGAGGCCCGCGCACCGCAATGAAGAGTGGCCCCTGCTCACCACAACTAGAGAAAGCCCTCGCACGGAAACGAAGACCCAACACAGCCAAAAATAAATAAATAAATAAATTAAAAAAAAAAAAAGATTTCAAGGAGGTTTGATGATAACGCTTCCGAAGACAGGTAGGTAGGCTCTACTAACCCCGGCAACTCTCGCCTTTTCAAATTCCTTACTGTTCTACCTCAAAGTATTTTTCATTGCCACAACTTAGGAACAAATAAGAAAAAGAATTCTCTGTCATGTCTTGCTTGTTGCCTGTTCTTTCTTGGTCACATTTATTTTGCTGTGTTCTCTTTAGTGAATATCAACCCACATAGTCAGTTCCATTATAAAATGAGTGAAGTTAGCTCTATCACAAGGCAAAGGCGGTCATGGCCTTGGGCTCTGCAAAAAAACCCTCAAATGTGCAAGGACCTTCAACAACCTTGGTCCTCAAGGTGGTCCCCAGCAAATCCCCTTATGGCTTGTCAAAAGAAGGCTGACTTTGAATCATGGAAATACGTGAACATTTTTCCACTTCATTTACATCAGAGACATTTGTGTGAAGTATACAATATACATGTACACAGGTGACAAGTTTTTTTAAAGGGGGCAATGCAGTTTGGACTCTTTGTGGAGTCATCGAGCAGAATGTTTTCTGATATTTATGCAGAACACAACGACTGAAACATTTACTATTGGGCCTTTACAGCAAAAGTTTGTTGATACTTGCCCCAGTCCTACATGTTCACACGGAAAGAACTGTTTATTTATGCCAAAATTTGTTAAAAATTAGTAGTTAGTGTGGCATTGTAAGTAAATAGATTAAAAAGTAAGTTATTGGTAGTCACTGACTCATAAAATAATGAGATTATACCCATTGCAAAATTGTCTAGAAACGGAGAATATTATTTCTGGGCAGGACATGGGAATCAGACGGTACAAAAAACAAAGAAAGTGACTTTGGAAGAAAGCATGTGGCCTTATTCTTCAGGCCTCATTAGTTCCTGCACTTGAACTATATTGTGAGAAAAATAAGCATAAGACCTACTTCAACTTCATCAACAGATATTAAGTGAACTTGGCCTGGTGCGAAATATACAAAGCTATAAAAGTCAAATTTTTCTCTCAAGAAGTTAATATTAACACTATTATTATTAATAATAATTATACTAACAACAGCAGTGATAATAATATTCACCAACATTTGTGGCACTCTTACTATGTGCCAAAAACCATTCTAAGCACTTTATCTGACTTATCTAAATTAGTCCTCCCAGCAGCCCTATGAAGTAGGTACTGCAAGATCATCTCATTTTAAAGAGGAAATCCCATGTCTTCAAGAGATTCGATAACTTGTCCAAGGCCACGCAGCTACAAAGATTCAGGGTCAGGACACTAAACCAGGCAGTGTAGCTAAAAGCTCAGATACTTTTCCATCCTGTACCCCACTTCCCCAAAGATTCCAGTCCTGCATAGTAGGTGCTCTGGTGAAGGGTCCATAATAAAACCCTGTGGGACACAGGGAACTCTACTTAATGTACTGTGGTGTCCTAAATGGGAGGAAAATCCAAAAGGGAGGGGATATATGTATATGTATGGCTGATTCATTTTGCTGTGCAGTAGAAGCTAACACAACATTGTAAAGCAACTAGACTCCAATAAAAATTAATAAAAACAAACAAACAAACCAAAACCAAAACCCTGTGGGAGACTGGGATTACTGGAGAGGCCTCCCCAGAGAGCTGACTCCAGAATGATAATGAGATTTTGTGGTAGTGTGGGAAGATACATTGCAACCTTCCCAAGTAAGTTTTAACTGCAGATACTAAAGCTCTTTGGGCCACAGGCTTATCTCTACTTAGTCTCTGAACAAGCCCTGTTCAATTTGGAGGGTAAATAGGAGGATAGCAGCCTCCCTCTTTCCACCCCTTCTGTCCTAAGCCCAGGTTAGAAACACCGAGCTGAAGTTTCCTCTCCTTCCCTTCAATTCCCCTGTGTTTCCAGAAGTATTCTGAAAAAACAGAGCTGCATCCTTAGATCCTTGTTTCGTCTCTCCATTATGTGCTCTGCACCCACCATGTTTTTAACCTTTCCACCCTCCCAGTGATGAATAACAGTTTGCCTCCAAGGCCCTGGCATCACAAATAACATTGCAATGAACATCCTTATAGACCTTTGCGAGAACTGGGGTGGAATACGTATGCTGAGGTGCAATTGCTAAATCTTTGGGCCAGTCTGTACCCTGCCTCCCAGGAATGCGTGATATCTTCTGTATACCAATATATAAACCTAATACTGATATACAGTATAGATATTACACCTGGCATTTTCCAGCTTATGCTTCACTTTGTCATCAACATATCCAGTCTAAAACTACAAGTCAGATAGCTCATCACTACCTGTACCTGCCGGCTCAGCTGCTCAGCGTGGAGCCGGCTGGGCACCTGGAGCTCTTCATTCTTACAACCAGCTGAGGACTTATTTCTGTGTTTAGGCCTCCGTGCTTCCCATTGTGCGCAGGGGCTCCGGGCAGTGAGTGAGTGTCTTTTACGTCCAGAGGGCCTTTCACAGCCCCTGGCACAGCGGTACTGAGTACAGTGTTGTTGACTCAAACAAATGGAGAACAGAGCATGAAGAGCCAGTTTGGGAGGAAAGATGGTTCTACTGGGGGCAGATGGAACTACATGATCAATCTGATTGGTAGTGAGACATTCATGTACACTTGTCCTTCAGGAAATCTAGAACTTTGGATTTAAAACACAACAGAGAGTGTGGGAGCCAAGCTGCAGCTGTAGCTGTTGAGTCATGACCAGTGCTTCAGGGAACTGCGCGTAGAGAAGTATATTGAGAGGACATGGAATACCGGTTTATTTAGCAATCGGTGAAAGATGGTCGTCTGCAAAACTGGGGCCAGAGGACGAGGCTCAGTAAGACAAGTTTAGCAGCCGGAAGAAATCGGTGCAGTGTTAGCAAGGTCACGGGAATGACAGGAAGGACCAGTGTCCCATACTGCAAGGCACTAGGGTTAAAATGAGACTAAGCAGGGGCTGCTGGATCTGAAAATTCGTGTTTTACTGGGGTCTTTAAAGCCCATTATTTTGTACTGTTATGAAGAAGCATAAGACATTTTTTCTTCTAATCTACAGAGCATATTTTGAACTTCCTCTTGTCTTAACTTGATTACAGGATACTTGAAAAATCTATATGAAAGGGAAATTTAGAATGGGATATTATTACAGAAAAAGTGGAATTTTACTAAAAGAAGTCATGTTAAAATATTTTGCTTATAGATTACTCTGTACTGTACGGGATGCTTTTTAAAAAACCACTAGCTGATTCCTGTGGCTCATAATACCAGGTAAGAATTCCCTTGAAAGTGTTGGAGCTCTGTGTATTTCAGTACGCGGGCCTCTCACTGTTGTGGCCTCTCCCGTTGCGGAGCACAGGCTCCGGACGCACAGGCTCAGCGGCCATGGCTCACGGGCCCAGCCGCTCCGCGGCATGTGGGATCTTCCCGGACCGGGACACGAACCCGCGTCCCCTGAATCGGCAGGCGGACTCTCTACTACTGCGCCACCAGGGAAGCACCGCTCTGTGTATTTTTTAAAAAGGCACAACCCTGCGTCTTTCTACCACACACTAACATTGACACCATTTGCTTCAAAGAAATCTGCCCTTACCTAGAAATTCCATAAGGAACTAGGAGATACATAGACATAAGTCCCTGTAAAGATACATAATTTATCATTTTGTTCTTACTTATCATCTAGTATTTTCTTCATGGAATTTCCATTTTAATGGACACCCTAAGTATTTTGTCAAAAAAATTTAAACACTTTTTTTCCATTAATCTCACAGAACTTCTTGGAGAACATAATTCTAAAGATCTTCTATTTCGATGTCTTCAGAAAAAGTCTACTTTTGCTTTTATATTTTATAAATCTTTCATGGTGACTTTTGTAAATTATTCCCACTTTCCTTCTACCAATCCAAAGCATAATCTTTCAGAATTTTCTGGAAAAAAATATTTGCCTTAAGTCATTTTCCATTATTTCTAGGTATAGAATTAAATTAATGCAATAAAATTTAAAGAAGAAACTCTTCCATTCATGTACCTCTTATACTCATTTCTTTTATTTCCTTTGTACCTGAAATTTATGTCCTTTTGTGCTCACAGTGACTTGTAAATCGTCTTTTCCCATCTACACCACTGAACTCAGGCCCTGGAAAAAGGTTTTTGAGTCCTGATTTCCTTTCCTGCAGCATTTTCAGGGCGGTAGGTTATGCTAAGGTAATTTCAATTAGAATGTAAATTGGGTAATCTGGAATTCTATCAAGTATAGTCATTCTTTCCTCTTCTCTCTAATATCAAGTTTAGTACCTCTTTCACTAGCACAATAACTGATGCTCATCATTATAATCCCAAGGTACCACGCTGTCCTCTGAATCAAGAAGGTTTCCAGTATAGTTTTATTAGGTGTACTCATCCTTTAAAAATGTATAATCTTATGTAATAAAGTTTTTTGTTAGTCATATTATTTGATTAACTAACTCAATTCTTTCTTTGCTTTATGCAGGATAACAGAAAGACTGTCAAACTTCTAAGTTTGTTTGTTGGATTGTTTCAGGTTTCCATTTCCTATGCGTAAATCCTCTCTTGCATTGTATTCTGGGTTTTTTTTTCTAAGTCAAGGTTTGGTTAAAGTGAATCCTCTGCCAGCTCTGCACATGCACTGGAGCAGCTCCATGCTGCTGAAGGATAGCATACAATCCTGCTGACTGGCCTCATTCAGTTTATGACCATAAGCTGCAAATACGACCCCAGGGTTACCGGCATCCCTGCTCTAGTCGATTCAGTCTCCCACTCCCTAGGATGGCTGTTTCTACACCACCTCATACTTGCATGGCTTCCTCCTCTTTCTCATCAGATGACCTTGCCTTCGGTCATCAATCAGAACAGAACTTCCACATCCTGCCGTCCCCACATCTACTCATCTACCTGTGTCTGTCCCCACAGACTTGCTCTCCCACCTGTTAGAAACGAAACGAACCAGCTGGGCTCCTACCCAAGGCCAGAGCCTCCATGCATGCCCCCATTCCATCCCCTCCCAGCCGCCCAGGGGCTCTGTTCCTGCATCACCTGTTCCCACCTCTTCCTGGATCCTTCCCTTCTGCAGCCCCACATACAGAAATTTCTCTTGTTACTAAAAAAAGACCCTTCCTTTACCACGTACCATTCTCTAGCCCTCACCCCATTTTTCTGATCCCTTATGGCTACACTCCCTGTACTGTCACCTCCACTTTCTCCCCTCAGTCTCTCTTGAGCCCACCCCTGGGCTGAGACTGTTCTGGGCAAGGCCAGAAACTGACCTCCCTGCTCTCGATCCAAAGTCAGTCTGGATCCCTCGGCAGCAATGGACACAGTTGCTCGTTGCCTTCTTGGAGTGGCTTTATTCACAGGTCCCGTCCCCACCTCACGGCTTGATCCTTCTGCTTCTCTCCTGTGCTTCTTCAGAGTGCCTTCCAGATGCTCCATGTCGCGGTGCCCTAAATTTTCATTGCTTGCCTGCTTTAATCTAATCTCACTTCATCCTGTGACTTTAAATACCAACTACATGCTGAAATGGCCAAGCTTATACTTCTGCCCTACTGTTCTCCCCTAGCTGCAGACGCCCCTTGACGACTCCACTTAGATAACTTTTAGGCGTCTGAAACTTGATATGTCTGAATGGGGACTCTTGCTTCCTTTCTATCCCCACTCCCCAAATCACTCCTGTCTCTCCATTATAATAGAATATGGCGACCCCGTCCCTCAGTTGCTCATGCCAAACATTTAGGAGTCAACCTTGGTTTCTCTCTTTTTCACAGTCCACACCCAGCAAGCTCTACTAGTGTAATGGCATTCTTTGGGGATATGGCAGGGTTAAGTTCCAGACCACCACAATAAAGCGAATATCAAAATAAAGGGAGTCACACGAATTTTGGGGTTTCCCAGTGTATATAACAGTTTTGTTTACACTACACTGTAGTCTGTTAAGTGAGCAATAGCATTGTGTCTTTAAAAACAATGTACATATCTTAATTAAAAGATAATGCTGTTGGAGAAATGGTACTGATAGACTTATTCAGAGCAGGGTTGCCACAGACCTTCAATTTGTAAAAAACGCAGTATCTGTGAAACTCAGTAAATAAGACGAAGCACAGTAAAGCGAGGTATGCCTGTATCAGACATTCTGAATGCTTCTCACCACGTTTGCCACTATAGGTGCCAAGTCCAAGGCCTTGCTAGACCTACTAAAGTAGCTTTCTAAGTGGTCTCACTGCTTCTACGCTTGGTCCCTGTGGTCTCTCCTCCATGAAGCAGCCAGAATAGTCCTGTTAAATTACGAATTAGCTCACGTTCCCCTGCCAGGAATCTGAAGAGGTGGTTTTCTATCACACTTGGAACAAGCTCCAACGCCCTCAAGGTGATTCGGTCCTGCCCCCCTCTCTGATTCCAATTGTTCCAACTCTCCCTCACTCTTACTTTTCTCCAAAACACAGGCCTTCTTACTTCTCCCCAAATGCACCACGCTTGGTGCTGCCTCAGTACCTTTGCATTTGCTGTTCCCTCTACCCAGAACATTCCTTCCCCCAGGTATTTCATGACATTTATTCTTCCTTTTAGACTTTATTTTTCTTAATATTTTTTATCTTCATCTGAAATGATACAGTTATTTATTTAAGCCCTATGAGGAAAGAAACTGTCTCTCTTGGGCACTGCTGTATCTCCACTCTTAGAACAGTACTTGAAATATGACAGGCACTCAATAAATATTAAATGACAAAGAACTAATCAGTGACATACGCTATTTTCCAATTTTTTGGTTCTGTTTCCACCCTACTAACGCAATAGCCATTGATCATATTCTTTATATAGATATTTTTTTCACAGTTCTAGTTCTAGCCATCTGCAACTCTGGCCTCTACATAATCTCTCTGATCTCTGTCATTGGCAATCTCACCTCCTGTTCTAATTACGGTAGGCCACCTTGTGCCCATCTACAGGGTTGCAAGCCATCCCACAGAACAATGTGGAGTTCGCATCGCCTATATATTTGTTTAACTTGTTATTACGAAAATTTGAAAACAGGTACAATAGTAAAGAAAATAATATAATGAACCCTATTTAATATAACCCAGCTTCAATAATTAACTCAAGGTTAGGCTTGTTTCGTGTATTACTACCTCTTACTTCTCCAAATTACTCTGGAGCAAATCCCAGGCATTATATATTTCACCTGCAAAAATTGCATCTCTATGGAATTGCTACATTAAAAAAAAAAAGAAAGAAAACACACATAACTACAATATTGGTATCACCCCCCCCAGATGATCAATTTCTTAATATCAACAAATATTTAGTCAGTATTTACATTTTTCTCATTTTCTTATAACAGTATTTAACAATGTCTGTTCAAATCAGGTTCCAGGAAAAGTCCATATTTTAAAATTGTTTGATCTGCCTTTTGTTTCTCTTGTCAAAGTCTCTGTCTCCCAATTCCTCTCCGCACCCACACCCTGACTTTGCCATTTTTGTTCAAGAAAAATGGTGCTTTTCTTGTAATCTCATTTAGTCTGGATTTTGCTGATTGCATCTCCCACATGTTCATCTGTTGTATTCCCTATAAATTGGCAGTTTCTCATAGAACTTTGTTCAGTCAGGTTCAATATAACTTTTAGCAAGACTTCTTCATAGGTAGTGTCTACTTCCAATGGAAGTAATAATAATGTCTGGATGTCTCTCTTTTAGTGATGCTGTCAGCCATTGACATACTACTAAGATCAGCGGTTATCAAACTTTTTGCCTTATGAGTACATTACACTCAAAAATTATTGAGGATTCCGCAGAGCTTTTGCTTTTGTGGATTTTATCTACTGGTATGTACTATATTAAAAATTAAAACTGAGAAAACTTTAAAATATTTATTTGTTTAAAATAACAATAATAAAACATTATATGTTAACATAAATAGCATATTTTATGGGAGAAACTATATTTTCCAAAATAAAAAATTCACAAGAAGAAGAGAATTGTTTTACATTTTTACAAGTCTCTTTACCGTCTGGTTTAATGGAATAGAAGAGCACTGGATTTTTCTTTCTGCTTCTGTATTCAATCTGTTGCAATATGTTGCTTTAATTGAAGTGCATAAAAAATCCATCTTCACAAAGATGTGTTGTTAGAAGTGGAAGAATTATTTTAATACCCTTTTCAGATAACTGTAGATATTCTCCTTGGACACTATACAGAACCTTGATGAATGGTAGTTTTCTAAAGGTTAGTTGTAGTGTGAAATCTAAAATCATGTCAGTGGACTTTTCCTATTCAATTAAGAATAGGCTTATCTTCCTCTTTGAATGGATCTCTCACCAGGCATGATTTTGTGACAATATTTGGAAAATATACTGATATGTGTAGAACTTCCAAATGTGGACATATTTCATTATTCAATATCAAAAAACCACATTTATTAATAACCATTGGTTATTTTTTAAAAATCTGTAGGTGTTGGGAAGCTGTCAAGCTCATGGTGGCAAACTCAAGTTTTCCCAAATTCAGATTTTTATCGGAAAATTGGAATTTTACCACTGGCAACAGATATTGTCAGTTGTTTACTTGACGTGTCAGTGTCACTTCATTCCTTTTCAGGAAAATACCTGCCAAATGCCCAACTCTGAATAACCATAATTTTTCTGTCAATCATTCCTTGAAGTGAAAATTATGTTCCGTGGAAAAAGCAGTTAGTTCAGGGGCAACTCAATCACACAAGTGATTTTTAAGGAGATGACCACCAGAGGTCAGTAGTCAGCATAAGGGCTTTATGTGTATTTCTACCTTCTTTTAACATGGAAAAAAATTTTTTTTTTTTGTAATCGGTCAAGATTTAATACAATTAATTACTTTTACTGCTTCATTAGGAAATTCTGAGGTGAAGTTGGCTTGTTTTTGTCTTGCAGTGTGTGTTGGTAGAAATACAACGGCTGCTAGTAAGACAGTTTGTGCCACCGCCTTGACAGGTATTGAGGCCCCAGCAGTTTTGCCCACCATTACTTTTGTACCATTATTGTAAAAGTTAACACAGGGGAAAAGGCCAATAATGTCTTCATAGTGCCATGAATATAATATTGAACTTGTGGTCTCCGTAAAAGCTTCTTAGGGATTCCTATTTTGAAGTCTACTGGTAGATATATTACCTTAATAGGAGTCGCATTAGTGACATTTTAATTTTCATAGCTGGGATGCTTCTATGAAGAAATTTCTCCTCATCAATGATTTTGTTTCCTGAGTTAAAAATCATATAGGAAAAGCAGGAAAAGTGCTTGATTCATTCTCTTTAGTTACCAGTCTTTAAAATAATGAAGTGGTTCTCTAATATCCTCTAAAGGTTACCAAGTAGGGTCTTATTAAAATATCATAGGAACTTATGAGTTTAGACATATTTGATCAGTTTTCATTCATTACACTTATGATCCTAATTGATAATGCTCAAATTATTCCATCTTTGTCTGGTGGGAACTTGTTCAGGTTGGTGCCTGAGCCCTTTGGCATGCCTAGCAGTCTTTGATAGATACCTTGTCTTCTGCTATGACAACATTTCCCAGACTAATCTTGTTCATTTCCTTCTCCAAACCTGGAACCGGGCATTTTTTTAAGGAAGTAGTTCCCTTTAGTGGGAAATAGTATTTGAGATCAGAATTTGGGTTCTAGAGGTCTCATTACTATTGGGTCAATCATTTTTTCTGAACCTTTTTGTAGACAAAGCTAAGAAAAGGTGTTTTTTTAAGATAAAATATATTATGAGTTCATATTATTTCAAATTAAAATTTAGGACTACGGAGTTTTATTTTTAACTCATTGATCTTACAACTCTAGCTCCTTTTCAATCGTGCTTTCAAAAATCTTGGATCTCAACACCACCAACAATTATTATTTGATTTATACCACATTATACATGTAACAATGTCTTCGTAATCATCCAAATACTATTAACAACAGTCTCATTAGTAAACAAATAGTTTACTATTTGTTGTTGCTGTTCTTTTTTCCTTAGGGTGATCCCATTGGGTTTGTATGGTCAAATTGCCCTTTTAAGTCCCTTAGATAGCTCTTCTCTGTGAGGTTATGCCACTACAGGGCAAATAGGTTTCTTTGTTTTGTTTTATTTCTAATTTGGGGAGGTTGATTTTAAAATTTAATTTAATTTTATGATTATTTAAAACTTTTTCATTGTTCCACAGCCAAATCGACAAAAAATGTTTAAAAAAAAAAAAAGTCTAGGTCCTAGCCCCATCTCTTCCACCCTATGCCATCTATCTCTTTTTGAATAATCATTTCTCAGATTGTAGGACATATATTCACACCTCCTCCTCCTTAAATTAAGTATAGAATACTAAATGTAAGTATTGAATACTTTCCTCCATCTTGCTTTTTTTTTCAAATAGTGGTATAGCCTGGAGCTCACTCCATGCTCATGTACAGAGGGAGTCCCCATTCCTTTTAACAGTTGCCAAGTACTTCACTGTGTCGTTTAACCAGAGCTTACTCCATCAGTCCCTTACTGATGGACATTTGGGCTGGTGCTAATATTTAGCTATTACAAAAAGAACTGTGATTAACAGTCTTATGCATACTTAAACAGTTTAAAAAAATTTTTGCTAGTATATCTTTGCAATAGATTCACAGAAGTGGGAATGCGAAATTGAAGGATAAATGAACATGAAACTTGCTGGCTATCACCAAATCCCCCTCCATAGGTGTTATGCTGATTATTTGTTCATTTTTTCTCATCTCTCTACCCACCATTTCATCCTCCACTTTGAGATGCAGGTGCTGGGACTCAGCACTCCACCTTTCTGCTTTACCAGCTGGCTTTCTGCCAAGTTCTGGCAAAAGTGTGCTAGACGTAGGCTGCAAAGCAGGAAAAAGAATGAGGGACTTGCTGCTTTCTGCTTTGTTCCCTCTTCCTGTCAGAGTCACCCCTACAGTGGTGTTTCATCCAGTAGGGACAGGTTACGGTTTCCAGTTTTCTACACTCTTAGAACGCTCCCTAAGATTTCAGCCCCAGCTAGTAAGCAGCCTTCCTTAGAAACCTCAGCTCTGCAGGGGGACCTCCTTGGAACTCCTGAGGTACCTCTACCAGCCAGATGGTGTTCCTTCCTCAGAAGTCTGACCCCAGCTCCATGGGGTCCTTCCTCCTAACCAATCAGGCAGCACACCTTTCTCAGAATTCTGGGTCCCCGCTCAGCAGGGCTTCTTCTTGAAGTTTTTATATTCTAATAATTCCAACCTCTTTCCTTTGTTCCCTCAATTTTTAAGGATAAATAGCTACTTCCTTAAGTTACTACATCTGGTATACTGCAGGGTTTACTTTTTGTCTTTTAGATTCAATACTTGGTTAAATTCTCTTTCAATTAAATAGATACTGTGAGTTTTATTTTTCTGAGTCTGAGCAACACAGAGGTTGTACCATTTTGCCTTTTTATTCTCAATTTTGAGAATGTTTGTTTCTCTGCAGTCTTGCCAACTGAGTTTGTTGCTAAACTTCTGTTTTTTGCTAATCTGATAGGTAAGTTGTCGTCTCTAAGTATATTTTGAAAGTGCATTTCTTTTACCTTGAGGAAGGTAGAGAATGGTTTCAGATGAATATCCATTTGCATTTTTACTGGGAACTCTGGCCAATTTTCGTTTAGGTCTATTGCCTTTTTCCTTTTCTATTTTGAGATGCTTTTTTTGGTATTAGCTTTTCCAATCCTTGATTGCCACGTAAGTTCTAAATGTTTTCCCAGAGGGTGTCATTTGCCTTTTTACTTTGCTAATGGCAGTTTCAATTTTAATTTTATTTGTTTGCCATGCAAAGGCTTTTTATATTTATGTAATCAAAGGCATCAATCTTTTTTCCCATTGCTTCTAGAAGTGGATTCAAAATGAAGAAAGTCTTCCCTACTCCCAAGTTACAGAGGAATATACCCATATTTTCTTTTAGTATGTATATTGTTTCACCTTTATCTTTAAATTGTTGATCCATATGGAATTTATCCTGATGTACAGTATAAGGAATGTATCATTTATACTTTTTCTGAGCAGGTCCCTGAAGACCCCACTCTCCTTGCTCATGAAACCAGCAAGTCCTCGGAAGTCAGGACACATTGGCAGAGAGCATGCTGCCAAGACCATGGCCATGGTCCAAGCTGTGAGGGTCTGGGCTCACTCGGACAAGACAGATGAACAACCCCAAGAGTCTGAAATTTGGCTTTGGTGAAACTGATAGGCTGAAAAGTTTTAAAGATATATTCAAAACATCTACTATTCCCAGGTTTGTCCAATACACTTCTAGGAACAGGGCTTTGCTGGTTTAAGAATCTGGTGCTGCACTCAGATAGGATGTTAACACACCCATAAATGAGGTCTGAGTTTGCATATGTACATCCAAAGTGACCTCAAAGGTCACAGACAGCCCACCTGCCTCTCTCTAGAGCTGGAAAAGGAACAAGGCCTCAGGTTTCCACAGGAACCCCAATTACTGCGGGTTTCCTATAAGTTAGGGGTTCAAGAGTTTTAGAGTGTATATTCCAATAGCAAATTTGAACCAAATAAGGAGGAAGAAAGATTTGAAAACAAACACATAAAATTACTTTGTCTCAAAAGAGACCACGTACAACCTCTCACTCATGGGAGCCAAACAGATCTCAGGAAGTAGCCTCACCAAATCATTTGTCCTAACACCTGAATGGAAATGAACTGTTAGATGGGAACAGCTAGTATGTGTTCAGTTTTGACACCTGGTCATAAATGGAATGATTTCATTTTTGTGATTAGGTAGATAACTTGCACTTGTCTGAAATAGTTTTTATCAATATCATTTCACTTGTATGAGATTATGTAACCTAACTTTCAGGTGGTAAGTTAACTTTGCTGATTTAGATTAAAAAAAAAAAAAGGTACTCCTAAGAGCTGCCTATCATTTAACAAAATACTTCACCTACCATCTTTACTTTAGGAAACACTGAACTAATCAATCCTTTCCTCCTCTTCTTGAGTGAATTTTAAAATACAGCATGTTTCGGGCTTACCAGAGATAAGAGCATAGAAGTATTATTTTTTTTTAATGGATCTCATTTTATTTTCTGTCACTATTAGTCTCTTGCTTGGCTTTTTCTGTTAGTGATCTCCAGGTCTCTGACTTTTTTGAACTTTTTTTTTTTTTTTACCCTTTGTTCCTTCCTTAAAGAAAGAAAGGCCTGTTATAATAGAAATGAATAATCTAATGGAATCCTGCTGTTACTCCCTACTGCTTCGTGTCTCTCCTTCTTTCATATACGTGTTGTCACACACAAGTATAATGTATACAGCTCAGACATATTAACAGATGCCCCCGCCCAGCCTGCCCCCAATTAAGTTGCCAACCCAACGTCTGACTCCCAGCCACCAGAGAACACATTGCCTATTACATCACTCAAGTCCATTATTCTCCTTTCTCCCTATGGCATCCGCTCCTCCTAGATGCTTTTTAGCTCATAGTTTAAACAGAGGCAAGACATATTCTGCATTTTAAGATTAATATTATATATCCTTGACTTCTACAAGCCTAGACACAATGGGGACTGATGTTTAATAGATGTTAATGGAAATTAATTTTTACACACCCTACATGCAAACAATTTATTCCGAAAAAAAATGGTATGAAACCTTAAGTGGCACCGAGAAAATTTCAAAACAAATTGTTTTTCACTCTATATCCTTAGATCAGGTTACAGAGTCTGAGCAAAGTAGAAAAGCTGTCTTTTGAGATTTAGAATTTAAAACTTGAATATAATTATCATTAATTTATTACACTGAGTATCAACAGGCATTTTGCCATAGTTATTACCGTTACAGAACAGTTCTCAAAGAATGCCTACAAAGAAACGTTGTCTACAACCTATTTTCCCATTAATTTTCATCAGGCAAGGAGTCCTCTCTGCAGAAAAACATCTGGCTCCAAACATATTAAATAATAATCAGCATCATAAATGTTTTGAACATTTTTATAAAAAGAAAAAGATTCTAATAAAGCAATACCACTTGAAAATACTTGTAAAATTATAGGTACTCGACAATGTGTGTTGAGTAAATTAATTTGGTGTTCCAAGGCTGTGCCTAGAAGCATAATAGCCACTTGTTTTTTTTAAATACATTTCTGTCTGGATGTAAAATAGTTTAATTACACATTTTGGCTAGTGTAAATATTCATGGAATTTGAATAATTAATTAAAGATAGAAGAAAATATCACCTTTGTAATCTTCTTAATTCATGAACTCACATACAAAAAACTATGGGTTTATTCTCTACATATTTAGAATGCTGAAATCTCTCCAGTTCCAATTAATGAAGGAAATCTCATCTCTTTTTGCTTCAGTGCCTGGCACTGAAATGCCTACTTAATAAACGTTTGATGAGTAAATGAATGTTTTTGACAGTAGCCAGGCGCTTACAGCAAAAAATGAGGTAATGCAGTGCATTGTGAAGAACATAGGAAGAAACAGATCTGGGTTCCTGTCCTAGATCTGTCACAAACTAGTGGTGTGACCTTAGGTAAGTAATTTGACCTTCCTGAGCTTCAACTTCCTTCATGTAAATATGGATGTTTGAGATGACCTTGAATGGCCTTCTAGCTCCAAAACACTACCGTTCTAAATCTTAAAACTGCCTGTTGTACTTTGGACTTTAGCCTTGTGTCTCTCCCTCCTGTTTAGCCTATAAAACTTTTGTATTTGCGATTATATGTAGTTGCCTCTGGAACTAAATCTATTAAGAGGTTCAGTATGCTAAGGCAAAGCAGAAGAAAGATAGTAGCCTTGAGGGCTCACAAATAAAAGACTTGAGCAAGTGTAGGAAATAAGAGAAGTAGAAGGGAAAAAGTGTCTCAGTAGTTCAGACTAGTGAAGTCTCCACATAGCAGGCTTTCTCTACAGGTAACAGTAAGTTTTATTTATGACTGATTAACAGCGATTGATTTATAAAAGCCTTCCCTTTCAAAGAGAGCACCAGGACGCTTTATTTCCTAATTGGATAGTGGCTTTGCACATAAATAAAGGGAGAATCCCAGCCACCGGTTGGGAAGACACTTTGACATGGCAGGTTTCTTCTTGTCTCTGCCCTGATTTACTGTATGACCTCGGACAAGTAGTTTATCTTCCCCCAAACAAGTTTCCCTAATTATAAAACGGAAATACAAATACTTGCTGCCGTCACTGAGGATTAATGAGCAAGGTGAGTGTCTTCAAGCTCCCAGAGGGGAAAAAGCTGTATATAACTAAGCAAAGAACCCCTCGGTAACACTGTTGGACTTTTCACACAACCGGGGAAAGAAAAAAGCCACAGCACTAAAAAACCCTGCAGCTTTCAGTTTCACAGTCTAAACACAAAAAGCGCTCCCCTCTTACAACCAGACCAATTTTTCCTGCACGTTACCCAGCACACTCTGGAGACGAGGAAGTTTCCTGGCTGGAAGACAGGCGCTGAATTTATTCCTCCAGGGTTCTGGCCCTTGCTCTATCGTGAACAGTGACATCTTTGGGGTGGGGTGGGTGGGCAAATTGGTGTTTCGGTGCCTCCATTTCTTCTTCTGTAAGATGCTGGATAATAATACGGCTTGCCATATATAAGGAGATATGTGTAAGTGCCTGGCGCATGGTAAATTACAAATAAATAACCTGCTGTAACTTCTGTTCTTAGCAGCATAGTTCAAACTGCTGGAGTATTTTCCTCCTAAAAGTCAAAGGTCTTTATGAAACAGTGTCGGGGTACAAAGGTGAACCTGCTGTAAACATTTGTATTTTAAAAGGGGGCCGGGGAACTAATATAAAGCCTTGAAGCTCACTTTGGCTGAGTAAGTTTGGGGGTAGGGGTGCTTGAACAACTCGTTAAAATTCGGCCGCGCGATCGATAGGGGGCACTGTGAGCCTGCTTTGGCGAGAGAGAGACGGCGAGCTGCGCCGGGCGGAAAGGGCTTGGTGCTTTCAGCACCCAAACGCGCGGGAGAAACGCAACCTAGCATTGCCGGCGACCCTAGGGCGAGCTCCGTCAGGCGTGACCCGGGCGACCCAGCGGGGTTGGGGGACGGGCTACATGCAGCCCCACAGCTCTTCGCTCTCGACTCCCCACGCCCACCAGGCTCCTTCCTGGCAGATCCTTCCTGGCAACTGTTCTTAATGTGGTATCCGCGAGTCCGGAGGCTTGGGAACCCGGCCCACCCTCTGCCCCTGCCCCCAGCTATAGGCAATATTTTGGGTGCACCTAGGTGGGTTGTTTTGCCCGCCCAAAGGGCCAAAACTGTCATTTGATTCTTTAAGGGCTCTACGTCCCCAAAGGGGTTCAGCTCTTTTGATTTAGGAAAGAGGACCCCCTCCCTGCCCTGAAGGCTAAATGAGCAGGTCTGGAAACGACACTGAAATCATCGTCGGGTCGGGGCTAGCGGCTGGCACGCCCCACGGCGACTCCAGGAAAAGTGTCCAGTTCAGGTCCTGAAATGGCTCAGGTGCGAAGTTGAAACGCCCTTCCGCGAAAAGAGTGGAGGCAGTGAACCTGCCCCACTGAGTACCTAGACCAAAATTCCCTTAGCCCCAAGAAGAGGTCAAGACACTTAAGGAAACTCGGGCGAGGCACTAGGCGGTTCCACCTGCTCCTCGGGTCCCCGCCCCAGGCGCCTGTTCAGGCATTGGGCACGAAAGGGAAAATTGGTAGATTGTGTTCTTCCCTAGAGAGAAAGTGTGGCGGGCGGAGGTTGGTGCGTCTCCTCTAACGCGAGCTGGGTGCTGGTGTATGGATGTCCACGCGATCCCGGGGCGGGAGGCGTAAGCTCTGCTCCCCAGGCTCCTGGACTGAACGCCTCGAAGTGTCATCCCTGGGGGGCAGAGCACCCGAAGAGGCAGGGCAGAATGCTGGGTGTGTGTGTGGGGGGGGACCGGAAAGAAAGCACAGTGGAGACGAGAGTGAGAGGACCCGACAGAAAGTCGCCGGGGTGGGGGGTGCGGGGCGGCAGGGAATGCGCCAGCCGAGGGGAAATTTCGTACAACCCGTTCCAAACTTTCGCAGACCCGGGGGCCTAGGAAGGGAGAGCCAGGCAGAAGCACCAGCCTCTCCCGCCGCCCAGAGTGCCCAGCTGCAGCGAGGAGGGGCCGCACGCAGCGCCGGCTGAAACGGGCGGTCCCCGCGTCGCGCCCAGCCGCCGAGCCAAAGCGCCGCGGCCGGGCGCCGAGCGGCCGTCCCTGGGAGAAGCCAGAACGCCGGGCTCCGGCCTTGCGCGCGGGCTCCGAGCAAGGGGAATCCAACGCGGATCGGGAAAGGAGAAGGGAAACTTGACCTCCCAGCCTCTCCCAGTCTGGGGAAGTGCCCGTGGGCGACCGGCGAGCGCGCAGGCTGCAGCCAGAGAGGTTCGGTAAGAAGTGAGCGCAGAGATTTCCACGAGCTAGAGAAAGCGGATTAAAAACAAATGTGAAAAGCAATCCAAGGCATCCGCGGGGGCCCGGCAGTTTAGGAGAGACACCCCCTCTCCGCTAGGAGGACGACAGTGACTCGCACTCGCGAAGACGAGGCGCTCCTGGGCGGCCGCGGATCTGCGCCGAGGAGCTGCCTCCGCAGCGTGGGGCGCGCGTTCAGACGCCAACGGCGGCGGCCAGAAACTGAGATGCGGCGCGCAGCCCCAGGACGGTCCGGGCTGCGGAAAGTCCTGGGCGGCGCGACGCGCCGCTGACCCCGCGCGGGTCCGAGGGGTGTGCCCGGGCCCCGCCCGCCTCCGCCCCCTCGCGCGCCCCTCCCCTAGGCGCCGGCGGCGGCGGCGGAGAATCTAGGGGCGGCGCGGAGCGGCTCCCCCAGCCGCCAGTGCGTGCGAGCTCCAGGCTGCTTGGGGAATTCACTTTGCAGCTTTTCCGCTTCTCCCTCTTCAGGCTTCTGATGGCTTTCTATCTCCGGCCCTATCCTTTTCTTTAAAAGGAAAACTTCACTGAGATTTTTTCTTTCCCTTTGGAGGAGAGGATTAAAAGTTCTCAGAACTGGTGCCGCCCGTGCCGCTCGGGCGCTGGGACGCTGTTTGCCGGCGGGGGTTCCAGTCCCACCATGTGCACCAACATAGTTTACGAGTGGCTGAAAGCGCTGCAGCTCCCGCAGTACGCGGAGTCCTTCGTGGATAACGGCTACGATGACCTGGAGGTGTGCAAGCAGATCGGGGACCCGGACCTGGACGCCATCGGGGTGCTGGCGCCCGCGCACCGGCGTCGCATCCTGGAGGCCGTGCGCCGGCTGCGGGAGCAGGACGCCGCCGCCGCCGGCCTCTACTTCACGCTGGAGCCGCAGCCGCCGCCCGCGCCACCCGGGCCGCCAGCGGTCGCCGTCCCCACTCGCCGCCGGGGGGAGCCTTGCGGCGGCCAGGCCCAGGGCCCTCGCGGGGACCCCCGCAGCCTGACGACCGCCCCTCGCGGCAGGGAGCTGGAGAGCTACCCGAAACTGAAGCTGAAGATCATGATCAGGGATAAGCTCGTCCGCGACGGCATCCACCTGAGCAAGCCCCCGTACTCCCGCAAGGTAAGGAGGCGGCGTGGGCGCGCGGCGGGAGGGACGCGGCCCGGCCGCTCCTGCCCAGGCTTGGCAGCCCGCTTTTGCCAGGAAACGACGGGAGACGAGGAGGCTCTGGGTATTTGGGATTCTCTTCTGGGTTCTTTCTGTGTTCGCTTTTTATTCCTTGCTTCCCGGTGCCACCAACGGTTGATAAGACAGGATCCCTCACCCAGGTGTTACTTCTAAACTAGGACCAAGTGTCCGCGTAGTCTCGGTCAGGAACTGGGTGCGCGGTGCTTCTCCAGGAGCACAGGACAGTCATGATACCCTCCGTGGGAGTGTTTGGGTCTGAAGGTACCAGAAGACTGGTTAAAACCCACATTGTTCTCGACCTTTCTTTTTCTCACCTTTTTGAGAAGCTCCCAAGGGAAATTGGCCGACCCTTTCCTTCAAAGAGTGAGAAATGATGCCCTGTTGCTCTCAATTCCATAAAGTCAAATCCCAGCTGCAGATTTGAAAAGTGAACGATTGACATGAGCAGTCTAGGGGAAAAGTTAACAAAACACAAGTCAGTCCGCTTGGGATAAGTTCCTTCAGCTTAAGTATAGGGAGGTAATGGGTGCTAAGGACATTGGTGGTAATGGGGTCACTGAGGGCGTGCTGCTGACTTCTGTGCTGGGTCACCGGTTTGGTTGATTATTAATCCAGATTAGATGAAGCAGGTACAGCTGTGACTTCTAGAAAGCCTGAGTGGATTCTCATGTAGGAAAGGAGAGCACAGCACAAGGAAGTGAGATTTTCCGTCACCAGTGAGGACTTCCCTGGGGAGAAGCTGGGAAAGTATGGCAGCTGATCTGTGAGGAAGGCTGAACTGTGGATTTGGGCCTTTAATAATTAACTACAGAAAGTCTTAATTTCTTACAAGAGCTCGGCCACCAGCTGAGTCTGTTCAGTTCAGGCTTCTGCAGCCATCCAGGTAGAGGGTCCTGACTTGAAAGGGAGAAGTAAACAGTATATGTAATCCTCAAGCTTGCCTGGAGTTGCCCAGGAAAAGGAGCACCTCAGCGGGAAAGTCAAGACATAGAGAGAAACCCAGCGGAGAATGGTGGCAAGGATGCTGTAGCTGGAGGGGAGTAGACACAGCACCGCAGCAGAGACATGCGGGTAATCCAAATGTTGTGTGCGGATAATCCAAATGTTGTGTGCTTGTCTAGGGCACTTGCGTTGCTATATAGTCCTAAGTTACGGTCATAACGTCTGGATTTAAGGAAGTTCAAGAGAAAACTTTGTAAAAAGTAGATAAAAATATCTAGGGTAGATGAGAATAGAAGGTTTAATATTATCCATAGGTTATCTTGTAAGACAGGCAACTGAGATAACCTGCTTAAGAGTATAAATTTGTTTTGTATGAGCTATATAAAGAGGGCAAGTCCGGAGGACAGTTTGCCTCAAGTTAAACACATGTTCCAGTTACCCACTCTGACTGTGTTTCTGCTATGTGCCCCAAACAGGGCGATGAAGGGGAGAACAGTTTTCCCAGGCAGGTAGAGGTGGAGATACGTGTAGTGTGTATACAGTGACTCTGACATCAGTGTAAAATAAAGGCTCGTTCCTGGAGATGGCAGGTCAAAGGAGTTCAAGGCCAGTCAGACTTTTGTGATTACATCCTGGGAAGTGAGGCGGGCTTAGGCTGAGAGGGTGTGAGCTCCTGGGCACCTGGTGAGGGCAGAGGTCAAGTCCTGGCCAGAAAGGGATGCCGGGTACAAGTTCATATCACTAGGGCTTGCTGCTTCTTCAGAAGAGCTGGGTACGGGGCTGGGTGGGTAGAGGAGAGTGTGGGCAGCAGGTGGGGATGATGTAACACATTTTGATTCTGATGCTTAAAAAGGCCTCGATATCAAAGTCAGAAGCTGAAAAGGATAAGTGGAAGAGGGTTCTAAGGACATGAATGTCTGGGCATTGGCTTTGGACTGCGCATTCCTGCCTAGATCAGTGTGTGAGATGGTAGTAGTGCATTTGAGTAAGTGCAATTTATCGAAGAAAATTTCGACTTACATTGTAGTACTATTTACTTTTGTAAATAATACTTTCTGTCAACTTCTATATAAATCCCATAACAATAATGTTTGATAGTAAAAATATACCCTCATTCACTTTCTACACATATGTAATTTCTCAAAGTGATGAAGAATAAAATGGGGCCAGAAGTGTTTGTGTACCTCCTTCATCGATGTTCCAAGTGGGGACCAAAAAAATGGAGCTGACGAATTTAAGTGTAAAAAAAATTCTGTCACTTCATGCATTTGTTACAAGAAAAACACACACTGAAATAGAAACTAAAATACAATTAATGTACCCCAAACTGAGCATGCACATGTATAGTGCCAGATCATGTTGGTTTTTCTGAATTTGTTGCCTACGTATGCATTGCTTCTTAAATTTTGGATTTTAAATGCTCTAAGAAGTTGTTTTCTGCAACGGTGTTAGGACTCTTTTTTTTAAATTAATTAATTAATTTATTTATTTTTGGCTGCATTGGGTCTTTGTTGCTGCACACGGGCTTTCTCTAGCTGCAGCGAGCAGGGGCTACTCTTCGTTGTGGTGCGCGGGCTTCTTATTGCGGTGGCTTCTCTTGTTGCGGAGCCCGGGCTCTAGGCACGCGGGCTTCAGTAGTTGTGCCTCACGGGCTCTAGAGCACAGGCTCAGTAGTTGTGGTGCACAAGTAGTTGTGGGCTTAGTTGCTCTGCGGCATGTGGGATCTTCCCGGACCACAGCTTGAACCCGTGTCCCCTGCATTGGCAGGCGGATTCTTAACCACTGCGCCACCAGGGAAGCCCAGGACTCTTCTTTAAAGTGTGATCCACTTTTTAATTTCTCCAGATTCCTTGGCTCTGTCATGATCAGAACACAGTGTTCATTCTGTGCATTTGGAATTCTGCTTGTTAGAGAGGCCTCACGTCTCCTTTATAGCCTTTGCATGGCTGATCCTTGTAATTTTTTTGTACTTTGGTGAGAATATTAGATGGTTTGAAAGCGGATTTTACGTAGGGTGATCAAGGCAGGAATAGTGAATCTTTACAGAGGAAAGTAAGTTGAGGAATTTTCCCAGGAATTACTTGAAAGGACTGCAGGATTGTGGTATTTGCCCCAATAACAGTTAATGTTACCAGGAATTGTGCTGCAGTGCTGTGTTCATTGTCTTATCAACAGTTGCCACTTTCCTCTTTTAGGTGAGTTAAAATGTAAGAAAAGTAAGTTTCCCTTTGTACCAAGGCAATCCAGCTTTGGAGAACCAGGAGCTTGGAAGGAGCACTGCTTGAAATCTAAAAACATTGGATGAATCCCTCTTCTGCTCTGTCCTTAGCTTCTCCGACTGCTGTGATTTCTACCTTAATGAAGTGGGGGTATGTTTTCACAGAGTAAGGATTAGGAAAAGCTTTGTGTACATGTTCTCGATACTTTATCAAGCTTCTCTATGCTGAGGCTCTGCCAGGCTCCAGGTTACTGTGATTGGCAGGATGCAGAAGTCCTGCCTTCAAGGAACTTGGGATGTAGCGGGGAAGACATAAAATGGGATGAACAACAATGATAAAGTATAGTGATTGCTTCCAACCTAGTTTGCGGGGAGGGGGGATCATGGCAGACTTTCTAGAACTGGCCTTTGGTCTGAGAACTGAAGGATGGAGGGTTTAGCCTGAAGGAGAGGAGGGTCCTAAGGGAACAAGTGTTCTAGGTATAGAGAACAGTGTGTGCAAAGGGCCAGAAAGGGAAGAAGTGCAGCAGGGCACCGGGAATTTAAAGGAATTCAGTCTGGCTGGAGCACGGAATGCTTGGAAGAAGTGGCAAGAGATGGCGAGACAGGCAGGGGCTGGTCCTGGATGGCCTTGGAGTAATATGTAGGCGCTGGAGTGTATCTTGAGAGGGGAGCTATTGATGGATCCTGACCAGAGATAGAGGAAATGATTAGGACGAGGTTGCAGTGTCAGGAGAGATTTGCCGGCAGCCTGGACTGCGTGGCGACAGGCTGGGAGGCGCCATGGAGGTAACTGAGGGGTAGAATTGCCGGAACTGGATGATTGTTTGGATGACAGGGATGAGGGGAGAGAGGTTAGGATGACGTGTAGATTTCTGATTTAGGATTGCAATGCCCTTTCCTGAGCAGGAGACCCAGGAGAAGAGCAAGTTTGGAAACAGAGATGTTGCCTTCAGGTTTAAATATACTGATGCCGGAGGCATATTTGAACATATTTGTCTAGTTGGCAGTTGGAAATACAGTTGTGGAGCAGAGGAGAGATGCTGGGACAAAAGATACAGATTTGGGAGTAGTCTGCACATTGAAGCCACAAATACGAGTGATCTGTAGAGGGAGAAGGGAGAAGGGACCAGGACAGAACCTTGGGGAACACCAGGATTTGGGAGATGGGCAGAGGACGAAGAACCTTCGAGGGAGGCAGAAAGGGTGAGTCAGTGGAAGCAGTGATGCTTCAAGGAGGAGGGACTGGTCAGGAGGTCAGAGACCGGTCAAGCAGGACAAGAACTGAATGTATCCATGCCATGGGAAGTAGCAGCCATGCCAGTGGGGACCTCTGAAATAGCAGGTTCAAGTGATGGACCAATGAGAGGACGTGGAAACAGGGAGCATAGACAACTTTTTTTTAAGATTTATTTTTTTTAAAGAGCAGTTTCAGGTTCATAGAAAAATTGAGAGGATGGTCCAGAGAGTTCCTGTATACCCCTGTCCCACACATGCACAGTGTTCCTCGCTCCCACCAGAAGTGGGACATTTGTTACAATTGGTGAACCTACCTTGATACATTATAATCACCTAAAGTTCATAGCTTACATTAGGGGGTCACTCTTGGTGGTGTGCATTCTTGACTTTGAACAAATGTATAATGAATGACATGTAGCCATCGTTATGGTATCGTGCAGAGTATATTCATTGCCCTAAAAATCCTCTGTGCTCTCCCCATTCATTCTTCTTTTCCCCCAACTCCTGGCAAGCAATGATTTTTTGCTCTCTCCACAGTATTGCCTTTTCTAGAACGTCACATATTTGGAAAGGCTACATAGTATATAACCTTTTCAGATTGGTTTCTTTCACTTGGTGATAGGCATCTGTGATTCCCTTGTGTCTTTTCATGGCTTGATAGCTCAGGTTTGTTTTTAGTGCTGAGTAATAGCCCATTGTCTGGATGTACTATAGGCAACTTTTTAATGAAGTCAGACTGAGAAGATAGAATTAAAGCTATAGCTGGAGGAAGAAGGGAGAATTTGAGTCAAGGGAAGAGTTTTGTGAATTTGTATTTTTTTTTTAAGGATGAGAGAAGCTACAGCATGTCTAAGTGTTGGTGGGAGGGAGCCAGAGAGAGGGAGCGGGTGAAGATGTGGGAGAAGGGAGACCACCCAAGAGATCAAGGAGGTGGGAGGGAATTGTGTCCAGAGCACTGGAAAAAAAAGGGGGACACACTTCCAGTGTGCGGGGGGATGCCTTCTCCATGACAGAGGGGCGGAGAGGAAGGGTGGATGAGGAGACTGGGAACTTTGTGGGGATGGCGTTGAAGAGCCCTCATTTCTCTGTCTGCTCACATGATACCAGTGAGGGGGGAGATGGAGAGATTAGAGGTTTACGGAGCATGTTGCGTTAATATACAAATACTAGGTATTATGCATCTGGTGTTTATAGCTATGCCTAAATGTAAACGTTATACAATAATGCTTGTAGGATATATATAGCTATACGTGAATAGAAAGTACTCTCACCATTCCTATGTTTGCGCTGCAGGTTACAAGCTATGTGTGATGTTGTATTGCGTCCTGTAAGTTTGGCAGTGCTTGTGCATGGGGGTTGTGGTAGATGTGGATTGTATGGGACTGTAAAAATATCCTGTTTTCTAGCAGACTTGGAAAAGCGGAAGGCAGGCTCTAGGGTAGATGGTGGATGGGGAAGGTGTATAGACTTCTTCACTGAAAAATATCTCCTTGCCACCCACTACCAAGTAGAGCTGAGTTAATATAATGTTATTTTAAAAATGCTGTAGGAGTGTTAAGCTTCATTCACGCCTCAGTGTGAATTTAATTACCGTAAGTAATAAGACTCTCATGGTAACAGGGTTATTCATGGATTTTGGGGAGAGATGGCTTGGGATGGAGGTGTTTGGAGAGACAGGTGGCATGAGGGCTTCTGTTTTTTGGGGCTGAAGGATATAGAAAGAATATTTAGAAAGGAAAGAGAGGTTGGCAGAGAACATGCTTACGTCCTTTGGAGCTGTGCCTTGGGTCCTGGCAGAAGCTGAAATGACAGTAAATATTCCTTCTCCCAAGAATGCCTCTGGCTTCATGGTGCTAATATCATTGTTTATTTTCAGTCTGTTGTTTAACTGATTCATGTAGTACCATGGGAGACATGACAACTTCTACAAACTTATTTTAGAAAATGACTCTTATAACCAAGTTTGTGGATATTAGCAGGCATTGAGCAAACAACATTTGCCAGAGAGGTAGCCTGGCTCCTGCCACCCTGTA
The DNA here is from genome assembly GCF_059928025.1 of Delphinapterus leucas. NCBI lineage: Eukaryota > Metazoa > Chordata > Mammalia > Artiodactyla > Monodontidae > Delphinapterus > Delphinapterus leucas. The sequence continues at coordinate 78,777,166 of NC_143140.1, forward strand.
CCTGTCCTTGCCTGGACATTTCAGCCGCCATCATAGTGGTCATGTCTTGGCTGTGTACAGAAAAGCCTGTTGGCCCAGGTTTTACTCCTGAGAATAGGGGGATTTGGTAATTAATCAGCAGTAAATTTTTAGTACCAGTGATACGCAGTCATTTCTGCAGGCCTGAGGATACAATAGTGAAAATTATTTGTAAAAACTTCAAAAATTAGATTTTCAAAGTTCGGTTGGAATGTTCAGAACTGTCACCTGGTAGTGAGAGATTGACATATATACTATTGATATTGTGTATAAAATAGATAACTAATGAGAACCTACTGTATAGCACAGGGACCTCTACTCAGTGCTCTGTGGTGATCTAAATGGGAAGGAAATCCAAAAAAGAGGGGATATATATGTATATATATATATACACATATATAAAAATATATATATATATTTATATATATATACACGTATAGCTGACCCACTTTGCTGTACAGTAGAAACTAACACAACATTGTAAAGCAAATATACTGCAATGAAAATTTTTTTTAAAAAGGAAGATAAAGGGCTTCCCTGGTGGCGCAGTGGTTGAGAGTCCGCCTGCCGATGCAGGGGATGCGGGTTCGTGCTCCGGTCCGGGAAGATCCCACATGCCGCGGAAAGGCTGGGCCCGTGAGCCGTGGCCGCTGAGCCTGCGCGTCTGGAGCCTGTGCTCCACGACAGGAGAGGCCACAGCAGTGAGAGGCCCGCGTACCGCAAAAAAAAAAAAAGGAAGATAAAAAAGGAGCAAAAAAAAGAGAGAGGTTAAGCAACCTGCCCAAGGTCATACAACTTGCCCAAGGTCACACTCTTAACTACTGCCTCTGTGGATGGGAAGAAAAATACAGCTATTCCTTCTTGGTACGTATTATTGTTTTCATATTTTTATTAAAATCAAAAAGGTCAAAAAAAAAGCAAGCTCTTTTCTCTGCAGTGGCATCTCCAGTCTTAAAGAGGCCTCAGTTGTGCTGCTTCTTCCTTCCTCACTGTTCAATGAGGAAAAGATGCTCAGGGCAGGGTTAGCAGTGCTAAGGGTGGCCTCATGCACCTTGGCTGCTCTTAGGTAGTTGTCTAACGCATGCCATGAAAAATAAGAAAGAAATTTTGATAAAACACATTTTTTCAGATTATGTAAGTAATTAGATTCCAGTTCACCAGAAATATGTTCTGAAATGAATTTTCTTGAAGTAAGGTAAGTCAGATGACACGGACTCAACCAACGCTGGTGCTTGAAATTAACAAGGGATATCCTAAGGTATTTGGAAGAACATTGCCCATGGTGAGGGAAAGTACACCCAGGACCGTGATCAGTATAACTTTTCAAGGTTATAGTCTGTGTAGAGCTAGAAACAGCATCGGGTCCTTAGCTATAGCTAAGGCTTATTACACTATTGCTAACACTTGAGTTAAAAAGTTTTTAACAGTTATTTTCTAAGTTTTATGAAAAATGCTATTTCAGATCAACAGCTGATTTGGACTTGAGGATGCCTAGGAGAAGTAGGAAGGGAATCCTTGTTTTCGGTCAATATAAAAAGTATTAAGGGCAAATAATTGTGGATCATGCCAAAAGGCATTAAGCATACAATCCATCTTACATAGAGACTAAGTGACATCTAATAGTTTAAAGAGATTTCATTACTGCTTCTAATTGAAATAAATGGTCTGATGAGCTCTTAAAACCTTACTGTTATGTTTCCATAAAGTTATAAATACAAACAAAATAAGACCTACTTCATTTGGAACATGTCCGAAAGATGAGGAAAACAATCAGCATGTATTCTTTACCAAAATCCGAATTTTAAGATATTTTCCCTAGAGCATACCATAATTTTATAATAAGACTAGAAGTGTACCTGTTGTATTTGACACCCATATTTTTTTAACACCCTACCTCTATTTGACAAAGCTATTTTAAGTAAAAGTCATGGAATAATACACAGCAGTTATTTTCTTGATTTCTTCTGTAGTTTTAAACAGTTAACAGTTAAAATAAGGAATATATTTCAGTTTTAAAGAATTCAAATTTAATAAAAACATTTCATCTATAAAATAGAATTTGCACTTAACCAAACTAACATATTGCACCATGCAGTTTGTACTCTGTTTCACTGTATTGAGTTTTCAACACATATAAAAACTCTAAGTGGTCATAAGAATAATGGAAATGAACTAACTCAAGTTTCACGTTTTTCTGTTTTGTTTTTACAAATCACGAAGCTATCATTGTTTATTTTCAATCTACAGTTTAACTTATTCATGTAGTACCATGGGAGAGACATGACAACTTTTACAAACTTATTTTATTTATTTATTTTTAAGTTTTTTTTAAAAATTAATTAATTTACTTTTGGCTGTGTTAGGTCTTCGTTGCTGCACCCGGGCTTTCTTTAGTTGCAGCGAGCGGTGGCTACTGCTCGTTGTGGTGTACCGGCTTCTCCTTGCGGTGGCTTCTCTTGTTGCGGAGCGTGGGCTCTAGGCGCATGGGCTTCAGTAGTTGTGGCGCACAGGCTTAGTTGCTCCACGGCATGTGGGATCTTCCTGGACCAGGGATTGAACCCGTGTCCCTTGCATTGGCAGGCGGATTCTTAACCACTGCACCACCAGGGAAGTCCTACAAACTTATTTTAGAAAGGACTCTTATAACAAAATTCGTGGGTTGGTGCCAACCATATAACCAGGAGTTCTGTGAATTAACTCCCAGGTAGGACACAATGCCTATAAAAGAACAGGTAATAAAAGATGCTAATTTGGGCTTCCCTGGTGGCGCAGTGGTTGAGAGTCCACTTGCCGATGGAGGGGACACGGGTTCGTGCCCTGGTCCGGGAGGATCCCACATGTCGCGAAGCGGCTGGGCCCGTGAACCGTGGCCGCTGAGCCTGCGCGTCCGGAGCCTGTGCTCCGCAACAGGAGAGGCCACAACAGTGAGAGGCCCGCTAATTTGAAGATGCTAATTTGAAGCGAATGTAAATGCCATTGAAACTCGACAGTAACTGTGACAGCTAGAAGTTAGGCCAACAAAAGGTTTTTTTCAGGGAGAAGTGTTTTATCACTGACATTGTTTAGAGTTTCTATAGGTCTTGTTCATAATTTAAAATTTCATTTTGTTTTAAGGGCCCCTTCTTTGCCTGCCCTTTCTCTCTGCCCTGTCCTTGGAAGACATAAGGAAATGTGATCTTTTTAGTTTAAGAAACGTTATTTCTTCTGTAAAATAATGCCAGTATTTATCTCAAAAGGTTGTAGTGTGAATTAAATGGGATAATATTTATGAGGTTGTTTTGTAAATTCTAAAAGAACTTCACAAATTTGAAGGGTTCTTACTGATAGTGAATAAATCATTGTTTCTAATACAATTTTGAAAATATTTCTGATTGAAAAGTAAATAGACTGAATTGAGAAAATTTGGAGAACACTGAAGCAGACTGAGAAGAAATTTAAAATGGTCTGTTTTACAGTTTCTAACACTACAGTGTATTTCTTTAAAAATCACCTATGAATTAGAATTTCTGTCTTGTACACATGCATAAATCTGGCATTGGATAAGAGTAAGGATAAGGCTAGTCCTATGTGGGCAGATATCATTTGAAAAGTGATTTTAATGCTAAGACATATTCCATCTTAGTTTAGCACCATAATTAATTTAACCATTTTCTTATTGGGTTGAAACCTCACCCATGTTATTATTGATTATTTACATTTCTTCATAATTTGAAAATGTCATGTTTGAGAAATAATATTTCATCATTCTTTGAATGACATTTCTTAGATTATTGATTTACATAATTTCATGTTTGTGGCTTTTATAATTATGTATTGCTTATTCACTGTACTTGCCTGTTTTTTCTGTTGGTCTTAGACCACTTCCAGTTGCTTGGCAAGAGCTCTTTATATATTAAGGAAAATAATCATTGTTGCATAGAGGTTGCAGAGATTTTTCAGAGTGTGGTTTACCTTAGATTTTAATGATTTATTTTTGGATGTCCAAAATTTTAAAACTCCTATGTATTCCACCTTATCAATAATTTTAGTTGTTTCTTCCAGACTGGAGGAATATAGAGGGTACAGACTTGGATAGAATTGAAGTTACATTCTTTTTTACCATTTACTTGGACAAATTATTTAATCTTACTAAAACTCAGTTGTCTCATCTATAAATGGGTATAATATTACCTACTTCTTAAGGGTGTTGAATCAGAGAGACAGTATATGAAAAGTGCCTCAAAGAATAACTGACAGTAATCAAAACATCTGGCTAATCTTTGTTGTATAATACAAAATCTTGTGATTATAAAGTTATTTTCAATATGAAGACCTATATTAAATTATTAGTTCATGTCCTTATGATTCTGTTGAGGCTAAATGTTCTTTCCATAATTTCAGAAAGCTGTTTAAATAACAATAACGTACATAATTTGTCTGTTATAATAATTGAAAATATTTTACTCAATTTACCATTTGCCTTTTAGGTTTTCCTTTCTCTTTTTTTAAATTAATTTTTAATTGGAGAATGGTTGCTTTGTACTGTTGTGTTAGCCTCCACTGCACAACAAAATGAATCAGCCATACACATACAGATATCCCCTCCCTTTTGGACTTCCCTCACATTTAGGTTACCACAGTGCATTAGGTAGAGTTCCCTGTGCTATACAGTATGTTCCCATCAGCTCTCTATTTTATACATAGTACCAATAATGTATATGTTTCTATCCTAGTCTCCCAATTCCTCCCACCGCATCCCTTTCCCCCTTGGTATCCATACATTTGTTCTCTATGTCTGTGTCTCTATTTCTGCTTGCAAATAAGATCATCTATACCATTTTTCTAGATTCCACATATATGCTTTATTATATGATATTTGCTTTTCTCCTTCTGATTTACATCACTGTGTATGACACTCTCTAGGTCCACCCACGTCTCTACAAATGACCCAATTTCATTCCCTTTTATGGCTGAGTAATACTCCACTGTATATATGTACCACATCTTTATGCATTCATCTGTTGATGGACACTTAGGTTGTTTCCATGTCCTGGCTATTGTAAATAGTGCTGCAATGAACATTGTGGTACATGACTCTTTCTGAATTGTGGTTTTCTCTGGGTATATGCCCAGTAGTGGGATTGCTGGGTCATATGGTAGTTCTATTTTTAGTTTTTTAAGGAACCTCTACTCTGTTCTCCATAGTGGCTGTATCAATTTACATTCCTCCCACAGTGCAAGAGGGTTCCCTTTTCTCCACACGCTCTCCAGCATTTATTGTTTGTAGATTTTTTTGAGGATGGCCATTCTGACTGGTATGAGGTGATGACCCATTGTAGTTTTGATTTGAATTTCTGTAATAATTAGTGATGTCGAGCATCTTTTCATGTGTTTGTTGGCCATCTGTATGTCTTCTTTGGAGAAATGTCTAAGTCTTCTGCCCATGTTTTGATTGGATTGTTTGTTTTTTATGTATTGCACTGTATGAGCTGCTTGTATATTTTGGAGTTAATCCTTTGTCAGTTGCTTTGTCTGCAGATATTTTCTCCCATTCTGAAGGTTGTCTTTTCATTTTGTTTATGGTTTCCTTTGCTGTGCAAAAGCTTTTAAGTTTCATTAGGTCCCATTTGTTTATTTTTATTTTTATATCCATTTCTCTAGGAGGTGGTCAAAAAGGATCTTGCTGTGATTAATGTCAAAGAGTGTTCTGCCTATGTTTTCCTCTAAGAGTTTTATAGTGTCTGGCCTTAACATTTAGGTCTTTAATCCATTTTGAGTTTATTTTTGTGTCTGGTGTTAGGGAGTGCTCTAATTTCATTCTTTTACATGTAGCTGCCCAGTTTTCCCAGCACCACTTATTGAAGAGACTGTCTTTTCTCCCTTGTATATTTTTGCCTCCTGTGTCATTGTTTAGGTGACCACAGGTGCGTGGTATCTCTGGGCTTTCTATCCTGTACCATTGACCTATATTTCTGGTTTTGTGCCAGTACTATACTGTCTTGATTACTGTTGCTTTGTAGTATAGTATGAAGTCAGGGAGCCTGGTTCCTCCAGCTCCGTTTTTCTTTCTCAAGATTGCTTTGGGGACTTCCCTGGTGGCACAGTGGTTAAGAATCCACCTGTTAATGCAGGGGACACAGGTTCGATCCCTGGTCCGAGAAGGTCCCACATGCCGTGGAACAACTAAGCATGTGCGCCACAACTACTGAGCTTGTGCTCTAGAGCCTGCGAGCCACAACTACTGAGCCCGCGTGCCACAACTACTGAAGCCTGCACACCTAGAGCCTGTGCTGGGCAACAAGGGAAGGTACCACGATAAGAAGCCCACGCACTGTGACGAAGAGTAGCCCCCACTTGCCACAGCTGGAGAAAGCCGGTGCTCAGTAATGAAGACCCAACGCAGCCATAAACAAATAATTTAATTAAAAAATTTAAACAACCTAAACTTACACCTAAAGCAACTAGAGAAAGAAGAACAAACAAAACCCAAAGTTAGTAAAAGGAAAGAAATAATAAAGATCAGAGCAGAAATAAATGAAATAGAAACAAAGAAAATAATAGCAAAGATCAATAAAACTAAAAGCTCATTCTTTGAGAAGATAAACAAAATTGGTAAACCTTTAGCCAGACTCATCAAGAAAAAGGGAGAGGACTCAAATCAATCTAAAAAAAAAAAAAAGATTGCTTTGGCTATTCGGGGTCTTTTGTGTTTCCATACAAATTGTAAAATTTTTTGTTCTAGTTCTGTGAAAAATGCCATTGGTAATTTGATAGGGATTGTATTGAACCTTTTTTTTTTAATGGAGAAGTGTAATCAATCTATTTTTGTGATTACTTTTACTCTTATAATAAATCCCTTCTTTAGTCCAGGATCAGTTAATATCTACCTACATCTCTAATTAATTTATTTGGTTTTAGGTTTACATTTAACTCTAATTCATCTGAAATTTATTTTGGGACATGATATAAGATGGAGTTCTGGGCTTCCCTGGTGGCGCAGTGGTTGAGAGTTCACCTGCTGATGCAGGGGACACGGGTTCGTGCCCCAGTCAGGGAAGATCCCACATGCCGCTGAGCGGCTGGGCCCGTGAGCCATGGCCGCTGAGCCTGCGTGTCTGGAGCCTGTGCTCCGCAACGGGAGAGGCCACAACAGTGAGAGGCCCGCGTACCGCAAAAAAAAGAAAAAAAAAAAAAGATGGAGTTCTAATGTTATATGTAATCATACACAGGTGATAATTTTATCACCTACTTTACAGGAATTACAGCTTTTATTTCTGTGTTCTGGTCCTACTGCATTGGCTAGAATTTATGTAGCATTGTTAAATAATAGTGATAATTAGATGTTCTTGTCTTATTCCAAATTTTAATGGACATGCTACAAGTATTTTGTTATTATTCTGCCATCGGCTCTTAGCTTAAGATACTCTTCATGAGGGAGACGCAAGAGGGAAGAGATATGGGAACATATGTATATGTATAACTGATTCACTTTGTTATAAAGCAGAAACTAACACACCATTGTAAAGCAATTATACCCCAATAAAGATGTTAAAAAAACACCCCCCCCCCAAAAAAAAGATACTCTTCATGATGTTGAAAAGCATCTTTGTTTTCCTAATTTTGTAGGCATTTTTATTGGGAATGGATATTTGATTCTATTAAATATCTTTGTAGCAACTTAAAAATAATTGAAAGTCTTTTTCTTCCTGGGCCTAATGCTGTGATGTATTGCATGAACAAATTTCCTAATATGAAACCACCCTTAAGTGTTCTCTTTTGAAGCCACCTGAGTGTGAGAGGAGGAATTTTGTGATCTTACTCCCAGATTATTGTGACATCCTTTTACATTACATAGCTTTTCTTTCATGAATGATGTTTGACATTTACCTTCAGTTTGGTAACTACTATGGCAGTTGTTGTCATGATATTATTACAGTTGACTTCCTGCCAGTAGCTTTTTGGAAGTTGCCGTCTCTGTCTAGACAAGCAAGAGAGGCAGCGACAGCAGTGAGATGTGGGGACCAGCCCCGCACCCTTCTTGCTCAAAAGACAACAGCCACATAGTCGTGGGTAACGATTGAATTTTCTGGTTTTGCAGACATTTTGTTTTTGAACCAGAGGGCAGAGACTCTGAGGGGGGTGAGGGGTTAACTTGAATCTTTATTGATTTTACTGTTTTCACAGCCAAAATGGGCTTTTTTCCCCCCCCTAAGTATAGTTCGGGAAATTGCTCCCAGATTCTAGAATTATATTCTTTTCCTTCATCCTCCCACTCTCCCACTCCCCCCACCCCCTTGTACTCCCTCATCAACTAGTCTGCTCCCTTCCTGCCTTCACCCTACCCAAGGCCTGTTGGTGGACAATACAGATGGGGGCTGCTTGCCAGATGCCATGTTTTTTTTTTTTTTTTTTTTCAGATGCCATGTTAAACTGAAAACCCTTACAAAAGAAATTGAAGTGGCGTTCATTTTAATTTGAATGTTTGGCTTTGCGTAGAAACAATAGCCCAATTGTAACAAAGATGAAGTTGGAAAACTCTGTAAGAAATATTGTTATAACAAATCCTTGATTTACATTTAAACATGTGTTGACAGGTCAAAAAGAATTACTTTTTTAAAAGGTCGTTGAAGCAAGGATTAAAGATGGGATACAGAATGGTATGTTTCTGGAAGAAATACCTACCTCAGGTGCTGAATTCAGCTCAGTGTGTAGAAATGGATGCACCCAACGCTTCCCAAGCTGGCCGTCAATCACGCAATAAATATATAGGCACTTTAAAGTAACCATATATCAATGCAGAATGGAACACTGCTGGATTAGGAGGTTCTCCTCTGGGAAACTCTTGATTGACAAAAGTAGTACTGCCTTAAGTAGCAGCAATATTTTCATGGCCAGAAAGTAATAAAGCAGTAGATAATCTTTATGAAGAGGAAAATATTTTACATAAAAAACCATTGAGCAATTCTTAGAACTTGCTAACTACAGGATCCAGTTAAGGTGAAAAATAGCTCTACCTAAATGTGAAAGAAAAAAACGATAATTCAGTGAATTGTTAATTGCATCCAAGTTCAGTGCTCTAGTCCCTGTCATTGATAAGGCATCTAAAGAAAAGAGGGAAATCGTTGCTATCTGGGATTGCACGAACCCCCTGTATCTCTGGTTTGCACAGTAGGAGAAAAATTCAGGATATGCATATTGCATCCATTATAGATTAGAGTGGAGCCAGAGGGTATGCAAAATAGTTTGCTCTTTTGAGACCTACTTCATTACGGAGAGGTGATGGAGAGTTGGAGTTAGGTTGGTGACATTAACTTTGAGTTTTATTGTTGTGTCATTTTATTTATTTATTTATTTTGCGGTACGCGGGCCTCTCACTGTTGTGGCCTCTCCCGCTGCGGAGCACAGGCTCCGGACGCGCAGGCTCAGCGGCCATGGCTCACGGGCCCAGCCGCTCCGTGGCATGTGGGATCTTCCCAGACTGGGGCACGAACCCGTGTCCCCTGCATCGGCAGGCGGACTCTCAACCACTGCGCCACCAGGAAAGACCTTTATTTATTTTTAAATAAATTTATTTATTTTATCTATGTTTATTTTTGGCTGCACTGGGTCTTCATTGCGGTGCGTGGGCTTCTCATTGCGGTGGCTGGCTTTTCTTGTTGCGGAGCGTGGGCTCTAGGAGTGTGGGCTTCAGTTGTTGTGGCTCTCAGGCTCTAGAGCGCAGGCTCAGTAGTTGTGGCTCATGGGCTTAGTTGCTCCGCGGCATGTGGGATCTTCCCAGACCAGGGCTCGAACCCGTGCCCCCTGCAGTGGCAGGCAGACTCTTAACCACTGCGCCACCAGGGAAGCCCCTTGCTGCATCATTTTAAATCAGAGTTTTCACCGGCACTTCTTGGCACAGCAGTTTGGGCCATATGTTTATCTCTGTTAATATGGTTCCTTGTATTGATATACTTACCTTGAAAATGGGGGTGAATTGAATCTTCTGATGGTTTATTTAAACATTGTGACAGTGACATGCTTGACCTGCTGAGGCATATTAGTCCTGCTCCCTGACAGGAAGCATGATCTTTGTTATCCCCAAGATTGCTGTTTGGGGATGCACATGCTAAATTATATTAAGAGTGATTTGTAGGGCAATGGGGAGAGGGATGGTGTTCTTTTGAAAGCAGGCAAATTGAAAAAGCAAGAGCTTCCTAGAGTAGGGAACTCACCCTGTAGTCTGAACACCTTTCACTGTGCTTTGATTTCATTCACTGTGAAATTTAGACTTATTCTTGATTCAACCTTATATGAATTATTTATGGATATGTCTGATTTTCCTCTTCGCATCAGGGGAGGACTTCTTCCTCGAACCACCTCCCTTGTGCAGGATAATAATAGTGATAACAGTCTATATTATTTGCTAAGAGTGCTTTATCACATTATTTCATTCAATCCTCATCACAGGTCTCTGAGGAAGATGCTATTTTTGCTATCCTTGTTTTATAGGTGGGAAAAATGAGGCATAGTTGTGGGGTAGGGAGTGGATATGTCCTAGAGATTTTTACTTTATTTTAAAAATTTAATCGCATACTAATAAGTGTAAATTTCACAGACTTACAGTAGAATGAATCCATATTTCGTGTTTGATTTAAGATAAGGAGAATTCCTTCATTCTTTCCACATGCATTACAAATACTGATTGGCAAAAGGAGACTGGAAAGAAAGTCATATATAAATTAAATCACACCAGTTTGGTGACAAAAGTCCCTGTTAATCTTGAGCATCCACTGATGAAGTGAGTAGCCATCATTAACTATGTATGATTGTTACTGTGGTACATACACTGCAAAGCAAATATTGGTTTTCTTTGGTTCTGCTTTTCAGGAGTTTTTACTGAATTAATGTCTTTGCTAATAAACACATAACTTGTGATTTTAGTTTAAGATAAGTTCTTAAGATCGGGGCTTTTCTTCTTTTAGACAAAGTGGAGAATAGTATTGGAAGCAGGCATTTAATCAAATGATTCTTTTCTTTCTTGGAACACTTCTTGAAGTTAATTTGAGTTGCTTTCTTAGCCTCCAGCAGAGTTTTTGAATATCCATAATAGCATATTTGGTGTTTGAGGTGGGATTTGGAAACAGTTGAAAGTCATTTTGGTAAACAAGTTAGTTAGTGGGGTAGTCCTATTTTAGTCCCAAATACCAAACAATCAAATAAAAAGTAAGACAAAACAGAAATGTGACTATCACGAGACAAGTCTGATTTTCTTAGAACTGTGCATTTTTCAGGAGAAACGATTTATTAATATCTTCATCATGTACATAGCTCTACTGTTTTAGTAAGCATTGTCTCCCAACAAAAATTATTTTAAAAACATTTCTTACTTTAAAATTTTTTTAAAAATTTAATTTTATTGGGTTATAGTTGATTTACAATGTTGTGTTAGTTTCAGGTGTACAGCAAAGTGTTTCAGTTATACATATAGGTATATATTCATTCTTTTTTAGATTTTTTTCTCATATAGGTTATCACAGAATATTGAGTAGAGGTCCCTGTGCTATACAGTAGCTCTTTGTTGTTTTTTCTTTTTTTTTTTTTTTGCGGTACGCGGGCCTCTCACTGTTGTGGCCTCTCCCGTTGCGGAGCACAGGCTCCGGACACGCAGGCTCAGCGGCCATGGCTCACGGGCCCAGCCGCTCCGCGCCATGTGGGATCTTCCCGGACCGGGGCACGAACCCGTGTCCCCTGCATCGGCAGGCGGACTCTCAACCACTGCGCCACCAGGGAAGCCCTACAGTAGCTCTTTGTTGGTTATTTATCTTATATATAGTAGTGTGTGTGTGTTGATCTCAAGCTCCTGATTTATCCCTGCCCCCACGTTTCCCCTTTGGTAACTCTAAGTTTGTTTTTGATATCTGTAAGTCTGCTTCTGTTTTGTAAATAAGTTCATTTGTATCTTTTTTCTTTTTAATTAGATTCCACATATGAGTGATATCATATACTATTTGTCTTTCTCTGTTTGACTTCATTTAGTATGATAATCTCTAGGTCCATCCATGTTGCTACAAATGGCATTATTTCATTCCTTTTTATGGCTGATATTCCACTGTATATATGTGCCACATCTTTATTCATTCCTCTGTTGATGGACATTTAGGTTGCTTCCATGTCTTGGCTATTGTAAATAGTCCAAAAGGATACATGCACCCCAATGTTCATTGCAGCACTATTTACAAAAATTACTTTTAAAGATACCTTTTTGGGTCATATGTAAGTCTTGATTTGTTTGCTTAAAAAATCTATTTAATCATTTGTAATAAGTATCCCCTTTGCTTAGGTTCATGTGTTTTAATGGTCTTATTTTGCAATTGAAATTAAGAATAGATATTTGAAATTGAGTAGCAATTATAAACTTGGAGAAGCAGGCTGTCTTCTAGGCCTTAATTATAAAAGAGGGAATTAGCCTCTTCTGAAGAATTAGCTGACATATTATTCAATTCCTGTAAGACTCAGCCCATGTTACATCTGTGAACACTGTGTCTTAATGGGAATATTCCTAGGATACCTTCATATCATTTGAGTCTGAAAAAAGACTCACATACTGAATATGAGGCTTAATTTTGTTGGAAAGAAGGAAAGGAAAGTTTCAAAATAATGAGAAAGCCTTTGGTTATATTGTAAAGTCCTATAGGATCATTAACTTGTTTTAAATAATATTTAGCTCTAGAGTTCTGCTTTCATTTACGGTGTAGAAAGCCACAGGAACACACTGGTCCCACATTAACCATGAGAAAAAGGTGGATAATGTACAGTGTTGTGCCTATTTTTGGTCCCATCAGAGACCTGAGTTCTAAAGGTAGTCAGATGATCTAAATTCCAAGGAGAGAAGGGACACATCATTGTTTTGTCTTTAGCAGGGCCCGAGAAGGAGGGTTAGCAGCCATCAAAGCAGATGTGAAGACAACAAGTAAAATTTTTGTGAATTTTTAAAAGCTAGTATGGGCTAACATGACAATTTTAAATTGTCAGGGATGCCAGATACAAAGAGGATCTGTATCTATCAGTACTTACCACTTTTTACCATAGGCCTTCAACTCAATACTCATGAGAAAGAATGAGTGGGGCAGGAAACCAGAGGAAGCTTGTCAGTGGTGCAGGCATGTAGGTGATGACGAACTCTACCCCTCGGAGACAGGCGCAAAATCCACCAGTGTCCCAGAACTTGTCATAGGACACAAAAGCTGTCATAGGCAGGGGATGGGCAAGAAGCCTGCCCAAACCTGAATCCAGGCAAAGTTTGGCACATTGTTGGAACAGTGATAGAAAATATACTGTCTCAGCCCTGCACCGATGCTGGATAAAGCCCATCAGCTGGGGAGGAGCAGGCTTGGATTCATGATCCACTGATCCACCAATGGTGCAAGGTAGAGACTGGCTGTCATTCATAGGGAGAAGAGGAAGGGATGCTGAGAAAGCCTCACTTCTGAAGCTCAGGTGCACAAGGTCTGTCAAAGACAGAGGCTGCAGCAGGAGAATAAAGAAAACTCCTTTGACCCCACCGTGTATTGGTGTGGAACAGGAACTCTAAGAAAAACCCTCTGTTACCCCAGATCTCACATTAAACATAAGGTGGCTGGAATCCACTGCTAGAAGAATTCATAGTTTTCGCTGTACCAAAAGTTACTATAGCATCAACAAAACACACACCCACCTCAGTACTCTTAAATTAGCTCAAGCACTCACAGTAGTAGCCTGACAACAGAAGAGATATGCCCATTCCAGAAGTAAATTTATTTACCTCAGTCTCAGCTGCTTTTCTGTATACAGTGTTTTGTGTTTAATCAAAATCTGTAAGATACGCAGAATAAAAAGGGAAAAGAAAATTAACCTACCAAAATAAAAAGCAGTCAATAGAACCAGACCCAGGAATGACCAGGACGTTGCAACTATCAGATAGAAACTTAAAAAATGGCTATTAATTATAAAAAATGTACCATAGTAATGTAAGGTGTTAAAAACGGGGAAGCGGGTATGGGGTTATATGGGAACTCTTTGTACTATCTTCTCCATTTTTCTGTAAATCTGAAACTTCTAAAAATAAAGTTTATTAAAAACTATATTGTTAAGGAATACATTTAAAATATATTATTAAGGAAATAAAAGTTCAAGCCAGAGACTGAGAGAAAGAATTTGCAAAGTGCCTGTCTGCTTAAAGAAAGAACTCTAACAACTCAGTAGTAAGAAAATCATTTCAACAGGAAAATGGACAAACATTTTGACCTTCACCAAACAAGATTTATGGATTGCAATTATGCACATGAAAAGATGCTCACCATCATTAGTCATTAGAGAAATGCAGATTAAAACCACAGTGAGATGCCATTAGAATGGCTAGAATTAAAAAGCCTGTCAAAACCAAGCGCTGTTTAGAATATAAAGCAAGTAGAACTCGCATACGTTTCTGTTGAGCATGCAGGATGGTCCAGCCTCTTTGGAAAACAGTTCGGCAGTTTCTTATGAAGGTGCGTGTAAGCTTACCCTACGGCCAAGCAGCCCCACTCGTAGCTCTCTACCCAAGAGACATTAAACGTATGTCCATACAAAGACCTATGCATGAATATACATGGAAGCTTTACTTAAAATAGCCCCAAACTGGAAACAGCCCAAATCTTCATCTACTTGTGAATGGATAAACAGATTGTCATATATCCATACTGTGAGATACTACCAAGCAAGAAAAAGGAACAAATTACTGATACTTGGCAATAACATAGATGAACCTCAGAAGACTTATGCAAGATGAAAGAAGCCAGACACAGAAGACTACATAGTGTACGATTCCATTTGTGTGATATTCTAGAAAAGACAAAACTATAGTGACAGAAAAAAGATCAGTGATTGCCGTGGGCTGGGCATGACTGCAAAAGGGCACGTGGAAAATTTTTGAGATGATGAAAATGTTATATATTTTATTGTGGTTGTGATTTCATGACTGTATACATCTGTCAAAACTCATTGAGCTGGGCTTCCCTGGTGGCGCAGTGGTTGAGAGTCCGCCTGCCGATTCAGGGGACACGGGTTCGTGCCCCGGTCCGGGAAGATCCCACATGCCAGGGAGCAGCTGGGCCCATGAGCCATGGCCGCTGAGCCTGCGCGTCCGGAGCGGGAGACGCCATGGCAGTGAGAGGCCTGCGTACCTCAAAAAAAAAAAAACCTCATTGAGCCAAATAGACAAAAAGGGTAAATTATTGTATGCAAATTATATTTCAACAAACTTGTCCAAAGACACTATTAAACCATAGACGAACATATAGTAAGTTCTCAGAAAATAATTTAAAATGTAATTTTAAGAACTTTTGGTACTTTCTGTCTACAAAAATGCTGTGCTATGTGAGGGGTCTTGAACAAGTTACTTTACTTCTTGGGTCCTTATTTTCCTTATCTATGAAATGGGATAGCAATCCTACATACCTTATATGAATTTTTTGTGAGCATTTAAATAATACTCATAAAGGACTTAGAAAAATTCCCAGAACATAGTAAATACTCAAATAATGTTATTTCTGTGCTGCTTTAGCTTCTGTGTATAATAGGGGACTGAAAACTTAGATGTCCATGTGTTGTTGGTAACCTGAAGTAAGGATTTAGAGAAACATTACTATCGTTAACTGAAAAAATTGCGCAACCTAAAAGTTGAGGGTTATGTTTTATTTGATGGACTTACTGAGGACTTAAACCCCGGATATAGCCTCTCAAATAGCTCTGAGGGACTGTTCTAAAGAGGTAAGAGCAGACCCAGGATATATAGGAGTTTTTGCCAAAAAAAAAAAAAACCCCAAAACCCCCGTAGTCAGAACATCAAAAGATTACTGTTAACTAAAGAAAAAAGAGACATCTCAAGTTAATGAGTTTAATGCTTTTCTATGTATGGGAAGATGCAAGAGTCTGAGCTTACTGAAATTATTCCTTTGATGTGCACCTTAACTATGTAGGGCCAGTATCCTGTTTTTCTCCATCCTGAGTTCCCCTCAGGTGCACCATCGGGTGGCTGCAGTGGCTGACGACTTGATGGCTGCAACATCCTTTGTTTACTTAAGTGGCAGGTGACATTCTTTGTCCACACAATTTTACTTCAAAATTGACGTTTGCTTGTGCTATTGCATAGACCCATTTCTGCATTCATTTGAAATTTTTTAACTGGGCACTCTCTCTCTGTTAGACATTGTTTGTCTTGAAGAATAAGACTCAGTCTGTGTCCTCAAGAACGTATTGTGAAAACAGACCACTCAGTAGGGGATTACAATGCTTTGACTGGGATAAGTACTATGAGTAGGCATGGGAGCCTGTTATGGGACTCTATGGAGTGGGTATCTGATCTGGAAAGCGGGAAGATTTTATGGAGGAGGTGATGATGTGGCTGACCCCTGATGCAACCTGGTCATCAGTTGGCCTGTTTGGGAGTGGAAATACATTTTTAAAGGTCCATGGAACACTGATACAGAAAGAAAAGAAACTTAAAAAACAGAACTGGATCTGTATAAATAGTATGACCTTTTAGTAAAATCAGTTGATATCCAAAGTTTAGGTAGCTAGAGGTTACAAGGGATCAGATTCTAACTTTTCCCATTTGTGACATGGCATTGTTGTTAGTCACAACGGAAATGTCACATTAAACCACAACCATCAGATTCCTGAAGAGAGCAGTCAAGGTTTTTAAACTGAGGCGTGAACCGTGGTGGTAGGTTCCTGCATGGGCAAGATCATCTGAAGCCTGTGTCTCAAAACCTGATGGCGAGAGAAACATCTGTCAGCCTGTGTTAGAGAAGCACTGTTGATGGTTAATGTCCCTGAATATGCTTCAGAAGGATCAGTCTGTTGATATGCTTTACCTACAGGTAGAAAAACACAACTAAGAAAGCCAGTATGCCATCTGCAAAGCTAGACGGTTTATGATATGATAAGCATCAATTTCTAAACCGATCTTAGGTTCCAGCAAGCAGGTACAGGTCCAACCTTTGTGCCATTATCCTTGGATATACCACAGAGACCATACCTGGCTGGCTTTTGTCATTTTGTTAGCGTCACCTACACACCACACTCTAGATGGCCTGCTAGAGATGAATTCCTGGGGCAGAGTCCAGGCATCATGAAGTGGGCTGTGGCAGTTCAGCTCATAAAAAGTAAAAATATTTACAGAGGGAATGGGCAACAGTGTTTTGCAGAGAAAACATTGTAAACCTAGAAATTTGGGGGCCTAGATTTGGTGAGTTTCATATTTTTGTTTAGTTCTGTACCTTAGCATATTATTATTTTTCATTAATATTTAAAAATTAATTGACATTCAGCAGATATTTTTTGAACACCAAGAATGTGCAAAGTACTGTTAGGTGTTATGTGGGGAATTCAAAGGTAACTAAAGTATAAATTATGCTCTAATGGAATTTATAATCTAGAGGACAATCTATATGGATATATCTGTTTCTGTATTGATATCTATGTACACACACAAATACATCCACAAATCCATACATAGTAAATATGTGTATATGTAAGTATATGTAATATTTCAGTATGATATGAATGCCAAAATGAAATATAAACAGAATTTTGGGGGGTACCAAAGAGAAAGCTGTCCATTTTGATTGGAGGTTGGGAGGATCTTTGGAAAGTAAATGGTAGCTTTCACTAGGCAGAGCTACAGTGGGGACTAGGGACTGGAAACTGAGGGAAATAGACCGTCCATTTTATAACTTGTCCATTTTATAAACTTTTGAATATTCAGCACCTTGCTACACAACATTTGTTGAATGAATGCATGCATGAAACATCATCACCCAAATTTCAGAGTAAAGAGGGGAATAATGTAAATTGGTGAGTGGTCCGCCATGGGTGGTGCTCAGCTACGGGCCAGTGTTTATATGGTATAGGGTGCAGCTTATTGAGCGTTGGGCTGGGTTTTTTTGTTTATTTGTTTGTTTGTTTTGCGGTACGCGGGCCTCTCACTGTTGTGACCTCTCCCGTTGCAGAGCACAGGCTCCAGACGCGCAGGCCCAGCGGCCATGGCGCACGGGCCCAGCCGCTCCGCGGCACGTGGGATCTTCCCGGACCGGGGCACGAACCCACGTCCCCTGCATCGGCAGGTGGACTCTCAACCACTGCGCCACCAGGGAAGCCCTGGGCTGGGTTTTTGAGGGACTTTGCTATAGTGCTAAGGAGTTCAGAATTTATTCCGCTGCCTGGGACCTGTCAGATATGTTTGACCTGGAGAGTTACCTAAACTTATTTATTTTACAGAGCTCCTTCATGCTTTCACCATTCTTTGTTTTCTTTCCTGTTATCTCCTTAGGAGTTCTGAATCTCTTTATCCACAAGCATCCAGCTTATTGGGCTCCACCCTACCCCCATCTTTGGGGCTTTGTTTTAAAAAAACTATCTCCTACATTGCTCTAATGGTAATCAGTTAATTTTCCTATTTTATTGGTGAAAAGCATGTAATTCAGGAACAAGGTATTCCTGCAGAGGTTGAACATGGATTTAATTGCTGACTGTATTAGTTACCTGGGACCGCCATAACCAAATGCCACAGGCTGGGTAGTTTAAGCAACAGAACTTTATTTTCTCACAGTTCTGGAGGCTGGAAGTCCAAGATCAAGGTGTGGACAGGGCTGGTTTCATTCTGAGGACTCTCTCCTTGGCTTGCAGATGGCCATCTTCTCACTGGGTCCTCACATGGTCTCCTCTCTGTTTGTTGTCTGTGTCCTAATCTTCTAATCTCCTCTTCTTATAAGGACACCAGTCAGTCATATTGGATGAGGGCCCACCCATATGACCTTATTATACCGTAATTACCTCTTAAAGGCCCTATCTCCAAAACAGTCACATTCTGGAATACCGGGGGTTAGGACTACAACACGTGAATTTTGGACGGGACACAGTTCAACCCGTAACACTGACCTGAGAAGTTACATCCGTGCTCTACCACCTGACAGGAAATCATACTGTTGGGGTTCAAGGCAATTTGTGTCACATGTGGTTGGGATCTAAGCTTGAATCTAAGTAAGTGGCTAGTTGCTCAGAAGCTGATGGAACTCAGTTGTTGCCTAGTGAAAGCAATCCCTTCCGAAGTGCTCCGTCTCTACCAAATCCATTGGCAGTCCATATTATAATAGTTTTAAGTTAGGTTTGGACAGGATGAACATAACTCCAGAGCACAGTTGTATGACATTTACTAGAGCATCACCAACTAAGCAAGTGCTAAACAGTATACTTGATGAGTCAAGTCAGGTGTACTGGACTCCATCATTTTTGATCTGTGTGACCTCAGGCAGATGGCTGAATCTTTCTCTGCCACTCTTTCCTTATCTATAAATCAAAGATAATGCTTCCTACCTCACAGGATTGTTCTGAAAGGTTAAAGGAGAAAATGTAGGTCAAGCATTTAGCACAGTGCTTGGTACATAGCACTCAGAAAGTTAACTAATCTAATATGTATTCAGTGTTAGCTGCTATTAAAGATGAAAATGGTGGATCTATTCATAGGCATGTTAGCAATAGAACTATAGCAAAATATTAGTCTTTGTAGCCATATTTATATAAATAGCAGAAATAATTTTTAATGTTTTATATATTTTAAAAATATCATAAATATTCTGATACCCTTATTAAATAAACGTACTTCTTATTCTTGTGTACACTATAGTATTATTGAAAAATAACTTTCCTTGGCCTTAATCCAACAATTTGAGGAATACCAATTTCAATGTAACTTAGGTCGATTTATCTTCTAGAATTGAACATTGGATTCTGTTAATATTATAAACTTTAATTGTCTTTGGGGTATAGATACAAATAAGTTATTTCTTTGGGTTGTTAAGGTACACAAAACAATTGGACACCATTATCATTTCATTACAGATAATGTCATAGGAAGCCTTCCAGGAGGTTTGCATAAAGGAAGGGTGGCACTCGTAGAAAATGCTGAATAAACTCATCAGTAATGATTTTCTTGGACCTTTTGTACTTTCTGCCTACTTCTTCCCACCTTGAGTAAAGCAGTTTATTATTAATGCTTTTCATACCACTTATTTTGCTAGTCCTATACTTGTTTTAGAACATTTTGAAATATCCAATAAAAATGAGTCAGGCACTTATAAGTACTTTGTAATATATGGCTGTTTTGAATATTATCATAAAATAATTCTTTCAGAGGTTGCCCGGTTTATACAATACAAATGATAACTGAGATACTTAAGATTTGTATTGCGTGTTTAAAAGAATAAAGTTAGTGGGAAAGGTTTGTTAGTTTTAGAGATGGGTTGAAAGGACATTTAAAAATATTGTCAACAGTTGGGATGCTTCAGCATCTTTTCTTTTGGTGACCTTTCCATATGGTGACAGTACTTTTCTAATATTTAGGTTCTGCTTTAAAAAAAAAAACAAAAAACTACAAGCAGAACTATCCAGCAAACATATTAAGAGGTTCTGCCACAGGAACGGAAATATTTGTTATTTGTGTTTGGGATTTCTCTTTAGTAATAATTAACCTTCCCTTTTATACTATAAACAGATGCGACCTGGACAGGAAATACTTCAGTATTAGTGGAGGAATGTTTTCTGGCGATACGGTTAGTTACTACCATTTTGTAGCCACGTGTGTGCACACACGTGCACATTTTTCTTGTTGGCATTTACCTTGGAGCAGGGCCTGTGGGCAGTGTGCAGGAGGCAGGTGCAGACGGCTTTTTATGAGTGATAGGGCATGTCAGTTCTCATTTCCTTCTGCAGAGAAGTGTAAAGTGAAGCAGCCCATGGTGCCCTCTGGGGCCAGCCCACTGGTTCCTTCAGCTGGCATCCTGGAGACACGCCATCCAGTCCCTACCGCCGCCTTCTCAACCACAGCTGGCTTGTAGTTTTTGTTTTTGCTTTGTTTTGTTTTTTAAATCTTTGTGGTGATTGTTGAAGATTGTGAAATTAATTTAATAAGCAGAACAAACTTTACAGAGGATTGGCTGTAAACGCTAGGAGTCAGCAACTGAAAGGCAGAGAGCTGAGGTGCAGAGTGGCTTGGGGTGGAGTTAAGGAACTAGTGAGATGCATGGCCAGGCCACTATTTCCCAAACACTGGGAGAAAAGTCCTGGGTTCTGAGCCCTGGGCATTTTGCATCATCAGCCTTCTTTGCAATTTCTGTCATCGGGTGTCTTCATCTGTTATTCTTAGAACTACCAAATTGTGTTACAGAGATCCAGGTTAATCTAAGTTACCCTCTGAACTTGACCTACTTTCACTTAGAATTAGCCTTATTTAAAATTGTAAACTACTGTCATGACTATGGCACATTAAACAGTGTTCTGTTTATAAAACATATGCCTTTTTTCCTACTGTAGATCCCTTCTGGCTCGAGAAATCTCTATAACAAAACCAGAATATGTATTTCAATTACCCCAGGACATTTAAACTTTCAAGGATTTAAAAATAATCGTTTTTTTTTTCCTTTTCAATTTTGGAGATCAAAGAGGTTCCTTAGGCTCTAAAACTCTCAATTAATTTTTGTTCTAATGTTTTAGAGAAAACACTTTAATCTTGTTTATGTGAATAAAGTCCAGTCCACATGAAATCTACACTCAAGTCATAATAGTCAGTTATGATTATGTAAATTGTAGAAGTGAATTTGGCTCAGCATTTAAACTATTCTGCCTGAAATTACAGTATTTAATTGTAATCTTAGATGATTAGCAGGATAATTGCTGTTTTAAGTCTTTTTCGTTCTGTAAGATGTGAAGGCAGGCCCATGACTTATTTACTTCTTCAGCCCCAAGGCTGGACACCATGCCTAGTGCTTGGCAGGCACCCACTCCATGGAATGTGCACCAAGAGGACACTTGCTGCCATTTTCATCTTGCTCATTAATTTAAACAAACATAGCAACCAACATTCATGTCAGAACTCTACTCTTCTAATACGGATTGGCTTCCAATGCAAGAGTTCAGCCAAAATCAACAGAAGCATTCTATGAGAATCAATTGGGTATTATGGAATTACAATAAGGGGTATTACAGAGTTTATCTTTTTGTAAATTGTGTGCTACACATCATTTATATCAGTAAAATGTATAATATATTTATGAATGTGTATGTATGTATACATTTTTTCCCCCGGGGAGCCGGTTATTAGATATTAACAGCACAACACTGAGGAGGCCTTATTATTAGAGTTACTTCTAAGATTTTGGATAGTCAAGGTTAACTTAAGTTCTTCTGAGCTGAGATTTTACACACCTGCCATGCAGTCTAGTCCCAGGAATGGTCAGGCCTTGGGCAGGGTAAGAGTCCCGCAGCTCTGCCAGAGGCGAGGCAGGCAAGTTCAGAGCTCAGACTCCAACATAGGGACCCAGGCCCACACATCCGTGGAACCCAGGGGTGGAGCCAGGTCTTTTGGAGATGAGGTTTATCAAATTGAGAGGACCCTTTTTAAGAAACAAAATACACAATTAGGTAAAAGGCCTGGGAAAAGCCCAGGTAAGAAGCCTCGAGGCTTCTACTTCATGGTATACCTGCCTTTGATCAAGCAAAGGGAACATTTTAGAGATGAGGCAAAGCTTTCAGGCTGAGATCAGGAAGATAGACAACAGGATTGCAAGACAGGATACACAGGAAGCTCAGTGGTGGCAGAAGACAGTGAGAGACTTACTGCAAATCCAGCAGGGTGAGTATCCTGTATTAGAGGATCAGAATCAATAGGGTGTGTGCATGTGGTGTGTGTGTGTGTGTGTAGGTGTAGGTGTAGAGAGAGAGAAGGAGGGAGTGAGAATGATTTATTTTAAGATATTGGCTCATGTGATTGTGGGCGCTGGTGTGTCTAAATCTGCAGGGCAGGCTGGAGACTCAGGGAAGAATTGATGTTATGGTCTTGAGTCCAAAGTCAGTCTGAAGGCAGAATTTCTTCATTCTTGGGGGACTTCAGGCTTTTCTCTTAAGGCTTTCACCTGATTGGATGAGACCCACCGACATTGTACAAGAAAAGCTGCTTTACTCTATTATCTATTGTTAAACACATCTAAGAAATATCTTCACAGCAACATCTAGACTGTTTTGGGGCACCATTGCCAAGCCACACTGACACAGAAAATTAACCATCACAAGCCCCAGTGCAAGTTTTCAACCTGGACCACAACAAGGGGTGGGGGAGGGCAGGTCACCTCCTGCCACAGTGTGGAGATGGCCTGCTACACCTAGAATGCAGCAGAATGACTACAAGTGGAATATGGGGGTCCAATCCCTGCTCTGCCATTGGCTACTTTAGTTTGGGGTCCTGAGGGAGGTGAGCCCTTTAGCCTTTCCAGCCTGCATTTTCTTCCATATTAAATGAAAGCATTTGTAGAGGCATGCCACGTCAGAGGTGAAAGGACTGGGGTTTTCAATTTTTTTTTTCTTATAGTACTTAAAAAAATTTTTTAATTTATTTATTTTTGGCTGCGTTGGGTCTTCGTTGCTGCGCGCGGGCTTTCTCTAGTTGCGGCGAGCGGAGGCTGCTCTTCGTTGCAGTGTGTGGGCTTCTCACTGCAGTGGTTTCTCTTGCTGCAGAGCACGGGCTCTAGGCATGCAGGCTCCATTGTTGTAGCTCGTGGGCTCCAGTAGTTGTGAAGCATGACCTTAGTTGCTCCACGGCATGTGGGATCTTCCCAGACCAGGGCTTGAACCCGTGTCCTCTGCATTGGCAGGTGGATTCTTAACCACTGTGCCACCAGGGAAGCCCTATGATGCCTTTTTTGAAGCAAAAATCTCATAAGGAATTCCCAAACAGAGTTAAAAGGAGCTTGTCTGAATGAACAGTTAGGGCAAGGACTAAGAGTCAGATAACAAACACACAGCAGGCTGGGTAATTCAGTGGTTTGAGAATCACTGATCCATGTCATTCTAACCCTAATTTCCCATCCCTGTTTTCTAAACCACTGAATCCACATCCCAAGCTTGTGGAATGACAAAATCAAGATTTGAAGTCACATTCCTTCTGGCTGCAAAATTATTTTCTCTGTTTGAAAGCTGTGTCATTTGGCCTGACTTGCATTGATTTGCTTAAACACATGTATACATTCTGACATCTAGAAACATTTTTATGGTTTCAAATGCGAACATCCTCTGTTCACTCCTCTGGAGAAAGTTCGAGTGAGAGCAAGGTCAGAATTATAGAACTTAGTTGAATTTATCTAGAAGTGAGAAAATTTTAATTAAAAAAAAAATTTTGCCATTTGTTTTGCCATTTGTGTGTTTGATTTGCTTGGAGCCAAATCGGATATAGTGACCAGAATATACAATATTTAGATCTAAATAACTTGAGAAAGAACATCTAGTCCTAAAATTATAGAACTCTTGAGTGTTGAGAATTATGGACAATTTTCAAAAATACTTCAGTACTAAGGCATAGTTTCTGTTGATGAACTTATAGTTCATAAGAAAAGACAGAAATTTGTGAAATGTTAAATGCATAGCTTAAGGCAGCAAAGATGGGAAAGCAGGATGGCTGCTAAATGAACTAAGAGTTTAGAACAAGGAGAATGAATTCTTCAGGATGGGGTGATCTGGGGATTTATAACATAAAGGATGGCGTTTGAGTCAAGTTTAGATATGAGTCGGGAGGAGGAGAGGAGGCATTCCAGGAGAACGTAATAAAATATAAACTACAAATAGAACTACCATACGACCCAGCAATCCCACTACTGGGCATATACCCTGAGAAAACCATAATTCAAAAAGAGTCATGTACCACAATGTTCACTGCAGCTCTATTTACAATAGCCAGGACATGGAAGCAACCTAAGTGCACATCATCGGATGAATGGATAAAGAAGATGTGGCACATATATACAATGGAATATTACTCAGCCATAAAAAGAAATGAAATTGAGTTATTTGTAGTGAGGTGGATGGACCTAGAGTCTGTCATACAGAGTGAAGTAAGCCAGAAAGAGAGAGACAAATACCGTCTGCTAACACACATATATGGAATCTAAGAGAAAAAATGTAATGAAGAACCTAGGGGTAAGATGGGAATAAAGACACAGACCTACTAGAGAATGGACTTGAGGATATGGGGAGGGGGAAGGGTAAGCTGGAACAAAGTGAGAGAGTGGCGTGGACATATATACACTACCAGATGTAAAATAGATAGCTAGTGGGAAGTAGCCGCATAGCACAGGGAGATCAGCTCGGTGCTTTGTGACCGCCTGGAGGGGTGGGATAGGGAGGGTGGGAGGGAGGGAGACGCAAGAGGAAAGAGATATGGGAACATATGTATATGTATAACTGAGTCACTTTGTTATAAAGCAGAAACTAAAAAAAAAAAAAAAAAACTGGATTAATAAAGGGTAATAAATATGAAAAAATATATATATAAGCGAACACATATAAGCAGTGGGCAAGGACTGTTCAAGGGAGAGCAAGATCCTCTCTTTTGAAAGGTAGTAGAAAAGTATATTCAAAAATAAGATACTCAGAGGAGATTAAGGTCCTTCAGATGCCAGTACACTGTGAATAGAAAATTATAGCGCATATAATTTATAAAAAGGCTTTCTGTGGTGGCACAACCTCATTGAAAGAAAATTGTTGGTCTTTCAGGGCTGTAACGTCCATTGTGGACATCAGGCAAATTAGTAGGAGTTAGTATATAGGAAATTTAATTTTAATAGAATGATTACAACGCATACTCAGCCATGTGATGTAAATAGTAAATACTGTATCTACATAGATACATACATTCATGTGAACTCCAGCATTTACGGAATATATTTAAGAGGGAGTTATTAGATCATTAGCTATTAAACTTACACTTAAAGTTATATTTAGAGTATCACCATCCCTCTCAGTGGCTTGGTGGCAGATCCTGTGTTCCTTGCTCATATGCACACAAATAACAATGTTGTTGTTATTACCTTTTTGTAAATGTCCTGACACCCCCTGGTCATTTGTAGTAAGGGGATTGATGCTGATGTTGCCGGGTCTCTTGTAGCCCCCATCACATCCCATTGGGCGAGGGGGGCTATGGAAGTGATTTGGGAAGGGATGCACCATTTAATATCCTTTCGTGGATGGTAGATTCTATTTGATTTTTCTATTCTGTTTTTCTTTTTGCATGTTATGGTTTGCTTTAGAAATGTAAAATCCTGAGTGCTTAAGAAACCATCCACATAGTTTTGCTCCGAAATCAACTCCCCCAGTTCGGCAGTGTAAAATGCTCTTACTTATTGCTCTAGACAAAGCAAACGCTTTCAAAGTTATTTCTGAATAGCTGAAATTCTTTGGCAACAAAATAATTCTGAATACTAGCAGAAAATTTATGGATTTCAATTCGAGTTTGTAGCATATCATAATTCCAGTTTTATATTCCATGCAGTTCAGTGTTCTGGATTTTTAATGGGGCCAGTGCAGTAGTAATAAAAGTGATTCAAAATGCACCCAGTAATTACAGAGATTTGCTGTTGCCTTTGCATTAAAAATGATGATGATTTATGCTCAGTGAAATTGCGGTCTGTGGTTCTATTAGGGTATTCTTGCTATTAAGCTGCTTATTAGTTATGGTCAGTGATTTAAAGCTTAAGAGCTGTATTAGAGGGCTGTAAAATTATTTACTCTTTAATAGATAACAGTAAATTTGAAACAGACTTTGGGTTCATTATAATCTTGTACATTAGAGGAATACGTGTTAGCCCTTTGTCTCTTCTTAGGTCTTTTGAAATTCATTTCAAGTAAATGGCAAAATGGGTGATTGGGTTAGAAGGCCTGGTATATTCACTTCTGCCTCCTGGTTTATAAGTGGTTAACACCTTTTCTGAATGTTCAGGAAAAATAATTTGACTTCTCATTGTGAGTCCTTCTGCCTGCTAAACAAATGCTAGTTTTCACTTTAAACTTGTCTTTGTTCCGGGTTGACATTGATTGCTTACATTAGGCTGAAAAGATCAGAGCGCTGGGCCCATCTTCTGGGGGGGGGGGAGTAGTAGGGGATGGAGATGTGGTTAAGGTTAAGTGTACTTTTTTTTTTTGTTGTTACACTAGTTTTATTTTAAAAGTCTTGTTATTGCATAAATAAGTCTCCGCGAGGTTAAGTATACTTTAAACTGGCATTGCAGGAAGGAGTTTGTCATTATTCCTATTATTAATAATTACATGCATATGTGTACATTTGCATGTATATGTGTGCTCCTCATTGTAGTTTTACGTTAAGACAGAAATTATCCAGTGTAAATATCAGATGTGTCGGAATGTGAGTGTCTTTTAACAGTAATTAAATTTGATATTCAAATTCCTGTGTTAATGTCCTTGTGTAATGCTTGGGTGTTACACTAAATCAAGAAAAAGTCTAAGATAAAGAGATTCTGTCTAAACCTGTTAATAAATTAAATCCAAGGAGAAAATATATTTGTATTATTTAGGATAAGTGAATATTATTAAGCTGTGCTATAATAAGAATATTACCCTCCCCCCACCACCAAATCTGAAAACCTTAACAGATACTTATTTCTGGCTCCAACAAAGTCCAGTGTACCTTGGTGGAGGCTCTCTTCCATGCAGTGACTCAGAGATCCAGGCTTCCTCAACACGTGGCCTCTTCAGGGACAAGAGAACTTCAGATTGGTTCACGATATTTTTGAAGAGGGTGGCCTGGAAATGACTTCTGTTATTTCTACTTACATCCCATTTGCCAGAACTCCATCGTATTCCCAACATATTTGTAGGGGAGCCTGAAACGGTAGCCTTCCTTTGTGCCAAGGAAAAGGAAAGGGCATCAGGTGAACACACAGTGTTTCCTCTGCTGCAATATGTAAATACTTCTGAACTCTGCACATAATCATGTGAATTTATAATTGGAAAAATGCCAGAAAGGCATGACATCATTTAAGCAATTTCATCATCTCCCCTCTCTCCCCCACCTCATGTACTAAGAATTGACAAGAAAAACAGTTGGTTGTACCCAGTTTCCTGTCACTTTGTGCCATGGCACATTTTAGTTTATCCTAGCTGTTCTGCCTCTTTCCTTCCTTTAGAGTACTGTAGTTGGTGGCCCAGCACATGTTACACTGCAACCGGACAGGGTAAGTGATACAGTGTTTGCCATTAGTCTGTCCCACATTGGGTCCTACTTCTCCATCACTGACCCTCCTCCCCCTTTTCTCCCAGACAATTCCCCTCGTTTCATTAGAATTAATGGTGCATATTCTGAAGGTGGGAAAGAGTCGTTATTTAGCTGTTTAACAATAGAACACTCAGTTGATAAATCTGGTTACATGTTGTGTTAGTTTTCTCTTGCTGCATGACAAATTCCTACCAACCTAATGGCTAAAAATAATACCCTTTGGTTACCTCACAGTTCTGTAAGTCAACACTCTGGGCAAGTTGGCTGGGTTCTCTGCTCAGGGTCTTATAAGGCCAAAGTCAAGGTATCAGCCAGCTTGGGCTCTTATCTGGAGGATTTGGGGGAGAATCTGCTCCTAAGGTGGTAGGTTGTTGGGAGAATACAATTCCTTGCAGGAAATTCCCTGGCCGTCCAGTGGTCAGGACTCCACTCAGAGCTGTAGATTCGAGGTTCCCAAATCTTTGCTGGCTGTTAGCGGTGGGCGTCTGGATACTGACTGCATTCCTTCTCTTATTTTTTTTATTTTTTTTTTTTGCGGTATGCGGGCCTCTCACTGTTGTGGCCTCTCCCGTTGCGGAGCACAGGCTCCGGACACGCAGGCTCAGTGGCCATGGCTCACGGGCCCAGCTGCTCCGCGGCATGTGGGATCTTCCCGGACTGGGGCACGAACCCGTGTCCCCTGCATCGGCAGGCGGACTCTTAACCACTGCGCCACCAGGGAAGCCCTCCTTCTCCTGTTTTAAACCAGCAGTGGTGAGCCAAGTCCTTCTCATGCTTCCAATTTCTCTGTCTTCCTGTCTTCTAGCCAGAGAAGCACTATGCTTTTAAATGACTGGGATTAGATTAAGCCAACCTGAAGAATCTGCCTTTTGTCATACAGTGTAACCTAATCATGGGAGTGACATCTTGTATTCATGGGTTTCACCCTTGCTCAAAGGGCAGGGACTTGGATAAAGGCAAGAGTCACTGGGGCCATTCTTAGAATTCTGCCTCTGGTATGTGTTTCTGCCCGGGACAGGTAAGAAAGGAATTTTTTGTTTAGCAGAACCTGTATTTTTGCCCAAATCCAGACTTGAAAGGTACGAAATCTTTCTACGGCCAGAATTAAATGCAGGTAGGAGAAGAGGGGGTAACTGAGGGTGGTGAGGAGGGAGGATGAATTTTCTTTCAAAGGCTTCATGATGTATAGAAAATACTTAAAAAGCAACTTAATTTGGGTAATGGGGATATAAAATAGCTTACTTCATTTTTAAATTGTCTGTAATCATAAAAGTGCATTTAATAAATAAAACAAGAAAAATATAGTAATGGGCAATTAAAAGAGAGATTTAGTGGGGAATGGGAAGTGGAGGGAAAGTACAGGGGGTAAAATCCATTCAAAGATGTTACTAGAGTAACAATAGCCCTTAAAGGATAATGTTGCTGATTGTTACTAACAACCGGCTTGTGATTTTACATAAATAGCGTCATAATTTTCTTACATGATGCCTGCTCAGAGACCACCACTTAACAGATTGACATCCCACCTCTCACCATCAAACCACTGTCTTACTGCCCTTAAAGACCTACCCTAATTTGAAGTTATCTTGGTTATTTACATGTCTAATGGTTTATTCTCTGCACCCCCCACCCCCTCCCCAAAGCGTACACTCCATGAGGGGGGGACATTGCTGCCTTGCCCTTCACTGGCAGCCCAGTGCCTAGAACTGTGCTGTGCACAGCATGGGCGCTCAGTAAAAACGGATTGAATGAATAAACGGATGGAATAGTTTGCCACGCTTTCATCCTTGGCCTCTAAGGCAGATCAAATTAGGTGAAGGCTTGGAGGTTACAGTTTCCTCTCCCAAATAGGGACTCCCTTTATTTAAATGAGGCTCATCTAACCTCTTCCCTCTTCCCTCTTGGTTGTTTCATCTGACAAAATTCTGATGGTTCTTAAGTTTGTACAAAGAATGCGATATCTCTGGTCAGCAGGCTGGTAAATCAAATGCTCTAACTGTAACATGCTTCCTTTAATTTATTAACAAATTAAATTGAATTTTGTCTTGTCAGTGTAGTGCTCACCTCGCTGTTTTAAATTGTTTCATTGTTACATTAGGTTGTTAACTTTATAAAAGAAACAGATATTTTCTGTAAATGTATGTACTTTTCAGGTAATTTGAACAGAAAATGATGACTAATGTTTTCTATCAACTCTGTCGTGGAATGGGAATACAGAGAATTGAAGCCTAGTCCCAGGTCTGTCATTAACTTCCTCAGGAGTCACTTCATTTGGGATTTGAACATCTATAAAATGAAGGAATTCACAAAACAGGAAGTAGACGGTTTCTTACCCTTCCCCATGAGGTATCCCCCATGCTTTTTTTTTCTCATTGGAAAAATATTTGCTTTCTTTGATTGAGACTTAATATTCCTAAATTTTTTTTTTTTTTTTTGCTGTACTAGGACCTCTCACTGTTATGGCCTCTCCCGTTGCAGAGCACAGGCTCTAGACGCGCAGGCTCAGCGGCCATGGCTCACGGGCCCAGCCGCTCCGTGGCATGTGGGATCTTCCCGGACTGGGGCACGAACCCGTGTCCCCTGCATCGGCAGGCAAACTCTCAACCACTGCGCCACCAGGGAAGCCCGGCAGGTGGATTCTCAACCACTGCGCCACCAGGGAAGCCCTGGCTATTTTTTTTGATGGAGACTGATTTGTCAACTTTGGTCCTGGAGTGAAGAAAATGGCCCAAAGCCATAGCAGACCCACCTTGGATTTGTAGCATGAGTAAAAAATAAACCTTTGTTGTTGTAAGCCATTGAATCGTGGGGTCATTTGTTACTGTGGCATAACTGGCCCATCCTGACTCATACACACGCCTGATGCTTGTGTGCACCAGTTCAAATCATCTTAGCCTTGTTTCTTATTCCACCCACTGCTGAGTGAACACTTCTGCACAGGCTTAAACAGGTAGCACATAAGTATAGCCTAACGGCTCATTGGCTCAAGCCTGCGCTTCTTGCTTTATAGCCAGGAGCTTCTTTGATTTTGTCATTCAGTCCTATGGGAGCTGACTAGGCTCTCACCGTGTGTAAATACAAAGTGCAGAAAAATTGCCACCCACCAGGAAAACCTTGACAAGTGGGTAATAGAACATGAGGTCTAAATGTTCCTCCTTTCTTCTTTCACATACCTGGTTCCCTAAGGTTCCCCTGAAGGTCTTACAGAATTGAACATCACTGAGTGGCCAACTCCAGATGCATCCTTGTGTTGGCTTTCCCTTCTTTATTTCACTCTCCCTGGCCCCTACTTCAGCTCTCTGGGATCACATTCCCAAATAAACGACCTGCACCTAAGCTTTTGTCTCAGGCTCTGTTTGGCGGGGGAACCAGTCAGACCTTCATTTAATTGAACCAATCAGAACATTATCCACCACCAGAGTGAATTATTTAAGTAATTCAGCAGTGTAAAGGATTATACTACGCATTTATAGAAACTTGCAAAGCATAAACACTTTGTTACTCAACCTGAAAATTATTGTTAGATTTGCTGATCCAAAAATAAGACTTTCCCCTTCCCCCCTACAGAGGTTAATTTCCTGTTATTAGTTCTCAGTCCATTCTGATGCCTTGACACAGACCCTAGTTGGGAGGAATCCATGTGTTTTGTTTTTTTGAGGTTCAGTGATTTATTGAATGGCATATTGTTAGGCAGATGTTTATTTGTTTCATTTTTATTTACTTATTTTAAAAGCCAATACTCAGTTGAATATTTTGTTTTTTAACAGGTGTCATAGAGATCCTTGCATTAACCATAGAATGGATTAAATAAAGCGTGTAGGCAGATGTTTAAATGTTAATGTGCAGTTGAGGTTTTGGTGGAACTGTTGTTCT
This sequence comes from Delphinapterus leucas, assembly GCF_059928025.1. Taxonomy (NCBI): domain Eukaryota; kingdom Metazoa; phylum Chordata; class Mammalia; order Artiodactyla; family Monodontidae; genus Delphinapterus; species Delphinapterus leucas. Next base: position 78,809,144 of record NC_143140.1, read on the forward strand.
GTGGTAGCTTCGAGTTGCCAGTCCACTGACAGTGCCCAGTGGGATGTGTGTCTGCATCATGGGAATTACTGCCTTGTTTAGGAACTGGATTGGCCGAGTTCCCATAGCATCTTGGCTCTGTTTCGCCTTTGCCTCCGCATCAGACTATTCCCTAGAAATCTTAAAATCACAGCATGGTAGAACCAGAGGGTATCTTAAGATCATCTAATGACACTCGTTATTTCCTAGGTCAGAAAACAAGCCCATAAAGGTTAAGAAGAATGACCCACTTTGGTGATGGGGGAGGAGAGAAATTGATGGGGATGCACTTCTGGTTGTTACAAAGATACCGTTCTTTTTTTGACATAATTAAATTCTTGATTGTGATGCTCTTAAATGAACCATGAAATTATAAGTGCTTCCAATGCAAGTGTGATTTTTAACTAAGGCTTTTCTTCCCCCCAATCTGAATGTTAAGGTGGCAGATGCATAACTAATCTTAGCTGAATCTATATTAAGAAATCAGCAAGGTGTCTTTATTTAGCTTGCATGACCTGTGAATATAAGGTAATGTCAAATAACATGATTTTGCACGTTAGGTCCTAAAATAAAAACAACTCTGCCTTTAAAGTGATAGCAAAATGCAATTATGTGAGAGGTTGTTTTACATTTGCTCTCAAAGGGAATGAGAAGCACAGAAGAAAATAACTTGTTCCTAAACGTAATTTCAGCAGACGTTTATACCTATTTCAAATACTATTTTGTCTGAGGGACAAAAAGTCAGCTCTTGGGATTGCGTTCCATGTCATACAGAGCAAAGTCCTATCAACAGTAGGGAGCTTCTAAAATCTCTTGTTATCCTAGTTTTGAATTGTCTGAAAAATGTCCAGTCCACTGAGCTTCTCTGTTTTTGCCTGGGGATGTTTCCATGGATCTGTATTAGTTCCAGGAAATTTGTGTCCTTTCTATTATCTCTGGAACCAGGCATGTTTCCTGTAGAAACTACATGGTATTATCTGTTTCTCTGTTTAACATCTTTGCCGCAGAGGGTCAGATTCCTGAAGGAGTAAACAGTGAAAAATTGTGAGGCTCAACTGTGGAAGATTGTGTGGAGAGGAAAGCAAGCTATTCTGATTTAAGTCATAAAAAATGTTGGCCTTTAGCTTCTTGGAGTACTGCTGTATTCAGATGTACTGAAATACTTCTTGCCTGCCATATGCTAACCAATGCAAGCCTGGGGTGACCACTCCGTGTTAGATTAAAGTCGGGATCCTGGGGTTTGACTTTCACTTGGTTAATCAACTTTTATTTTAATATATTTGAATTTCTTCAAGAACACGATCTTAGCTTCTGATGATTCTATTCCTCTGTGAAAGCGACTTCTGATCTGAGAAACCCAGACCCTTGAGGAATTAATACAGGAGTCTTGGAACCAAGTTCCCTGGTGGCCTACTGGTTAGGATTCTGGGCTTTCATAGCTGTGGAATCCCTGGTTCAATCCCTGGTTGGGGAACTGAGATCCCACAAGCTGCACGGTGTAGCCAAAAAAAAAACAGTTGGAACCTACTTGGGTACTAACTACCCTCAGTGGATCTGTACATAAATAATATGTTTCATATACATTTATTTGAAGGTATTCTTACATTCTTGATCACTTTTAAAGCAACAATTTTTCTCAAAGAGTGGTAGGAAAGTAAGAAGAATTTAATAGTGAAGTTACTCTCTTTTGTGCGTGTGTGTGTGTGTGTGTGTGGATGCGTGCACTCACACACACGCCCTCTGGCGGGGGGTGTGTGACTTACGTTTTAAAACAATTAAAGGGGTCTTTATGCTTGAACAAGCTGAGAACGACTGCTATGGCAGTTATGTTCTATAGGGCATGCTTCACAAAGCTAAATGAAATTTTTCAAACTTAATGGCTAGACAGTGCTTAAAGCATACACACTATTCATGACTTATTCTAATAACATTTGTGGATGACTAACTTAATAATGTTGCCGCACATCCATTATGTTTTTGTTCTGAAAATGTGCCTAAGTATCTATGCCTCCTTAGGGGTGGGTTTATATCACTCAGTGATTGAATGAAGAAATAGAATCCCATGCCTTTTATGGAGTACGTGTTAGAAGAAACATCCACTTATATAGGCTTACACTGTGCCAGATACTGTTCTAAACAGTCTTGCAAATGTTAACTCGTTTAATCCTCAGAACAGCTCTCTGAAATGGTACCACTGTTGTTCTCATTTCAGATGGGAAACTGAAGCACGGAGCAGTTAGGTTAAGTAATGTGCCCAAGGCCACCCATCCAGAAAGCAGTAAACCTGGGGTTTCCTTCCAGAGTCTGAGCATGGGTCTCTAGCCCTGCACTGCTTCCCGCCAGGGGCTTTCCCTTCTGTCCTGGCAGGAAGGGATGCACTGACTGCTGAAGATACCTGGAGGATAGGCTGGTTTGGTTTGAGGAGGTAGACCCAGGTGTCCTCCATTCTCCACCCCCAACCCTCAATGTCTCTCTGTCTCTCTGTCTCTCTGTCTCTCTCTCTCTCACACACACACACACACACACACAAAGAGTCACTCTGGGCTCACTCTGGACACAGTGACATTAGGCTACCTTGAACTGTAACCGTGTGAAGGGCTGCGATTTGGGTTTTGCTCCCAAACCTTCTAGAAGTGTCACTTCATAACAGCAAGTGTGTGTGTGGTGAAGACCTTCAGTGTATGATGAAACTCAGTCCTATTTACATATTTTGCTGCTTCAGGTAACCCATTTACACGTCCTCAGAGTTTATTTGGACAAGGCCAGCATCTTGAGGATTATTCAGATGACTTCATAAGTACTGTTTCTTTCTTTCTTTTCTTTTCTTTTTTTTTGTTTTTAGCTGCATTGGGTCTTCGTTGCTGTGTGCAGGCTTTCTCCAGTTGTGGCGAGCGGGGGCTACTCTTCCTTGCGGTACGCGGGCTTCTCATTGCGGTGGCTTCTCTTGTTGCAGAGCATGGGCTCTAGGCGTGTGGGCTTCAGTAGTTGTGGCACATGGACTCAGTAGTTGTGGCTCCTGGGCTCTAGAGCGCAGGCTCAGTAGTTGTGGCACACTGGCTTAGTTTCTCGGTGGCATGTGGGACCTTCCCGGGTCAGGGATCGAACCCGTGTCCCCTGCATTGGCAGGTGGATTCTTAACCACTGCACCACCAGGGAAGCCCAGTGCTGTTTCTTTAAAGCAATTAGCTGATGGTCCTTAAGACCCAGAATGATGGCATCAGAGCTTGTGGCTTTCTTGAGACATTTAAAAATGTCCCTCTTTTCCCCTGCCAAAACCTGAGAAGAGGTAGAGTAATGGAAAACAGCACAGATCCCCTGGGTAGTGCTTCACTCTGGCTGCTACTATACATGCAAATGTGCTTTCCAAGGAATTGCTAAAAAGGATTATGACAGTTGTCTTGCTTCCCTGCCCATTCCAATTTGGCAGGTGAGGTTAAGGCCCAGTGGAGGCCACGCTTCAGTGTTCAGGGGTCTGGGACTGGATGCCAAGAGACCACGGGTTATTTTTGATCAGAATTGCCTAAGTCACATGAAAAGCCCTTGCTTTCGTCAAATCTGGCAAGCACTGTCCCTCCGAGAAGCATTTCCCCCCCTAGCCAGCCCAGCTACCTTTGCAAACCCTCTCCTGACAGGAGGAGAGTCAACTCACCTTCATGGCAGGAAGGCTACAGACTTTCTGGTTTCATGGGACTGAGGCAGGTGGGGAGCCAGGAGGGTAAATACAGAGCGATTGTTAGGAAGGAGTTATTTCAAAGGGAAGAATTATATTCCAGACTGATGAGTTGGTCTGAGATCTCCTGGTGCTGATTTTGTGGCCTGTACCATCTAGAAGTGGTTTAGACAGTGGTTCTCAAAGTGTGGTCCACAGATCCTTGGGGGTCCCAGGGGTCTTTGAGGTAATAATTATTTCATAACAATACTGTAACATTATTTGCCTTTTTCGCCTTGTGGACATTTGCGTTCGTAGCACAAAAGCCACAGTGGGTAAAAATGCTGGCACATTAGTGCCAATCAAGGCAGTGGCATCAAACTGCATTAGTGCTTATGGCATTCATCACCTGCATACATGCCAAAAAATAGCTGTTTTCCTTAAAATATCCTTGATGAGGCAGTAGAAATTCGTAAGTTTATTAAATTCTCAACCTTTGAGTACATTTTTTTTTTTGATATTCTGTGTGACAAAATGAGAACTACTCACAAAGACTTCTGTTGCAAATGGAAGTGCATGTGAACCTTGTCTCCTCACTAACCACTTCTGCTGTTAAGTTACTAGCTGAACTAGCTGCTTTAGTCATGGAACAGCATTTTGCCTTAGAAGAACAACTGAGGAACAATTTGTGGTTACTTATTGGGTATTTGGCAGCTAAATTTCTTTCTTTTTTAATATTTATTTTATTTTATTTTTGCCCACACTGCGTGGTATGTGGGATCTTAGTTCCCCAACCAGAGATTGAACCCGCACCCACTGCATTGGAAGCCCAGAGTTTTAACCACTGGACTGCCAGGGAAGTCCCAGCAGCTAAATTTCTTGAAAGTGAGTAAAGTGAACCTAATATTTCAAGAAAAGTAATGGATAATATTTGTTAATGGTAAAATTTGAATATTCAAGTAAAAATTACATTAAAAAAAAAACTTGTGTCTGCCACAGTGAGCTTGACAGTTTCCCAAGACTTGAAGGCTTTTTTGATGAGCTGGGTGGTGATAGTAACAAATGTTACTTTTTTGATATTAAATGACGATATGTGTTAACATTTAGAAGATCTGTATAGCTCAGGAACCTAATATTTTCCAAATGATTAATGCATGATGTTGCCAAATCACGTATAACAAGAGATCTGTTAATAGTAGGAGACAGACCAAAGATTTTCATGTAGTTGATGGAGTAAAAAAAGTTCATTGATATGGTTTCAGATTTCACATGGTAACTGACTTAAGAATCTATATGTTGTCAAATTTTGGCATGGTAGCAAAAGAATATCTACAATTATCTATCTTAAAAAGCTATTAAAATATTTTCCTTTTTCTAATGGCACAGATTTTCTTTATGTATTTCAACTAAGACAACATATTGTCACAGTTCAAGTGTGGAAGATATGAGAACTCAGTAGCCTATAAAACTAGCCATTAAAGAGATATGCAAAAATGCAAAACAATGTCATGCTTATTATTAATTTTGGGGGAAATAGATTTATTTTTAATAAAAATGTTATGTTAACATGGTACATGTACTATTTTAATTTTTAAATGAATTAAATAAGTATTTTAAACATTTCTCAGTTGCAGTTTCAAATAGGTAAATGTCGATAATTATAACCCATATAAACAAAAGCTCTTTGGAATCTACAGTGTTTTTTAAAAATGCAGTTTGCTCCTGGAAACAAATGTTTGAGAACTGCTAATATAGAAACTGCCATGTTATCTAGCTGGAGGTTTCTGAGCTGTCAAAAGAGTCAAGAAAGTTTTCCAGGTTGGGAATAGTAACTGTTTCATTATATATCTTTAAGTATATCAATGAAAATTATTTAAATATTTTCCTCTGTAAAATGAGAGCTTCATTAGAGTTCAGATATGCTTACATTGCACATTAAACTCACATTCTTCAAAAACTGATATCAAAACAGAAAAATACTGGTGTTTACATTCAATTTTAACTTATTGGAAATAAAAATGTCATGTATATAGCGTGTTATTTGTAGAGAAATGCTTACAGTCACTGTAACCTTCCCTCTGGTCTTGCAACTTAAAGCAAATCATAAATATTCAAGTAAATAAACTAGTGGACATCAAGCAAAATGAAAACAGTCATCCCAACTGTTGATTATTTTCTTTCTTTTTTTAAACATCATAAGCCAATCTTTTTATTTATTTATTTTTTGGCTGAGTTGGGTCTTTGTTGCTGCGTGTGGGCTTTCTCTAATTGCGGCGAGGGGGGCTACTCTTCGTTGCGGAGCACGGGTTCTAGGCACGCGGGCTTCAGTAGTTGTGGCTCGCAGGCTCTAGAGCGCAGGGAGGCTCAGTAGTTGTGGCGCACGGGCTTAGTTGCTCCGCGGCATGTGGGATCCTCCCGTACCAGGGCTCGAACCCATGTCCCCTACATTGGCAGGCGGATTCCCAACCACTGTGCCACCAGGGAAGCCCTGATTATTTTCTATTTTTGATGCTGTAGGAAATAGTTAAATCTCAGTCTGCATCTTAATATACATGGAGGATGCATAAACACAGCATATAGTTTTTAATGTATTTTTTACAAATCATGTAACAGTTTGCATCATTTATTTAATAGGACAAAATTAAAATGTTCTTATATATTATGAATGACATTAAATATAATATCTAAGTAAGCATTATGCACAACATTTTGTATCCTGAATAAAAATAAAATACCTTTTGCCTAAAATCACATTTGCATGTATTGCTAAAAATGATGGAGTGATTAAAAATACTCCCAAGAGCATTTGAGAAATTAAGTACTTCTGTGAAAGGATTCCATATTAGTTTATGAGAGCTGCTGTACAAAGTACCACAAACTGAGTGGCTTCAAACAACAGACGTTTACTCTCTCACAGTTCTGGAGTCTGGAAATATGAAATCACAGTTTGGGTGGGGCCATGCTCCCTCTAAGAGCCGGAAGGGAGAATTCTCCCTTGCCCCTCCCAGTTTCTGATGGTTCCTGGCATTACTGGGCTTGTAGCTGCATTACTCCGCTCTTGGCCTCTGTCTTCACGTGGCCTTCTTCTCGGTGTGTGTCTGTGTCTTCTCCTCTTCTTAAAAGAACACCAGTGGCTGCATCTAGGGCCCACCCTAAATCTAGGATGATTTCATCTCCAGAGTTTAAACCATCTGTAAAGGCTGTATTTGCAAATTCACATTCTGAGGTTTCAGGTGGATGTGAATTTTGGAGGATGCTATTTAACTACTATACATTCACAGTCAAAAATGATGGGGGGAATTCCCTGGCAGTCCAGTGGTTAGGACTCTGCGTTTCCACTGAAGGACGCACAAAGTTCCATCCCTGGTCAAGGAAGTCCCGCATGCTGCACGGACCAAAATAAATAAATAAATAAATAAAAACAAAAATGATGGGGAGTGCAGACATACTTTTACAAGGTTGGGCATTGCTGTGGGACAGGACTGCTCTGCCACTGATTAGCTCTTTGACCCTCTCAGGGTATCTACACTTTAAAGCCTCAGATTCACCATGCGTAAAACTGAGTCCATAATAGCCATCATGCTGGCTTGTGGTAAGCAGTAAAGGAGATTATGTTTAAATATACTGTGTCCTTAGCACAGTGCCTGGCACAGAGGAAGGTCGCTCAGTTACTGTTCGTAGCTGTTTACTGTTGGTGGGGTAGGCACGTAGTAATAATTATAATATGTACTATAAACCTACAGTTGATGGTAATTACATTAATGATAATTGTAATCAGAGTTAGCAGGTTAGTGTTAATGGTGGTTTCAAGCACCATTAGTACATAATAAAGGATGATTTTACTGTGAGTATGTAGATGAGAGAGAAGGAGACAGGGAGGGACAGAGAGGTGAGAAACCCTTAAATGGGTAGCCAGGGAGCCTGGTTAGAGACAGATGATGCTATAGACTGAATGTCTATGTCTCAAAATTCATATGTTGAAACCTAATCCCCAATGTGATGGTATTTGGGGGTGGGGCCTTTGGGAGGTGATTAGATTATGAGAGTAAAGCCCTCAGGAAGGGATTGATGCCCTAATAAAAGAGACCTAAGAGCTCTCTTGCCCCTTCTTCCTTGTGAGAACCCAGTGAGAAGGTGGTGTCTGTGAACCAGGAAGATGGGCTCACCAGACACTGACCCTGTGGGCACCTTGACCTTGGACTTCCCAGCCTCCAGAAGTGTGAGAAATAATTCTGTTGTTTATAATCCAGCCCGTCTGTGGTATTCTGTTTTAGCAGCCCAAACAGACCAAGCTAGTCATCAACGGCACTGTTTCATTCAAAGGCATATCAAATATGCCTTAAAGAGCTTTACTGGAAGACAGAACACTCATATACAACATACTGTAGCACTTGTCATTATTTCTATTCTGGACTTGTATTGCGCATTTCCAGGCCCGTGTCTTGATCCCTATTTTGGGTAGTATTTGGAGACTTTGAAGCATAATACAGAAAAACTCTAAAAGCTCATTTCACTGTGAATCTATGCAGGCCAGCCCAGCTGAATCTGCCCTCCTGCAGCTGTCAAACTGATTTCATGTCCCAGTTCAGGCCTCCCTTACCGCCTCTGGGCACCTTAAAACTGTACCGTTGCTCCTCTCTCACCTCCCCTTCTGCAGATGACCTTGGCTAGGTCGTTCCTGAGAACTGCAAGTCCGTTGCACATGAGCTACCTCCCTCGCTCTCTCCTTCATCTCAAAGTATGTTGACGTCCTTGCCCATCTGTTCTTCTTTCCCTCTGTTTCTGATGAGGAATTGCCTCTCTCCCCTCTAAGACTAATCCCTCCTCTGGGTATCTACCCTTGGCCCTAGTCATAATTATGGTCCATAATTATGCCTTTATTTTCTTGCATTTGGTCTCTCTCCATGGAATCCTTCCACTCCATCTGTAAACATGCTCAGAATCCCTCTTTGTTCTTAAAAGCACTGTCCCCTCCAGCTACTATTTTGCCTCCGTAACAGTACTATTAAACTTCTTGAAAGTGTGGTGACCTAGCCCCAGTTTCATGTTGTGACCAGCTGTTAATTATTATAAAATTGTTGAAAGAAGAATTCAGAATTCCCAACAGTTAAACTCCTGATCATTTCTTCCTGGTAGAGATAAGACATGACCCAACTCTGGGTAGCGAGGAGGTCCCGGGCCTCTGAAGCCTGGTCTCCTGGAGTTTGCTGCCACTTGCTGACCACAGCCCTGTGGGCTGCCCTCCGTGTGGGGGGAATTTAGCATATTCAGAATATGTCAACGATGACTATAACAAAGTGGTTTTAAGAAATCGGGAATTTACATAGCTATTCAGTTGGAAAAATTATAAAATCGGTGAATGCCCTGAGGAGAGCATAAATAAAGACGCTTTTGTCTTTTAACCTCTGAATTTGTTCCTGAGAGTTTTCTGAATAATAAGGGGTAGGAAAATTTCCATCCTCTCCAGTATACTTTCCATTTGCTTAAAACCTGCAGATTCAGTCCTGAGTGAAGCTTAGAACTCTTGTGGGTCCAGAGAAGGTGGCGAGAAGCTGTTCAGTTTATTATAACCTGTTTAATTTGTTCCAGGAATTAGATAGTACACACCATAGATGGAGGCAGGATAGTTGTACAGAATGGTTTATAATGCATCTGGGTATTTGTGTTTAAAGTCAGAAAAAGAAAATATACGTGGATCATTCTGGAGCAGGCCAAACATTTTTCTATAGAATCCCTGGAAACCTACCCTGTAAAACCCCTGTAGAAAAAAAGGACATATATGCCAGCTCATTGTGTAACGTAACATTGCATCCTCCAGCCTACTGGGGGCTGGGAGGCAGCCTCAGCCTTCCCAGCAGCTGAGAGGTGCCCCCCGGCCCCCAGAGGCCTTTCGAGGAACTGAAAGATGACTGTGAAGATGCAGATGGGTTTAGTGAACATATTGCTATTTTATTCTCTGTTGTGTAGGCAAAGGAAACTATACTCCTATCTGACTTGCTAGACTAACATTTCTCAATAGCAACTTCGTTTACTGAGAAATTGTATGTAAAAATTATACTGTGGACAGTTGAATCAATCAGCAGTAGAACTGTGTGACATGCTATATATAATATTCCCGAGGCAGATAGAAAGAAGTGTAAAATGTGGTTTCTGCCTTTGGAGAAATTTACAGCTAAAATGAGGCTGCATTTACACCCGCCCACCTCCCCGGTCTCTTATCAAATTACCAACCTTCCTTGGTTCCATAACAATAAGTAGTGTGACATGGCTGAATGTTGAGAAAGTTATGTGTTAAAAAATCTTGTCTTATCACCAACCACCCAAAGGTTCAGATTTGTGTGCCTTGTGCCATCCAGGAGGAGAGAAGGCAGCATTTGCACCACTGTTCTTTATTAATTCTTTCATGTGAGAGAGTCGTCCCCCTCCCTCCCCGCGCCCCCCAAGGGAATTGCATGGCCTGTTATTGTACAGTCACCAGTTTTATTTTTTTTATCTCAGCCACCACATGTGGAGAATTTATTGGTTCTACATCTGCAATGGAGCTACATCCTTTAACCTAATATCACAATAGAGAAATAACTTCTAAATGGTTTAGCCTGCATATAACTCTGATTGCCTTTTAATTAGGGGGAAAATCACAAGCTGAAAAGAGCAACAGACTGGAAGCCAGTTAAAAATCAGAATAATCAACTGAGAAAAAAGAAAACATAATCTCGTAACATTTAATTTTTAACCACAGGATAATAGTTTCTTTATTCCTTAAATAACTTTTTCTGCACCCCTGCCCACCCCTTCTGTTTCTCAGATTGGAACTCTAACATAGATTAGAATTGCCAAGTATCTGTGAAATGAAAGACTGTCCCTGTACCCCTCCCATCCCCAATAAGAGCTTAGAGCAAATAAAAGTCACAGTTCAGCCCAAGAATTAGGTTTGTATGGCCCTGATGTAGGACTATCTGAGAGTGGGCTCAAAGGCAGATTGGGGAAGAATTAGGCCAAACCAGAGTATAAACCTTATAGTAATGTTTCCATAGACATAGATAATAATTTGGCATATTACAAACTGCTGGCATTCAATTTTTACAAACTTTAAAAACAGGAAAACTTCAGGAGCATTAGTAGAACCAAAAATATAACTTGCTATTTATTGGTCCAGAGGTTGACTTTTATGAATTTTGAGAAAGGACCAGGTTTGAGGCAATTCCTTTCATGATTCGTTAAGTCAGCCTAGTCATATCCAAAGAAGGCTGTAAACACATATAAACAGATTGTTATTTTTCTTGGTGGAGTGAAGAAAGGGCTTTTTTCTTTGTAGGAGTATGCCAGATTATTTAGGGGGGAAAATGAAAGGAAAAAATGTGAGGTGGTAGGAGCTGCTCTGTGAAATGACGCTTGTTTGCCCATAAGACGTATTTCTAGCAGTTATCTCCTTAAAGCTGGTCAGAGTTGTGAACATCTGTTCATTTCTATTCGGCTTGAGGACTGTGGTCTGTAAGGAAAAGGATCTGGGATGTCACAATGCATGCCAGGCGCCAGAGCTCCAAGGAGGCTTCCTAGCATGGAAATTACTCACGTTTCCTATGATCACGAAGCACCATGTGCTCAGCTAATTACTGCTCTCTGTGACTGCTGTCACATCTTGAAACTCTCCATGACCCAACTGTGGAAATCCTGTTTGCCTCCCACCCCCTCCCCCGAAGAATGAAAAGTAGCAAATTGCACGGCTGGGCTTGTTTAATGAATGCGATTTATTTTTGTTGAACCAAAGACACAAGAGGTTTCCGAGGCTGTTAGGTTGATGCTAGATTTGTGAATGACTTCGTGGTCCACACCTTTAGATAAGTTTAAGGTGGAGGGTGTCTGCCCGTTTACTAGATGATAGTCTGTACAAAGGCGTTTTCTTTATTTCCACAGGTTCCTGGAATAAAATGACCTTTAACAGTAGGCAAGGTCATCTTGCTGACTTCAGACAGAGCCTGTCAGGTGCCGTGCAGACATCTGAGAATCATTTTAATAAGAATGTCCTCAAGATGCTGCCTCCTTCCTTTGTGACCCCTTCAGAATTCAGCTGTAGTCTTCCTGAGGTCTTAGTAACCCTAATGCTGTAACCTGAGGCTCTTTCTGGTTTTTCAGATAGAAATAGCAAGTTAACTTGCACTCTATAGCAAATACAATTTTTGTTGCAATGCTTTTTCATTCATTCATTCATTAGAGCATTAAAAATGAAACAGTTTTGCCTTCTTCATGTTAAGGTAACTTTGATCACTCCCCCCTCAAAAAAAAAAACAAACTTAGTTTGTCAAGACAGATTGAACATTACTTTTACATAGTTTATAACAGGAGTTTGGTTTTCATGGAGGCATTGATTGGCTTGGGTATGGGTTTATCTGAGTGACTATGTGAATATATTAGTGAGTAGTAAGATATTATTACTTGGTCTTACAGGGGCGAAAAAGGCCTGAAAACAGCTTGATTTTCTGGAGAAAGAAACTTCCTGAGCATGGCTAGTAATACTTCCTATCCATTTAGATGCAACTGCCGAATGATATTACCCAAAGTAATTAATGGTGACATATTAGTTAACATATTGCCATCGGCAAGTTTGAGCAAGGGTGAAGATGGCATATGCTAAAACAAATTATTATGCCCTAGAGAAATATGCAGAATTGTTTCTTAAAAGTCTTAATAATGCCTGCAATATGATTTTTTTTGCAAGAGATAAAACTGGGGGTACCACTGGAGAGATATAGACTAGAAAAACAAAACAAAACAAAAACAAAAGAGAGCAAAATTGATTCAACCATTTCCAGAAGCTTTTCCAGTTAAAAAACAGCAACAAGAAAATCGTTGAATCCAAGCAGCACAGCCTGCCTGTCATATCAAAAATCATAGGAGAGATCCAGGCATCCTCATTCTTCCTTTGCACTCTTCTTTTTTCCTTCTTCTCCTTTGTCCATTCTCGATCTGTCAAGGGATTCTAGGCCCAGGGCATAACTATGACAGATGGGCAGGAAACTGTAATCTGTTGCTGTCTTTCAATTTTGGAGGAATCATGGTGACCACGAAGGGGTTAAAACTGTCAACACGGATCAGAGCTTGGAGATAATTAGTGTAATATCAATCCCAGAACACTGGTGCAGATGCCCACACAATAGCAGATGAATTCAACTAGGTTACTGTTTTTAAGAAATCCTTCTTCATCTCTTTCCAGTTCATGCACAACTATGCTTTTTAAATGCCTATGTGTTAAAGTTACGTGCATACAAATCATGATTAAAGATGATTGTGAATCTTTTTTTATTTTGGAAGGTACATTTTGAATTAGCACTTGCACAGACAAGCTGGATAGATATGTACCCTCTGAGCACGAGCTAGGTAGCCTTTGAAATGTTTAGCAGTATGTTGACTGTTACCTATGACTAAGGCTGCCAGAACGTAGAATTCAGTGATGTGATTTAAGGAAGGCAAACTATTACAAGATATACTTTTATTTATTTATTGCTCTTTAACTTTCCTTTTCTTATAAGAAACATGAAAGGAAAGAGAAGTAGACCTTTTTTTTTTTTTAAACAAAACATAGGCTTGAGAAGAATAAAATACATTTTTCTCTTATTAGCTTCAAAGAGAAAATTGACAGATAAAAAGCAGAGACTGAAAGCTAGTTTTCAGAAGTCCATGTGGTAACCAGAAAGGGACAAGTATGACTTAAAAATTGGAGCAGGAATCCATGATGGACTAGGGGAAGAATGGGTAAAGGAGAACTTAAATAACCCCGATATGTTCAAATCCACAGGTCCCAATGGCTGCCATCCTAGAGTTCTTAATGAATGGGCCGAAGTCATCACAGAACCGCTAGATATCATTTTTGAGAACTCGTGGAGGACTGATGAGATGCCTGAAGACTGGAAAAGGGCATATTTAGAGCCTTCTTTCAAAAAGGGAAATGGATGATGACCCTGGAAATACTCATCACCCTAACTTTTTGCTTGGAAAAATTCTGGAATAATCAACTTAGTACACTGGGTAACGGACTCATAACAGCTAGACAAAAGGCAGTGAAATATCACACAGAAAGAAGTACTGAGTTCATTTTTTAAAGACACACCATTGTGAGATACAGTCTTCTACATATTTTGGGATTCTGCCCTCGGTACTGTGAATTCTTGCTGCAAATAAGTGAGGTTGGCTAAGGCATTTGGGTACTGACTAATTTTAAGTGGTAATACAAGACAAAAAGATTTCTGGCAATAGCTAGAAATTACATCATTTCCAAATTAGCCTTTAACTTGAGAATAGTCTTTTTTTTTTTTTGTGGTACGCGGGCCTCTCACTGCTGTGGCCTCTCCCGTTGCGGAGCACAGGCTCCGGACATGCAGGCCCAGTGGCCATGGCTCACGGGCTCAGCCGCTCCGCAGCACATGGGATCCTCCCGGACCGGGGCACGAATCCGCATCCGCTGCATCGGCAGGCGGACCCCCAGCCACTGCGCCACCAGGGAAGCCCGAGAATAGTCATTTTAATTTTGTATTTTAACATATTTTTTCGCTTTATATAGGACTGTTTTCATAGGTGAAGTATTTTATATAATTCTCTATAGAATAGTTTGGTGAAGGAATTCTTATTTTAAGGTGCTTTATATAGTTATTTCATATGTAGGTACAATGATAAAGGTGACAAATTCAGGAACATCTGCAAAGGAAGAAACTTTTTTCTAACTTCTCTTTTTAAGTTTCATCTGGCTGAATTTGAGTGTTAGGACCTGTAAGAGTGTCTTACTCTGATGTACATGGAGCAAGGGCCAGCTGTGTGACTGGATGGCCAGTTTACCTCAGCCCTGGACACTGCCATGGCCCAGATTCCCTCCCCAGATTCTGATTTCAGGCCTTTGGTGGGGGGGAGGGGGCAGAGAGGTGGGCCGTGGCAGTGGACATTAAGAGCCCTGTATAACCACAGCCAAAAAGGAGAGTAGAAGGAGGTGGGAGGAAGAAATTAAGATGAATCTGGAGTTCTTCTAATTCCTATTGTTTTTGCCTTTGGATGTTGGCAGTTTTCTTTTCTGCTTAGAAAATGCAGTCATGTTGACCAGACCCAAAACTTAGTTAAAAGGAGATCATCAAAAGAGATCTAGACATGCAGCAAGCTCCACGGTCAGACAGATTCTGAGAGCAGCTAGGCAGTACTGTATTCCAGAATCTTCCCTGCACTACTTAGAAGTACAAAAGAGGTTGAAGCTTACATCACATTGTAATGCTCAAGAGTAGGAACCCTCGGAGAAAAAGAGGTAGATGTACATTCATTTCTTCCTGGTGCATATGGCAATGGGTAGGCAGTTAAGGTCTCCAAGGGCTATTTTAATCACAATACTGCTTTAAAAATCTAAGGTTGACATAGTTTAGCTACTTCTAGAGATTAATTTAGATACCGGGTAAAGTCAGTCTCATTCTTAAGTACAAATGCAAGGAAATTAAGCTCTAAAAGCATGTATACGTTGTCTTTTAAACTACATGTTTAAAAAAATACTGCTTGCAGTTTTGTAAGAATTATACGCCGATCAACCTTTCATCATTTTTTTTTTCCCAAGTGAGTCTTTATAATTTCCAAGTTAGGTTTTTTTTTTGGTTTTTGTTTTTTTTAAGGAGTGGGGGTCTAAATTATAGATATAATTTATTGTGATAATAAATGGCTTCCTGTTCGAGACCTCATTTCCAGGTGCAGGATCTGTGGCAGATTTATTTCACAGATGTACATTTACATGCATTTGTTGAATTGTTGCTAGAGAGGACCCGATTTCTGAAAAATCTAGTATTTTCACTGTGGGCATTATGATGCAATCTACTGCAACCAAAAAGGGGGCTCTTTGGTCATTGCAAGTTTTATTTTCTATTTATATAATGTCTAGCTTCAATTATTTTGCCAAATTTAAATCTTCTCTTTGTGTTTGCTATTGGAATTTGAAAATAACAATCCTCTATCACAATCTAGAACGATGAAATAGCCCATGGATTTTAAAGACTTCTTACCTAAAGCTAGAGGAAGAAAGCTTTAAAATCAGCAGAGAAATATTAAAGGAAGCCCATTAATTCTTTTGCATTAAATGAAGATGAGTTAAGAGTTAGAATATAAGACATAAGAGAAAGGAAGTAATCTTACCATGAATTATATCTGGAGATAATTAAGCTTAAGAAGAGTAATTTTTTCATAGTGTTTTTTTCTTTTATCTAATATTCATGATATCGTTAATTTTTTAAGGTAAAGGAAATAGCGGAGGGACAAATAAATATATTATGAAAACTAGAGGATTATCTTGATTTGTATTTCCTAGAACATCAAGAGAGGTTAATTACAGACTTTTACTTCATAATATTGAGGAAATGGGAGGATTATAGCAACACTTTCTTCATTTCATCTTAAAACAAAATTTTTAAGGTGAGGAAAGAAAGATTTTACGCACATATTCTTGGCATAGGGAATGCATGATTCTAAAGGCTCTTTCCTCACAAAGGAATTTACAGCAACATAGAATGGCTGTACTCAAGCAGTTTTTCAATCCAGAGAAATTTACAGCATCTTGGTGTTGTGAAATTAATAACAGAAACAATAAGCACTGAGTTTTTATTTTGGAGTTCCTCAGATCTGAGTTCAAATTCTAGAATCACGTTGATAGCTTTTTCCTGTCATGAATCTGTTAAGAACATAAGCTAAGAATGTAGCATGAGAAATGATCTTGAACAATTATTAAACTCATCAAAGCTTTTTATCCTTGTCCATAAAATGGGAAGAATACATACCCTCCCTTAGTTCTTAAGAGGCTTAAGAATTCTGCAACATACACCCACACAGTTCTTGGCTCGGTGTTGACACATAGTAGGTGCGCAGTGCCTTGCTCCCTTCCCTTCTTTCTTTCCTCTTATATTAAAGAGATTACCTTAAAACTGACTAGAACACTCAAGAATAAATTGACTCAAGCACAAATTGGCCTTATTGATGCCTTAAACCCACTGAATAAGGCCCTTTGCTTTCTTTTAGAAAGGATAAAGGAGAGCTACAGTGCCTGCCCATAGTGGGAGTCGAGTAAATGTTTATTGATCGAATGAAAAGAATGTGATTTTTAAAAACAATGAGCGAATAGCTAAGGCCAACATTTTTCAAGTCTGGGGAAATTGTCACATAGACACATATAAAGGTATTCTTTAAGTTGCCCCTTTTTAAAACAGCTTTAGATTTATAAATTTAGTGTGCAAATTAGGGACGGGCAGATATGCATTTCCTCTGATTTTATGACTGTGATTTACAAATTAAGAGTGCAAATGGGTATTCCCCCATAGCCTTTTCTGGGATAAATCCAGCCAAGACATGAAGCAGGTGATGGTGGATGGCAAACTCTTTTCTATGCAAAGAGAAACCAGATGCGCAAGTGACTGGGATGCACCTGCCAGCAAACTGAGATAAGCGCCTGCCTGGAATGTCCTCTATGAAGAATCTGGGTGTTGTAAACAGGTCCTTTGCATGGGCATTGAACAGTAATAAAAAGGAAGGTTGAAGAAAATTAAATTCTTCGACAAAATGGTTAATTTTTACATGTAATATTTAATTACGTGTCAAAATATCATGTTCAGACAGGTGGAGGATTTCTGCATTTCAAAGTGAATAAGGAATAAAGAGTAGAAAATTATATCCAGAGACATATGCAAGAAATGAGCAACAGCTACACCTCTAAAGTGGCCAGTTCACCATTCAGACCAAGGGCAGGGTGACAGAGTTCTTAGAAGAGACCAGCTGGCATCTTATGCTTAGAATAAAATCATCAGAGATGCTGTCTTAAATTAAACCAGATAAGTTGTGCAGAGCAAAGTGAATCAGCTAGGCTTTCTCTTCTAGAATTTTCGAATTTTATTCTTATTAGCAGTCTCAGTGGTCATCAATTAAGTATTCCTACATCAGATGTTTTATACTATCAGATTCTTTGATTAGAAAATCCTCTTCAGTTTTCTATTATTAATCTCTAAGGAGAAAAAAATCTAATAACTTTCTACTCCATGATCACTACTTTAGATATTTCCATAAAAGGCAAAAAAAAGAGATAGAATGGTAGTTCAGAAAATGGAACAACATAACTTTTTTTACTTATAAAAATAGTTATTTTGTTTTAAATTGTTTAAATTCCTGGAAATTAAGTTTTTAAAAAAATTTTTGTTGTTAAAATATAACTTTTAGAGGAAAATTGGAGGTTAAAGTCTACCTCAAGAACCTGGTGGTATTTTTTTTGACAATTTGACCAAACTTTCTTCCACTGGAACAAAAGGAAAGAAGTCGACTATTAAACATTGTTTGAGATGAGAAATACCTTTTATAGGTGTATTCCGTATCATGTCCTTTGTCAGATGAATTTTCCCTTGTTATTCCAAAAATGAAGTACTGTGTTGAATTTCTTGAGGGCAAAGTAGGATATTGATTGGGGCAAATGTTAGAAATTCTGTTGTTCACTGAAGCTGTTGCCCTGCTTGCTAAACTCGACACTATCCTGAAATACTCTATGGGTTACAAAAGCATTATTCTTTGAAAAGTTCTGACCGTACAAAAACGTGTGCATGGACTTGCAGAATCACCTTGTGTCCATCTAAGTAGTAGAGCAGAGATTCATTCTAAATGAAAGTTGCCATGTGGTTTTGTACATGTAACTGCAATTGACACCTTTTTCCTTTCAGTTACTGTTTTAAAAAGGGACTGTGTGAGAAGGCCCTTTGGAGAGCCGAATTGGAACAGCATTATGAACCCTGGACTGTGTGCTCGTGCAGCGCTGTAATTTGCAAACATATGTCCTCTGTTCAATAAACGTTACAGCTTTCACTGCGGTTTCCGCCTTGACTCTTTTGTGATCGTTTACATTTCGATGAATGGGACAGAGTATGTGCGTTACTTAAATGGACAATATATAAATGTTTATGGTACTGGAGCATTATGGTTAGCATGGGAAATCAGAGTGCGAACCCAGAAGAAAGGAGAAAGCCGGGCTCCCCACACTGCCTGCAAAATTCAAATAAATCCTTAATGATGTTTTCTTGGACGCTTTTGTGTGATGGTTATTATACATGTATGTTGTGGCTTTCTCCCTTCTCCCCCCCACCCCGCTTCTGACTAAAAAAATACTTCTGAGGGTGATAGCATGCGATTCCGTGCCAGTAATTGTGGCCCTCCGCAGTGGGAGGTGACGTCGTGGTGTATATTAGGTGGTAGGCGGGGTCATATGTGGAGTTTCTCCATATGGGATCCTGCTGTGGCTGCCAGAGTCCCTGAATCTCCACCCAGAGGTGGTTGTGATTCAATTATAGGTAAGCAGCATCTCAGGGGTCATGAGACCTAAAGATTTGAATCCCAGCCTTACTACTTTCTTCCTTCAGGACCTTGAGCAAATGGAATCATTCTTGTAAATGCTTAACACGATAATTAGCACATGATAAGCAGCCCCGGACATTAATTCAAAGAAGTTTTGTAATAGTGTTTTGGGTTCTGTATAAATGGCATCACGTGATATGCTTTGATGATGATGAATAGCTGTTTTTATTCACGCTGAATACAAAAGGAAAGGAAAGGAAATTTAAAGCAAGGAAGATGTGGAGTAAATATTAGGAAGAAATAGCTACATTTTTGATTTTTAGAAGTGAAAAGGGACCTGAGGATGTCCTAGATGGATTGAGAAATTGTGTAGTTAAGACACTAAGGAGCCTAGAGTGTGTGGCACACCCGCCGTGACATTGGGCTGGTGATAGACAGTCGAGGTTATTCCCAGGTCCTCTAATCCCAGCTTTTTGTCTGATGTCAGATCCTAGAAAGTATACCTAAGATATGTGGCATCTTCAAAAAAAAGACCCATCTTTCTGTACTGTCCTAAATTTCAACTTAGATTCATGGTCTTCAAGACATAGCCTTAGAATACTTTCGTTCATAAACTAAAGCTCCAACCAGCCCCAGGGTTCGGCAGGGGCCAGCATTATGGTATGAAAATCTAATCTGTCAGCTCTAAAATCGTATGCTTCAAGACTTCGTTGATTTGTCAGCGAAAAAGTCAATAATAGAAGAGTCAGTAATATTGGTGAACAGCACTAAAATGTATTTTTTAAAAAGGGAAGGGCTTCCCTGGTGGCGCAGTGGTTGAGAGTCCGCCTGCCGATGCGGGGGGCGCGGGTTCGTGCCCCGGTCTGGGAGGATCCCACGTGCCGCGGAGCAGCTGGGCCCGTGAACCATGGCCGCTGAGCCTGCGCGTCCGGAGCCTGTGCTCCGCAATGGGAGAGGCCACAACAGTGAGAGGCCCGCAAAAAATAAATAAATAAATAAATTAAATTAAATTAAATAAAAAAGGGAAAATGCGAGCATGCAGTAGAAATCCCGAGTAAGGAGCGGTTGATAAAGAGTAGGATGGTTTATATCATAAATAAAATCACTTGACCTAGGGCAGCCTTTAAAGTCTGTCAACTGAATCTGGAAAATGAATACCTTTTAGTCTCATTCCAGGTCATACGCTGTCCTACTGAGGACTTTTTAATTTAAAAGAGGAATCTTGAACAATTTTAAGTGAAAAACTTACTTCCCTCCCTCCCCTACCCTAGAATTACTCCGAGGACAGAGTGCCTTCGTGTAATTATGGACACTTTTTTGGCCCACCTTCTCTACTTTATTATATCCATGTACCGTTAACAGGATGTCTGTGGAATCTCATCTGTCTCTTGGTTGAAAAATGAGCACCAGTCATGAACTGTATATATTCCGTGTGCATTCTTTTATATCCGCTGAGCTCCATCAATTTAACTTCAACTTCATTCTGGAAATTAATCAATCTACAAAATAGCATTTGCAAAAATAGCCATTTTGAGTGAAGAGTGTACACTTAATTTCTTTCTAAATCCTGACTGATAAATCAGAAGCCCTGAATCCAATCCAGTCTTGGTTTTCTTGGTGAGTAGCTGTCTAACCACTTCTTTTTACCCCTTTGCAGCTCTCACGTCTGTAAAAGTGTCCAGTGAACAGTGTTACCTAAACACACCCTGTGAAAGTTCTGGGAAACAGATGGTATCTGTGAATACCATCATGCCCTTTAGAAGAAAGTCACAGAGAGACATGGTCTGTTTTTTTACTATGACCTCCCCGAGGCTGTGAGCATGTCTCTTTCGCCCCCAATCCCGTTTTAGTACTTCCGTAGTTCTGGTATATTTTCTGACACATTGTGCGTGTTCAATAATATTGTTGAACGGATGAAGAACTAAGTGAACTTTCTCCCGTGCCTAAGGAAACTGAACACTGAAGTTGTATCAGTTGGTTCTACCAGGGCATTTCCTGGTCTCAGGGAATTTGCAGGAACTCCATGCCCTTTGTGTTTGAAGGAGGGCATGCCTTTCACTCCAAGAAGCGGGAAACCAAATTTCTTTTTATCAGAAGTTCACCTTGGGGTGTAGTTTTGTTGTTATTCAAGTTCTCTGGCTTTCCTGTTTCCTTTTATATAAAACTATAAATGCAAATATTTTATAAAATAAAAATTTACATGCTGATTTAGGGTTTTTTTTGCTGAAATGTATTAAATATTATAATTTGTGAAGGCATCTGGAAGTATTAAAATGGCACACTATTTGAATTATGATTTTCTTTTGGCTGTATTTTCCTAATCTGAATTGTGAGAGGGATATCACCTATTCCTGCAATTAAAGCTTACAAAATATCTATCTATTCTTGCGATTAAAGCTGATCAAACTATGATGAATATACTTATCATATGCATGCTAGTGTATGGTGTGCCACTAGGCAACATACAAAGATATTTTGATAACCTGTCCTACAAATAGTAACTCCCCTCTTTGTTGCATTTTGGACACACCGCCTTTTAGATATATTTAATATAAATATATGACCTATGGTTTTGTCCTTGGAAATAATTATTTCTTCCCTAAAGATTATGTTTACCTTCTACCATTAGAAAGGCAAAAAAAGAGTGGAGTATTTAAGAATAGTCATTCCACGAGTGATATAAACAGGTTGGGGGAAGGGATAGATTGGAAGTCTGGGATTGACATGTACACACTGCTGTATTTAAAATAGATCACCAATAAGGACCTATTGTATAACACAGGACACTCTACTCAGTATTCTGTAATAACCTAAATGGGAAGAGAATTTGAAAAAGAATAGATATATGTATATGCGTAACTAAATCACTTTGTTGTACACCTGAAACTAATGCAACATTGTTAATCAACTATGCTCCAATTTAAAATAAAAATTAAAAAAACCCAGTCATTCCAGGGTTGTTCCGACTGGATTTGAATCCCAGAGAGCACTGAGAATTACAGTCACTTGATCTAGAAGGAAACTTGTGACTCTACAGTGGTCACATGTCTTGTCTTTCTTCTGTTGTGCTGATATGTGTGGGTCACGTGGAAGGAAGGGAAGAACATTAAGGCTTTGGAATCACAAAGACCTGGATGCAAATCCCGGTTCCCCACGCTGGGCTCAGTGACTGTAGGCAGGTTACTGAACTCTTTCAGGTCTGTTTTGCCATCTGAAAGTGAGGTTAATAAAACCCTCTCAAAGAGGTCTTGTGGAAATTGAACAACCTAACCTGTAGCCGATAGAAGGTCTTGTGTTGAAGGAACACGAGTCCTTACCACAGATCCGGTGGGCAATATTGGCAGGTAGGAAGTAGAGACGCAGAACACTGAAGAACAATTTGTGACTCATGAACTAAAATTGTATTCCAGGTCTGTTAGAAAAAAGCTTACCGCCTCGACTTGATTACAGACAACAACATTAAAACGTATAGTTATCAACACTTTAAAGATATTTAATATGGTACCCAGGGCAGTTCAAAGCACTTTGCATGTATGTTCTCTTTTAATCTTCCCGACAACCCCATGAGGTAGATGTTATCATTATTTGCCCTCTACAGCTCAGGAAACTGAAGTAAAGACGGGTTTTTGATAATTTCCCTGAGGCCACACAGCCAGCAAGCAGGGAAAACCGGAATTTGAATCTCAGCCGTTTAACTCTAAGTCTCTCCCCTTAACCTTTATTTACAGTTTATGGGGCCAAATTATTATGAGACCAAACATAAGGGCCATAAATTAAGAAGTAGGAGAGGGTAGGAGGATGAGAGTAGGGTTTATCTTAAAAGAGGGAGTGCTTGAGGGGTCAGGAGACAAGGTGAAGAAGGTGTGAAATATATTGCAAGTCTTAGGTGCCATAAAGGGTAAGACCACTAGTAAGTGCCACTGAGAAAGAAGAAATGTTCAGCTGGTACACAATCCTGCTTTTCCATTAAGGTTTTTATTTTCAAATTATTGACAGAGCTGTCTTAGACTTAACTTATACATAGATGTTTATGACTTATCACTAAGACATACATAACTATAAAAGTAAAGTTAAGCAAGTATGAGGTAATCCTTCAGCATTTTTCTAGGCAGACTCTTCTGAGTCACTTTTGCACTCGGGTCCATCCACACAGTGTCATGGTCGGCAGGAAGATGGCTAGCGCAGCCTGTCCGAGAGCGCCTCTGTCATCTCTGGATTTCATCCAAACCCTTCTACGAGTTTAGATGCTGGTACTATCTTGATCTTACTTGACTGCAGAAGGTTTCCAGACAGCGTCTCATTCTTTTTTTCAAATGGTCATTAAGTGGTTTGTAAGCTGAAATGTGGGCTTTCGGCTCTGCAGTTGTGCCACCAGGAATGGCATCCGCGTTTGCATACATGCACCTAGGGGCAACTGCGTCGCTCGCTGGTCAACATCAGCTGTAGCTCCCCCTCCATTGTTCTCAGCCCTGGTGTTGTTGAAATGTGACAAAGTGTGCATTCAAATCCACAAAATATACTTGTGTGTTAAGTTATGAGGAAAATTAGACCACCTATCTCATTTTACTTTATGTTCCTCTACTTTGTTGATAATTATATATTAGTAATTTTGTCTGTAGCTATCTTAGACTCAATAAGAATTTCTTTTGACTTTTTTGTAGTTGAGCCTGTGCTAGTATTATTCTCCAGTGGCTCTCTGACGTGATTTACCCCATAGTCACATAATGCATATTGGTAAATTTGGCTTACTGTATTCTGTATTTCATGGGGATCTCTGGCTCATGGAGAGTCTGTAAACAATGATTTAAATATTATTTTATAGAATTTAGCACCTTCCCCCATGGAATGATAATTTTTAGTTTAGTCCTTTAATAATGATGCCCCATTATAGAGTTAACCATCATAGCACCAATGTACCTGCCCACTGTTGGAAGCAGGAGTTTGTTCTCACTAATGCTTCAGGGTAAGAAATACTCTATACTGTAGTTAGAATTCCAAGTGGCAGCTCATAATTTACTTTTTTTTTTTTTTTTTTTGCGGTACGCGGGCCTCTCACTGTTGTGGCCTCTCCCGTTGCAGAGAACAGGCTCCGGACGCGCAGGCTCAGCGGCCATGGCTCACGGGCCCAGCCGCTCCGTGGCATGTGGGATCTTCCCAGACCGGGGCACGAACCCGTGTCCCCTGCATCGGCAGGCGGACTCTCAACCACTGCGCCACCAGGGGAGCCCCATAATTTACTATATGACCTTTAAAATTTAGGACCTGTTAAAATATTTGAAGTTTCTAAATGTCTTCAGGAGCTCTTAGGCTTCCGTTCCTTGTGCTCAGAGTATTATGGGTGGTGTGGCAGAAAGAGGGTGGGGCCTTGGGACCAGGAAGAAAGGAATACCAAACTCCCTACTGAGTGGCCTTGGTGAAAAAACACCAAGTGCTTTCACTGGTCAGAGCAAGGTATATACAAATTCCATTTAATTCTTATAATAACCCAATAAAGTAATTGCTGCTACTGCTCCATTTTACAGATGAGGATACTAAGACTCAGAGAGTTTTTAAGTCCCTTAGGAAATTTATTTCACCTCTTTCATTCTCGGTGTCCTTAGATTTATAAAAGTGATTATTTGTGAGTACTTAGCCATATCCTGAAAACACACTGCATATATCAGGTGCTTGAAATGGAAACTAATTTTATTACACTGGTTTTTAATTGCTTCTTTCCTCCTCCATGCATGCCCTAAGGTGTAATAATTTGCCATTTGAAATCACCTTATACATTCTGAGAGGAAAAATAAACATTTTGGAATTTTTTTTTTTTTTTTTTTTTCTGTACGCGGGCCTCTCACTGTTGTGGCCTCTCCCATTGCGGAGCACAGGCTCCGGACGCGCAGGCTCAGCGGCCATGGCTCACGGGCCCAGCCGCTCCGCGGCACGTGGGATCTTCCCGGACCGGGGCACGAACCCATGTCCCCTGCATTGGCAGGCGGACTCTCAACCACTGCGCCACCAGGGAAGCCCCATTTTGGAATTTTTGATCCCCCCAAATTGTTTTCTGTTACACATAGTGATTTTTCATGTTTTGTCTTAAGTGATTGATAACCTTTAATTTTTTTAAACTTTTTATTTTATGTTGGAGTATAGTTGATTAGTAATGTTGTGTTTGTTTCAGGTATACAACAAAGTGATTCAGTTATACATATACATGTATCTATTCTTTTTCAAATTCTTTTCCCATTTAGATTATTCCAGAGTATTGAGCAGAGTTCCCTGTGCTATACAGTAGATCCTTGCTGGTTATACATTTTAAATATAGCAGTGTGTACATGTCAATCCTTTTTTTTACTCAGAAAACCCAGTAGGCAGCTTCATACCAAGGTCCAAGCATTTCTAAATGTTTGTGAATATTCTCCATGATTCCTAAACTGAAGGAATTTGGTGACCAAATATTTTTTAATTGGACCTTTGGGTGACAAAACCTAATATCTTCTGTACTTTTAATGAACCAATGATCATCCAGTTAGATACATAACAAACTATAACTTCCAATAGTTCCTATCTTGATAAAATCCCAGTGTTAGCATTAGAAATATTCCCTTTAGAAAATTACTTCAATGCCCCAACAAAATACAAAACCGGGTAGTATTTATATACATATTAAGACAAAGAAGTCCTTCAAGAATTTGATAGATGTAATTGATTAAGGCATAGTTTTAGGAAACATTAAAATCATTGCCTTAAGTTTTTGAGCCTGTCTTCTTTCCTTCCTTTTTTTTCTCTCTTTCTTTCTTGGAAGTGACAACGAAATGAACCAAATATATCTCTTTCAGCCCACAAGTCCTATTCATCTGCTTTTATTTTTCTAGGCTTTAATCTCCTTCCAAGTACATTCAAAGAATAAGTAAATATATTTTCTGAAAATCTTGGCACATTTCCTAGGTTTTGGAGGGAGGAAAGTGTTGGTAAAAAAAGTGATTTTTGAATGAAAAATTAAATCTCTTTTTAGATTTAAAATCTCCAGAGACATCATTGATGTAAACCAAAATAGCTATTTGTAGTAAGGAAAATAGCTAGGTTGTATGTGATTTTGATGAATGAGTTTTTAAAAAAGCATGTAGCAACTAAATATATATATATATATCTCTAGTGTTTAGTGTTTTTATAACACAAACCATAGTGTCATCTCAACCAATAATTGGAAAAGAATAAACCAATGAGGCCTGTATTCTAACATTGAGTATACTATTTAAAAAGTCCAGGGCTTCCCTGGTGGCGCAGTGGTTGAGAGTCCGCCTGGTGATGTGGGGGACGCGGGTTCGTGCCCTGGTCCGGGAAGATCCCACGTGCTGCGGAGCGGCTGGGCCGGTGAGCCATGGCCGCTGAGCCTGTGTGTCCGGAGCCTGTGCTCCGCAACGGGAGAGGCCACAACAGTGAGAGGCCCGCGTACTGGAAAATAAATAAATAAAAATAAAATAAAAAGTCCAATCTATCAACATAATAGGTCTGTTAAATGCAATGTTAGGAATAAGGCAAAGCATCTGTGTCATACAGTGAGGAGAAGTTGGAAGACATTTACAAAGCGTACTTCATGGAGTTACATACAAGTGACAGAATAAGGAAGGACAAGAAAGTGCTGTGAATTAAGTTTACTGCCCATCGGAAGAAGTTTACTGCCCTTCTGCTTTATAAGGTTTTTGAATCTTGCCTTTGGATTTTTTGACTCTAATTAATAGTTGCTTAAGGTTTAATCATTTTGATACTCTGCTGCTTAGTTGTGGTGTTAATAGAATATTTAGGGTCTACTTATGTATAATTTACCTGGCTTCATAAACAGCAAATAATGTTCAGTAGCTAAAATGCTATGCCCATTTTCATTCCCACCTCCCAAAAGAAGAGTGGCCTTAAGTTAGGAGGGTAATCTGCACTGGGTAATGCACCTCTCTGCTCACCTTGGAGATACTGAGGGAGCTTTTAACTCACATCAGTTATTAAAAAACTGCATGAGAGGGACTTCTCTGGTGGTCCAGTGGTTAAGACTCCACATGTCCACTGCAGGGGGCATGGGTTTGATCCCTGGTCGGGGAACTAAGATCCTGTGTACTGCATGATGCAGCAAAAAACAAACAAATAAACAAAAACTGAATGAGTAAATATTTCTTCACAATAAAGGATGAGTTTATTTTTTGCGTGATTCAAAAATAATTCTGAGGCATTATCTAGTCACAGAAAAAAATTAAGCATGATTTTCCCCTTGATAGTAAAGGTTACAGTAGACATAGAGAGTGATAGATATTAATAGGTTGTAGCCCACATCCTGTAGTTAAAAATGCTTTCAAACATTTTGGAGTTAATGTCCGTAGGAAAAACGTATGGCAGAGGTTGAAAGTCATTTGTGGGTAATAATCGTTCATATTTTATAGATAGCATCAAGAGTAATATCTTCAAAGTGAAAAAATCAAACCTATCCACACTTATTACAGATGATAAAACACAGTGCAAAGAAAAGAAAACACAAAAATCAGTGGAAAGAAAAGAGATGTGGGTTTGAATTCCTTTCTGCCACCTAAATCGATGTGGCCTTGGGCAAGTTACCTTACCTATGTCAGGATTATATGAACTGTTTGTGTAGTTCAATTCATATAATAAGTGCCCAATAAATGTTAGTTAGCAGTTGTCATCAGAATTCATTTTCATATTTGACAACTATACCGTTAAGATTGTGCGATGAACCAAAGCCCATTTCCTAAACGATGCTGTTTGAGGAGGAATTATTGAGCAGTATGCCCACAGGTACCACATTGGGCTCTGAGGGGACCACAAGGAGTAATGAACAAAGGATTTACTGTGTATAGGAGGAGGTGCGTGTGCAGAGGATTCAAACTCTATCAAAACAAAATGGCACTAGTGCCAAGTAAATTCCTAGGACATGATGAGAAGTAAAGGGATGTGTATGATTTAGATGAACAGTCTTAACAGGTGGGTAGGATTTTGATTATTGGGGGCTTGGAAGAGGAGTGAAGTGGGGAGGGATTCCCAGATTGGGGAGCTGCATGAACAGAGGACTAAGGGGGTGAAAGTGTGTGGTGTCTGTGGAGGAAAGGATGTTGGCCAGTGGCTCTGGAGCCTAGGAACCTAGGGCAGATAGGTGAATAAGAGGAAGATATGTCTGTCATAGCTTGGAAGCAGGTCTCAGATCCTTAAATATTATACTAAGAGGACATGTTTTATTTTGTAGGCTGGGTCTTTTCAAGCTTTTCTTTCTCGAGGTGTACGGCTGGATGGCATTCACACGCACAATGTATTTTCATGCGACAAATATGTACTGATTCCTTACTCATGCCAGGCACTGTTCTAAGTGCTAGGGAAAACTAGACATAATCCTGCCATCATGGAGAGTGTGCTTCTAGAGAAATATAGGTGTGGGTCATTTAGTGCCTATTCCTTTCGTCTTTAACTCAAGAAGGCATATTAGAATGCAAATCCATGATAATGTGGTTATGATAGGAAGAGCCTAGTGCATAAAATTGCTAATTATGCACGAACTGCCGCTTTATATATACTTGTCAGCAGATTACTGGTACACTCAAAATCCACGCCAGCCCTTCTGAGCGTCTGACAACTGCCGCTCAGGAGGGAAGGGATGTGATCTGAGAAGAAACCAGAGGATGCTAATATTAAGGCTAGTCTTGACTTCCCTGGCAGTCCAGTGGTTAAGACTCTGCGCTTCCACTGCAGGGGGCACGGGTTCAATTCCTGGTCAGGGAACTAAGATCCTGCATGCTGCCTGGTGTGAAAAAACAAACAAACAAAAGGCTAGTCTTGTGAGCACCGTCATTCCATGAATTCACGGGCAGCCCTTCCCTGGGCTTCCCCTGAGACTTGCTCTTACTTGTTTGTCGGCACCACCTTTATGCCACAGGCTAAAGGCGCATTTGCTGACGGTACAGATCCACCACCGGCCTTTTCCTCTCATTCAGTCTTACCTCTCTTCGTTTTATGTACCATGCTCATTGCTGTCATTACATTTTGCTGGATCAGCAGTGTCGGGTAGCACTCTGCAATGATGGCAGTGTTTTATTCGGCACCGTTCAATACGGTAGCCACTAGCCATACGTGACTGCTGAGTGTTTGGACTATGGCTCGTGCTACTGAGGAATGCAACTTTATTTTATTTTATCTTATTTATTTATTTATGTATTTAATTGTGGCTGCGTTGGGTCTTCGTTGCTGCTCACGGGCTTTCTCTAGTTGCGGTGAGCAGGGGCTACTCTTCGTTGTAGTGCGCGGACCTCTCATTGCCATGGTTTCTCTTGCTGCGGAGCACAGGCTCTAGGCACGTGGGCTCAGTAGTTGTGGCGCACGGGCTCTAGAGCGCAGGCTCGGTAGTTGTGGCGCAGGGGCTTAAGTTGCTCCGCGGCACGTGGGATCTTCCAGGACCAGGGCTAGAACCCATGTCCCTGCATTGGCAGGCGGATTCTTAACCACTGCGCCGCCAGGGAAGCCCCAGGAATGCAACTTTAAATTAAATTAAATTTAATTAACTTACATTTAAATAGCCTTAGGTGGCTAGCAGTAACATATTAAACGGTGTAGATCTAGATGTTCATAAAAAATGTCCAATGCCGTGTTCTACTTCCTTGACAATCATATATCTGGCAAATTTTTCTAGTTTTCAAGTACCTGGAATTCTTTTTTGCAGCCAATCTATGATTTTTTTTTTTTAATTTAAAATTCTCAACTGGATTGAGGAGCAGGAGAGTGACATTGCTGTTTGCTCTTTGTCTATATGTGGTCCTCAGGCCATAGTAGCAGGCAGGAAAGAGATGCCTGCTCGGGGGTACAGCTCTACTGTGGCTTTTTATTTTAATCTACCTCTTGCCAGTCTCTAGCCAAGGAAAAGAACGGGTTTTTTTCTTCTTCTCTTTTCTAAACAAGCTACCTCAGGGTAAGAATTGCAAGAGAGAAGCGGTAGGTCTGTTTAGACAAAAAGGTACCCTGCAAAGTGATATGGTTCCTCTTCACTGGCTCCTGGTTTTTAAGGGATGTGGGGTGAAGGAGAGGGAGGGCTGACGTATGACCTGACAGGCAACTCCATGTGTGGTGCCATTCATTCATGTAGGGTGCACAAGAGAAGAAATCCATTAGCAGGGCCAGGGAGGTGATGCGCTCCAGTTTGGACACGTTGAGTTCGAGGTCTTTGTGGTGAGATGTGCAGTTGGATGGGGGATGTATATCTGCACCTCTGGAGAATGATCTGTTCTGGAGATAAATGTCTGGGGGTCATTGGCATATGCTAATTAAAGCCACAGGAAAGATAAGATGGCCCAGACACAGTGTGTAGAATGAGAAAAGGAAAGGATGAGAGACAGCACATAGCCACAGCATCAGTATTTACGTGATGGATGAAGAATAGGAGCTTTGAACGAGGTAGGAGGAAACAACCAAGAGAAGACAGTCACCAAAGACAAAAGGAGAGACAGTTTTGAGAAAAAGAACATTTGACAGTGTCTTGTGCTGTGGAAAGGTCCAGTTAAGGAGGGACTGAAAAGTAGCCATTAGATGAAGCCACATGACATGGAAAGTAGAGACACCAGTGAGAACAGGTGACACAGCTTTGAGGGATGGGTAGGAGGTGAGAAAACAAGGACAGCAAGTATGTTCCACTACTCAGAAAAAGTTTGGTTGTAATGGGGAGAGAGCTGGAATGGCTGTAGCTGAGGGAAAGTGAGATGGGTGGAGAGGTGTTTGGATTTGGTTTTGTTTAGTTCTAAAGGTAGGTTAGAGTTGGCTCAAGCTGAGGGGTCCATAGAGAGGGGTTGAAGGTGTGATACGAGAAAGGGAGTGAGCAGGTCATCCAGGGAGGGGGCTCATGAGAAGGGCGGATGGTTGGGGTCCAGGAACAGGTGGAGGGGAGACATCAACCTTAGGCAGAGAAAGGGGTGACTTTCAGTCTAAGATGGAAAGGACCGGTGTGGCCACGGGTGAGTTAAGAGGCTCAGTAGATGGTGAGAAAGTCCTGTCTGAGCGCTGGCTTTGCCAAAACTAGTTTTATGTCTAAGATTCTCTGTATCCCTAAAGTGACCTTTATATTTACCCTAATAGAAATATACTCATAAAGAGTCCCCGTCCAAATCAGCTGTGCTTCTGAAGTTGGTCTAGGGTTTATGAGAGAGACGGGTTCGCTGTCATCTGCAGGACTCAGCAGCAAGCAGTCCTGAGGCTCTAAAATCAAGAGGAGCTCGGACTTCCCTGGTGGCGAAGTGGTTAAGAATCTGCCTGCCAGTGCAGGAGACACGGGTTCAAGCCCTGGTCCGGAAAGGTCCCACATGCCGCAGAGCAACTAAGCCCTTGTGCCATAACTACTGAGCCTGTGCTCTGGAGCCCGCGAGCCACAACTACTGAGCCTGCGAGCCACAACTACTGAAGCCCGTGTGCCTAGAGCCCGTGCTCCACAACAAAGAGAGAAGCCCGCGCACCGCAACAAAGAGTAGCCCCCGCTCGCTGCAACTAGAGAAAGCCCACACGCAGCAACCAAGACCCAACGCAACCAAAAATAAATATCAAATAATAAATAAATTTAAAAAATAAAATAAAATCAAGAGGAGCTCTGGGTATCCCCCTTGAGAAAGTTAAAAGCTGGAAGCGAGCACAGTAATTGTTTTGGGTTTTCCTCTCTGCAGTTTGTATTGCAAATGTGTGGTTTTAATTTTAAAAACTCTACGAAAACGCATCCTTGAGTTTCTAAGGTGCAGAGCCCTAAAAGCTGTGAGCTATGCTTCGGATTGGATGAGCGCTGCAGCCAGAGGCCCAGTGTTAGAAGCACCTGTTTGTGTGAGGCAGGGGTCCGTAGTGCCTGCCTGCCTGGCTGCTTTGCTGCACAGCTGAAGCCATCATTGCCTGCACAGGTGCTAGAAAACACAGTTGCTTCAGGCGGATGGGGTGGGCTGGGATCTGGGTGGCATCAGCTTCTGAGAGTCTTATTATGCAAAATGAAAATATGACTAAACATTAAAATACTTAATGATTTCTTAAAATAACGTACCCTTTTCATTACATAAAAACTGTATGTAAAATATCCATATCTAGTTTTAAACATAAACATTTCATTACGTGAATATTTCTCCAGTGTGAAACAGAGCAGCTGTTTCTCCAGATGCCACACCAGGGCTCTGGAGGGAATAGTTACTCAGTCCAACGCCACAGTTAGTTAGATATTGAAAGAAATACTACAAGATATGCCTGGTCTGCTCAGTAAGCCTCAGTGAACCAAAATTTAAACACACAGCATGGAATTAATGCGAGAATTTGGGTTACATTCTGAACAAGGGAAATGTAGTGGCTATGCTTCTGTGCTTATCACGTTGTAATGTTTATCATTTAAAACCTATTAAGGATCCATCACAAGGAACCCTCTTTGTTTTTCCTACAATCAGTTGTCGCTGTGGCAACCAATTGTTTTGAGAAAGTATAACATTATTATTTATGAGAAAGAGCTGACACATACAATCCATATATTTAGCTGACTCTAATATTCCTGGGCCAGCATATTAAATCATATGCACAGCTACTTGAAAGGTAGATCCAGAAGGTTATAGGTAATTTTTATGCAGGAACCATCAGCCCTATACTGAAGTGAAAAACTACTCATAAAGTAGTCTGTAACCTATTGCCATTCTGCGAGGAGTGGTAAAATGAAGAGCAAGAGAAATTTATGGAAGGATTCCATTGCTCTAGAATGAGTTACCTGATAATTATGTAAAACACTGGATTTTAAAAAACCCTGCAAAAATTGGCAAGTTACCTGGAAGAAGTTTATTAGAAAAAAGCTAGTTGATTTTTTTTTTTTTTTTTACAAATGAAAACTATGTCTCTGGACTATTCTTCTCTTTCTAAACTGTATAAAGATAAAATGTTCAATTGTACTGCCAAGTTTAAAAAAAGTCCTTAAAGTACTCTAACATACTCTGAAGCATATAGGATTTCAGTAAAAATTTATATAGTCTATCCATGTAGGAAGAATACTGGAAGGTCAAATGGCAGTATGTAATATTTTTTATCTCTGATTGGTATGATGATAGGCATTGTTATGATTTTTCCTTTATTAAGGAATATTAGCTCTGAGCATGTATTACTTCCATGATTACTAAAACACAACCCACCAAAAATAACCCCTAAGTGTTTCACACACTTTTATAGAGAGTTCATGAACACCATTCAGATGTTCTTGACTAAGGACTTCCTTTTGTTTCTCAAAGAACTGTCATTTGTCTTTACATTATATTGGATTTATAACGGAATTCTTTAATCTCTGTAATTTGATACACTGCTCCTTTAACTCTTTGCCACTCATGTTCCTTATCCTAAGATATCAAAGACCACAGCACTGGTTTCAAGCAGGGCTCACTTAACCTGAAGCTGCCCAGAGCCCAAGTCTTCCACCTGCTTTTCCAGCCCAGCCAGAGCTGATCTGGCCTCACAGCTCCTGCTCTGGCCAGTTCCTGGCCCACACCCCTCTCCTTGTTACTGGATAAGAAGCCCAGGGACCATGCCAGGTGGTGTGGGAACATAGCTTTGGATGACATTTGTTCCCCTGATTCTACACAGTGTCTTATCACTGATGAATTATTATATAAATTACAATTATATACATATTTTGTTAGTGTAACATACCTTCTTAGAGTAAGTAAATGAGGACACATATTTATTGTTAAGTGTTTCAAGCAACTAATTAGATTAGCTCTGTGAGTGCCTGGCAAAATGTGTGTTATCTTTGGCAGCATCAGTTATAAAACCCTTATTAGAAAATGTGACAGAAAGGAGAAAAAGAGCATGAGAGAAAATCGTTGACTTCACAAAAGTAGCTTGCTGATAGAAATAAATGCAACAATAGTTCTTTATATCATCAAGGATGTATAAATGTATGGTTATATTAAAAGTATTTGTGAGGGGACTTCCCTGGTGGCGCAGTACTTAAGAATCCGCCTGCCAATGCAGGGGACATGGGTTCAATCCCTGGTCCGGGAAGATCCCACGTGCTGCGGAGCAAGTAAGCCCGTGTTCCGCAGCTGCTGAGCCTGTGCTCTAGAGCCCACGAGCCACAACTGTTGAGCCAGCACACCCTGGAGCCTGTGCTCCACAACAAGAGAAGCCACCGCAGTGAGAAGCCTGCGCACTGCTACGAAGAGTAGGCCCCGCTCGCCACGACTAGAGAAAGCCTGCGCACAGCAGCGAAGACCCAACGCCGCCAAAAAAAAAAAAAAAAAGTATTTGGGGGGTGTTCTAAAAATTGCACCCATCCACATTGACTCTATATGCTTTGCCACCAACCTCTGATGCCCCAGCCACTTGAGTGAGCCTTTCTTATTTATGGGAGTTGTGTTGGTACAGACAAAAGGTTGAGAACCATTGATAGTGATATAAGAATCTGTAGAATATCATGGCAACTAGAGGAGGACCTGTTAATGGAGAGGATGGAGGCCAGTGGAGGATTTTTAAACATTGACAGTTTCAAATGAAAAGTTACAGAGATAACTCCAAATGCAGCTGTAAATACTATGAGACGGAATGGAGGAAGGAAAGGATGAGGCTGATGGAGTTATAGCATGAACCCTTCTTCCAGTGATTGTTAAGTCAG
Organism: Delphinapterus leucas; assembly: GCF_059928025.1. Classification (NCBI taxonomy): domain Eukaryota; kingdom Metazoa; phylum Chordata; class Mammalia; order Artiodactyla; family Monodontidae; genus Delphinapterus; species Delphinapterus leucas. Next base: position 78,843,769 of record NC_143140.1, read on the forward strand.
AAAACATGCCCCCAAAGTCAATAATCAATCTCACCAAAGAGAATAAGATTTTGCTCTTAAGAGCTATGATGGGCTAACTGCTGCCTCTTATGAACTTTATGTACTAGGCAAGAACTATCAATGGGAAGGCAGCAAAGTGCTCCTGTTAGTAGGTGCATTAAGTCTCTCAGGCCACTAGGAATTCATTTAATAAATTACTACTCCAGCATAAGCGATCTCTCCTTAATAGCCTGAAAAAGTGTTCCAAAGGAGTAGCGATTTACTTCCTTCTTTTCAGGAGGAACAAACCCCATATACAGTATGAAGAACCTGCCGTTTCTTTGTCATTTCAAGGATTCTTATTTTGGGTCTTTAATTATGAATTTCGAAAGAACTTTGATTTTCTTAAGTCATAATGCCATCTCAGTTTGAGAGAGAAAGTATATGCATAGCTTCACACCGCGAATGCAGAAAAGAGCTAGCGAAAAGTGAAAATTCAGTGCTGACATAAATTCTGCAGAAAGGACCACAAAAAAGATGAGTTGTAATTTAAATGAAATTTTCTTGGTGCCTCAGTTCTGAACAATGTGGTCATGACAAAAAGAAATGGGTCACATCGAAGAATGGGGTGGGAAATGAATATTAGCTCGGAGCTGAGATAGCAGTCATCCTTAAGGATGGCCATCACAAGGTGCCATGATTAATTAAGGTATCTGCCAGTCATATGGGCTTGAATCATTGCTTCGAAAAGGGCAGAAAGCCTGGGTATTTACATAGGGATCATATACTCATATTCAGAGCGCTGTCACCGCTTCTCTTGGCAGCCTGTGACTTGTTGGCAAAATGTCTTCAATTATGGGCAAGCTGCCTTGTCTCATATCATCACAAACCAATTTGTTAGGATGTGTGTATTTGGAAATCTTTGGAAACAGAAATATTTAACTTATTTTAAAACGGGGGGGGATCCTTGTGTACGTATATTCAGAAACACCCAATCTTATGAAATTTAACTCATATATTTAATAAAAATGTTTATGCCTTTCACAAGGGGAACAAACTAGAGAAGAAATATCTGTGTTAATGATGATAATAGCTCTTTGGGTGTTTACAGAGAGATTGCTGAGTGGAGAGACTAGAATATTTCTGCCTGACCTCCACATTTAAACTAATCAACAATACCATGGTCTTTCTTAAATAAGTCCACATTGCCTAGACTTTTTTTTTTTTTAATCATTATTTCCGGGGCTTTCCTGGTGGCGCAGTGGTTGGGAGTCCGCCTGCCGATGCAGGGGACACGGGTTCGTGCCCCGGTCCGGGAAGATCCCACATGCCGCGGCGCGGCTGGGCCCGTGAGCCATGGCCGATGAGCCTGAGCGTCCGGAGCCTGTGCTCCGCAACGAGAGAGGCCACAGCAGTGAGAGGCCCGCGTACCGCAAAAAAAAAAAAAAAAACACATCATTTCCTCCATACTCTGTGAGAATAATGGGGGTTAAAGTATTAGCTATTATAATTTATATTGCAATAATATAAAGATATAAATGATATAAAGATAAAGATACAGAGTATGGAAAAGCGCCTATGGCAGCAAAAATAAAATACAGGCCAATTAGTAAAAGAAAAGCCGAAATGAAGAAATACATTAGCATTCTTCCATTTTTCTTGCTTCTCATCTTTCTCTTTCCAATAGGCTGAAAGAAAAAAGGTTATGGGAACTAACAAACAATTATTAGTACATAAATTATGTATTCCGTTGCTCCTTGTCTATGGTTTTACGTTACTTTAGGCTTTGAAGAAAATAGCTGCTTTTCTACAATGTTGATTGTAACGTGAATGCCAGCAAAACGAATGTTATTTTCCCATTAGATTTAGTTATGGAGTTTGAGTCTTTATTTATTTGTGTGTCCACTTGTTTACTTCTTGTCTTCCCCGCTAGACTGTAAGCTTCTAAAGGGTAAGGCTTATGTCTTTTTCATCACTGTATTCCCACTACCTGCAACAACTATTATAATTCTTGCTAAAAATATTTTTTTCAATGACTCTTGAAGACATGCTGCTCTGGAAAAGTATCATCCAGTATAATAAATCTAAAATCTTGTAAAATAAATAAATATAGACGGTTAAGAGATAGTCTACATTCATGTCGTAATGAATATACTAGCACAGCAACAGGGATGCACCTGCCGGCCACAGAATTTACCATGTGATTACTTTTTCTATTGCAGCTTTTTCAAGACTTGGTGGGACTTCTCCTCTTCTGAGTTTTCCCTTCTACAGTCTGACATAGTTTGCCCCTCCCAGCCTGCCAGAGTAAGAACTTATTTTGTTCCTTAAGCTCCTAGAAGGTAGCCCCTCTTCTCTGTTTCACCTTTGAGTTTCCAGGAACAGAGTTGAACTGTGAGGACTCATTTCCCTGAAGGATATTCTACAACCTGGTAACTTTGCATGTTTGAAGCTTTGCATTTTGCAAAACGAATGAGGATCTGTTTCCACTTTTAAAGTTTAAACTTCTCTCTAGAGACTCTTACAATGGTAGGTACTTGCCATTACAGGATTTATAAAACGGAAGCAAAGAAATTAAGGTGAAACAAGCCATCATATGAGGCAATAGAAGGATGAGCAGCAAAGACCAGGGTGAAGTTGCTTTAAATTTCCCTCATTTATTCTTGAGAGAAATTATTATATGCTAATTAACAAATCTTTGTAGGAGTCTGAAACATCTAATTTGTTTTCAAGTATTTTAGATAAATATATGATGTGAATAATATTAACTGGTTTCAGACAATCATTTCAGTTCCCTGAATACAATTTGTTTTCTTACTCTGTGATGTGATTTTGAAATAGATTTTAGAGGACTACTAAAAAACCATCGTTTGCTTATCAAGATGATTTATACTTTTGTTACTTGTAAGGATCCCGTAACCTAGAAAAAGTGGTATGTGGGTTATTTTCCCCCATGCATCTTTATTTTTATTTTTATTTTTTTTTGCGGTACGCGGGCCTCTCACTGTTGTGGCCTCTCCCATTGCGGAGCACAGGCTCCGGATGCGCAGGCTCAGCGGCCATGGCTCACAGGCCCAGGCACTCCGCGGCATGTGGGATCTTCCCGGACCGGGGCACGAACCCATGTCCCCTGCATCGGCAGGCGGACTCTCAACCACTGCGCCACCAGGGAAGCCCCCCCATGCATCTTTTTCCGCACTTCAACTAATAAGGTGATTCATGGAGATATGGGCATGATTTTATCAGAGTTCTGGTGGTGACCATACCTCTTGGTTTATGCCTGTTGTCCTGGCATTAATATTAACAGTGCCCATTTCACTTTCAAAACTTTAGACAGTAACTTATGTGGTTAGTCAATCTATAAGGGCTTTCAGAACAACCTCTTCATACTTTAAACATTTCCCACTTTTCTCCACCTCTGCTTCTCAAACAACAAGCTTTCCTTTCTCACATATGCTACAGAGATAAATCTAGCATGGCCATTATACCATGAGGACATAAAGGATTGAGAGCTGGAGACAGATGACCTAGTTTGAGAGCCCAGCTTGACCATTTGCAGGCTGTGTGACCTTGGGCCAGCTAGCCAGCCCCCCAAGCCCCAGTGTCCTCATTTGCACATGGGGTTTCAGTAGCACTTCATTGGGAGGCAGTTACAGGCCTAGACTCTGGTGCCCAGCTGCCTGAGTGTGAATCCCAGCTCTGCCACAACTTAAGGTTATGAGAGCGTGAACAAGCTGACGTATATACAAGTTCTTAAAATAAAGCCTGGCAAATGGAAAGTGCTCGGTAAATGTTAGCAATCGTTATTAGTGCTCTGAGAATTAAACATGGCATAAATGCAAGTGCCTAACACATAGTCAGCACTCATTAAATGAGATCTAGTGGTATTACTGGATACTGACCTGGCATGTCTCTGGGTTTTTTCCCTCCTAAATATGTGCATTCATATGTGTGTATATATATATGGACCCAGAATTAGGAACTCTGAGCAGATACTGCTTTGTATCCCCAAGCAGGCAGTTCAGTGCTGCCAAACTACAGTTAAAAAATCGAGTGAAATGCCAGCACGTTTGGAATAAGATGCAAATGTGAAATTCTCTTTGCTCTTAGAGGGTGTATAAAGGCTTTGCTAAATTAGAAATGCAGAGAAAGGAGGGTTTATTTGTCCTGTTTATTTGAAGTCAGAGCCAGAATTGTGATGCTTTAATAATGGTCCTAAATATTTCTTTGGGTTTTTCCAGGAGAGAGAGATTGCATTTATCTCTTAAATGGCCCATAGCTATTTCCACATAAGAACTGGGAGAAATTTTATTTCTTTAGCATTCTTCAAAGAAGGTGTAACTCCAGGGGAATGCAAACTTCTTCAGTGAATGAAGTATCTCGTATCCCTCACGTACCTGGCATGAGACCCTGTACCGGTCAGAAACTAGTGAGCGTTTGCTGAAGTGAAGGGGGTTGCACCCCACAGGAGGGTGTCAGCCGCTGCTTGATTTCACGGTCTTTTTTTCGTTCCACTTCTTGTTTACCAGGAACAAAGTTCAGTAATAAGAAGTCTACTTGACCTCGCTGAGTGACATTTGAATGCAAAGTTTTGAACGTTTCTTTGTGACCAGCTTACATTTTATAGCTTGCAACATGAGGATCAGCGTTCTAGCAAAATTTAATTCAGTCATATATCTGGGTAATGTGTTGCTCCATTGAAATGGGGATATTTATTTGGTAGAAATAGGAGATTTTCACTAATTTGACTTACTGTGCTTAGAATAAGGATATAAGGATCACTGTGACATTTTTGGAAAATGACAAGCTGTGACAAGCATAGAGCACCCACATTTATAGGTTCCGGAGCGTGAAGCTCAGAATCCCTGAGCCACTGCTAAGAAGGGCTCTGGGGATATAGCCCCTGAGCAAGCAGCTCTTCTGCCTCCAAAGGTCTCCCCAGTTTCTCCCAGCCTCGGGGGAGGGCAACCATAGGGGAAAGCAGGTCAGATCAGTACTGGAAAACAGGAGAGTGTTGCTCTCTCTTCAGGCCCTGGAGTGCCTCACCTTCTGTATTCAAGGAGACGCCCAGCTATTTCTTAAACAAAGCCCTCCCTTGGCTGGTATGAATTGTTCCACTCCCCCAGTGGCTTCGCTTAGCTCTTGTTTAAAAGGAGAATGTTTTCCTCTCACCACACAAATGAAGAGGCAGCTATAGTAAGGTATAGTCAGTGCTAGGAAAGGGGTGAGCACAGGTTGCCATGCAAACACAGGCGAGGCACTTATCAGGTGTTCAGGTAAGGCTCCTAGATGAAGAGATGTGCAAGTTAAACTACCAGCACATCCAAAACCAGGACGTTGGTTCCTGATGATTTAAAGAATGAAGTCCAGATATTTAAAGTTCTACTCAATCCATTTTTCATCCACATTTCTTGACTTCTTTCTTACTCTGCCGCTTCTCAACCTTACACACCCATCAACACTCTCCCTGGTCCCCAAACACTTTTGGGTCCCATTGATATCTGCCTTCTGCTCTTCTCTGACTCATAAAGTCCTTGCCTCACTCAGGTCCAAGACCACTCATCTACGTTCTTCTTACAATGAGTAGAGAAAACACAAGTTTTCTCTTTTGTTCTTTTCTCCAACAGACTCCAAGCTCCTAGGAGACTGGGTCTGTGTGCTGATAATACCCAGCATGGTGGGTACTCAGTGATTTTGATGACTAAGAACTTCAGTTCATAGTCATGAACTAAAGCAGTGGGTAAGAGGTTTAACATTTCTGCACCTCAACCTGCTTATCTGCAAAACAGAGGTAAGAATGTCCATATTGCAGGGTTGCTTGAGGAGTGAGTGAGAGAACACATGTAAAATGCCCAGCCTGGTACCTGGCATCGAGCAGGACTTCATAGCTGGCTTTAACAGCTATTCCCACTACTTGTTTTCTCATGCTGTATTCAGGATCTGAAACATCTATCCAACATTGAGATCTTGAACCTCCTTCAAGCAGAGGTAGAATCATAGGCTCTTGCAGTCAGATGAGACCTTTAATATCATGTGGTCTGGAGAGACGATTCTTTAAAAATTATGAAGTCCCATCCTGGGATACTACAGAGGTAACTAAGGCTGTGTAGAGGGAAAAGAACTTGTGGTAGAGGGGAGTGACTTCACTAGATCACATCAGAACTTAGTGGCCAGGACTGAATTCCAGCACCCATGCATTTGCCCATTCATTCATTCTTTCACTCATTTTATTGAATATTGAGAGCCTATTCTGTATCATGCTGAAAATATCTGAATTTGTAATGGCAAACGAAACAGACCTGGTTCCCTGTCTTAAGAGTGCTTACAGTCTAGTGGAGAGGCAGACTATGTACAAATAAATATTCAAATAAATACATGATCAGTGCATTGAAGCAAAAGGACAGGAGACTAAGGAGGAGGAGTGGGGGACCTACTTTATTTTTTTATTATTATTACGTTTTTACATATATATTTTTTATTTTTCAGATTATTTCCCATTACAGTTTATTACAAGATATTGAATATAGTTCCACATGCTATACAGTAGGTCCTTGTTGTTTATCTGTTTTATTTTATTTTTTAGTCCTAATCTTATTTTATTTTTTTATTATTTTTAAATTTTTATTTGTTTTTTTATACAGCAGGCTCTTATTAGTCATCCATTTAATCCACATCAGTGTATACATGTCAATCCCAATCGCCCAATTCACCCCCCCCACCCCCTGCCACTTTCCCCCCTTGGTGTCAATATGTTTGTTCTCTACATCTGTGTCTCTATTTCTGCCCTGCAAACCGGTTCATCTGTACCATATCTCTAGGTTCCACATATATGTGTTAATATATGATATTCGTTTTTCTCTTTCTGACTTACTTCACTCTGTATGACACTCTCTAGATCCATCCACGTCTCAACAAATGACGAAATTTCGTTCCTTTTTATGGCTAATAGTTCACTGTATATATATACCACATCTTCTTTATCCATTAGTCTGTCGATGGGCATTTAGGTTGCTTCCATGACCTGGCTATTGTAAACAGTGCTGCAATGAACATTGGGGTGCATGTGTCGTTTTGATTTATGGTTTTCTCTGGGTACATGCCCAGTAGTGGGATTGCTGGATCATACCATAATTCTATTTTTAGTTTTTTAAGGAACCTCCCTGCTGTTCTCCATAGTGACTGTATCAATTTACATTCCCACCAACAGTGCAAGAGGGTTCCCTTTTCTCCATACCCTCTCTAGCATTTGTTGTTTGTAGATTTTCTGATGATGCCCATTCTAACTGGTGTGAGGTGATACCTTATTGTAATTTTGATTTGCATTTTTCTAATAATTAGTGATAATTATAGAGCTTTTCATGTGCTTCTTGGCCATCTGTATGTCTTCTTTGGAGAAATGTCTATTTAGGTCTTCTGCCCATTTTTGGATTGGGTTGTTTGTTTCCTTAATACTGAGCTGCATGAGCTGTTTATATATTTTGGAAATTAATCCTTTGTCTGTTGATTCGTTTGCAAATATTTTCTCCCATTCTGAGGGTTGTCTTTTCGTCTTGTTTATAGTTTCCTTTGCTGTGCAAAAGCTTTTAAGTTTCATTAGGTCCCATTTGTTTATTTGTGTTTTTATTTCCATTACTCTAGGAGGTGGATCAAAAGAGATCTTGCTGTGATTCATGTCAAAGAATGTTCTTCCTATGTTTTCCTCTAAGAGTTTTATAGTGTCCAGGCTTACGTTTAGGTCTCTAATCCATTTTGAGTTTATTTTTGTGTATGGTGTTAGGGAGTGTTCTAATTTCATTCTTTTACATGTAGCTGTCCAGTTTTCCCAGCACCACTTATTGAAGAGGCTGTCTTTTCTCCATTGTATATCCTTGCCTCCTTTGTCATAGATTAGTTGACCATAGGTGTGTGGGTTTATCTCTGGGCTTTCTATCCTGTTCCATTGATCTATATTTCTGTTTTTGTGCCAGTACCATATTGTCTTGATTACTGTAGCTTTGTAGTATAGTCTGAAGTCAGGGAGTCTGATTCCTCCAGCTCCGATTTTTTCCCTCAAGACTGCTTTGGCTATTCGCAGTCTTTTGTGTTTCCATACAATTGTGAAATTTTTGGTTCTAGTTCTGTGAAAAATGCCATTGGTAGTTTGATAGGGATTGCATTGAATCTGTAGATTGCTTTGGGTAGTATAGCCATTTTCACAATATTAATTCTTCCAATCCAATACTATGGTATATCTCTCCATCTGTTTGTATCATCTTTAATTTCTTTCATCAGTGTCTTACAGTTTTCTGCCTACAGGTCTTTTGTCTCCCTAGGTAGGTTTATTCCTAGGTATTTTATTCTTTGTGTTGCAGTGGTAAATGGGAGTATTTCCTTAATTTCTCTTTCAGATTTTTCATCATTAGTATATAGGAATACAAGAGATTTCTGTGTGTTAATTTTGTATTCTGCAACTTTACCAAATTCATTGATTAGCTGTAGCAGTTTTCTGGTGGCATCTTTAAGATTCTCTATGTACAGTATCATGTCATCTGCAAACAGTGACAGTTTTACTTCTTCTTTTCCAATTTGGATTCCTTTTATTTCTTTTTCTTCTCTGATGGCCGTGGCTAGGACTTCCAAAACTATGCTGAATAATAGTGGTGAGAGTGGACATCCTTGTCTTGTTCCTGATCTTAGAGGGAATGCTTTCAGGTTTCTACCATTGAGAATGATGTTTGCTGTGGGTTTGACATGTATGGCCTTTATTATGTTGAGGTAGGTTCCCTCTATGCCCACTTTCTGGAGAGTTTTTATCATAAATGGGTGTTGAATTTTGTCAAAAGCTTTTTCTGCCTCTATTGAGATGATCATATGGTTTTTATTCTTCAATTTGTTAATATGGTATATCACATGGATTGATTTGCGTATATTGGAAGAATCCTTACATCCCTGGGATAAATCCCACTTGATCATGGTGTATGACCTTTTTATGTGTTGTTGGATTCTGTTTGCTAGTATTTTGTTGAGGATTTTTGCATCTATATTCATCAGTGATATTGGTCTGTAATTTTCTTTTCTTGTAGTATCTTTGTCTGGTTTTGGTATCAGGGTGATGGTGGCCTCATAGGATGGGTTTGGGAGTGTCCCTTCCTCTGCAATTTTTGGAAGAATTTGAGAAGGATGGGTGTTAGCTCTTCTCTAAATATTTGATAGAATTCACCTGTGAAGCCATCTGGTTCTGGACTTCTGTTTGTTGGAAGATTTTTAATCACAGTTTTAATTTCATTACTCGTGATTGGTCTGTTCATATTTTCTATTTATTCCTGGTTCAGTCTTGGAAGGTTATACCTTTCTAAGAATTTGTCCATTTCTTCCAGGTTGTCCACTTTATTGGCATAGAGTTGCTTGTAGTAGTCTCTTAGGATGCTTTGTATTTCTGCGGTGTCTGTTGTAACTTCTCCTTTTCGATTTCTAATTTTATTGATTTGAGTCCTCTCCCTCTTTTTCTTGATGAGTCTGACTAATGGTTTATCAATTTTGTTTATCTTCTCAAAGAACCAGCTTTTAGTTTTATTCATCTTTGCTATTGTTTTCTTTGTTTCTATTTCATTTTTTTCTGCTCTGATCTTTATGGTTTCTTTCCTTCTGCTAACTTTGGGTTTTGTTTGTTCTTCTTTCTCTAGTTCCTTTAGGTGTAAGATTTGATTGTTTATTTGAGATGTTTCTTGTTTCTTGAGGTAGGCTTGTGTAGCTATACACTTCCCTCTTAGAACTGCTTTTGCTGCATCCCATAGGTTTTGGATCGTCATGTTCATCATCATTTGTCTCTAGGTATTTTCTGATTTCCTCTTTGATTTCTTCAGTGATCTCTTGGTTATTTAGTAACGTATTGTTTGGCCTCCATGTGTTTGTGTTTTTTACATTTTTTTCCCTGTAATTCATTTCTAATCTCATAGTGTTATGGTCAGAAAAGATGCTTGATATGATTTCAATTTTCTCAGATTTACTGAGGCTTGATTTGTGACCCAAGATGTGATCTATCCTGGAGAATATTCCATGCACACTTGAGAGGAAAGTGTAATCTGCTCTTTTTGGATAGAATGTCCTATAAATATCAATTAAATCTATCTGGTCTATTGTGTCATTTAAATCTTCTGTTTCCTTATTTATTTTCATTTTGGATGATCTGTCTATTGGTGTAAGTGAGGTGTTAAAGTCCCCCACTGTTCCTGTGTTATGGTTGATTTCCTCTTTTATAGGTGTTAGCAGTTGCCTTATGTATTGAGGTGCTCCTATGTTGGGTGCATATATATTTACAATTGTTATATCTTCTTCTTGGATTGATCCCTTGATCATTTTGTAGTGTCGTTCCTTGTCTCTTGTAACATTCTTTAAAGTCTATTTTATCTGATATGAGTATTGCTACTCTAGCTTTCTTTTGATTTCCATTTGCACGGAATAACTTTTTCCATCTCCTCACTTTCACTCTCTGTGTGTCCCTAGGTCTGATGTGGGTTTCTTGTAGACAGCATATATATGGGTCTTGTTTTTGTATCCATTCAGCAAGCCTGTGCCTTTTGGTTGGAGCATTTAATCCATTCACATTTAAGATAATTAGTGATATGTATGTTCTTATGACCATTTTCTTAATTGTTTTGGGTTTGTTTCTGTAGGTCTTTTTCTTCTCTTGTGTTTCCCACTTAGAGAAGTTCCTTTAGCATTTGTTGTAGAGCTGGTTTGGTGGTGCTGAATTCTCTTAGCTTTTGCTTGTCTGTAAAGCTTTTGATTTCTCTGTCAAATCTGAATGAGATCCTTGCCGGGTAGAGTAATCTTGGTTGTAGCTTCTTTGCTTTCATCACTTAAAGTATATCATGCCACTCCCTTCTGGCTTGTAGAGCTTATGCTGAGAAATCAGCTGTTAATCTTATGGGAGTTCTCTTGTATATTATTTTTTGTTTTCTCCTGGTTGCTTTTAATAATTTTTCTTTGTCCTTAATTTTTGTCAGTTTGATTACTATGTGTCTCGACATGTTTCTCCTTGGGTTTATCCTGCCTGGGACTGTCTGCGCTTCCTAGACTTGGGTGGTATTTCCTTTCCCATGTTAGGGAAGTTTTCCTGTATAATCTTTTCAGATATTTTCTCTGGTCCTTTCTCTCTCTCATCTCCTCTGGGACCCCTATAATGCGGATGTTGTTGCGTTTAATGTTGTCCCAGAGGTCCGTTAGGCTGTCTTCATTTCTTTTCATTCTTTTTCTCTATTCTGTTCTACAGCATTGAATTCCACCATTCTGTCTTCCAGGTCACTTATCCGTTCTTCTGCCTCAGTTATTCTGCTATTGATTCCTTCTAGTGTATTTTTCCTTTCAGTTATTGTATTGCTCATCTCTGTTTTTTTGTTCTTTAATTCTTCTTCTAGGTCTTTGTTAAACATTTCTTGCATCTTCTCCATCTTTGCCTCCATTGTTTTTCTGAAGTCCTGGGTCATCTTCACCATCATTATTCTGAATTCTATTTCTGGAAGGTTGCCTATCTCCACTTCATTTAGTTGTTTTTCTGAGGTTTTATCTTGTTGCTTCATCTGGTACATAGCCCTCTGCCTTTTCATCTTGTCTATCTTTCTGTGAATGTGGTTTTAGCTCCACAGGCTGCAGGACTGTAGTTCTTCTTGCTTCTGCTGTGTGCCCTCTGGTGGATGAGGCTATCTAAGAAACTTGTGCAAGTTTCCTGATGGGAGGGACTAGTGGTGGGTAGAGCTGGCTGTTGCTCTGGTGGGCAGAGCTCAGTAAAACTTCAATCTGTTTGACTGCTAATGGGTGGGGCTGGGTTCCCTTCCTGTTGGTTGTTTGGCCTGAGGCAACCCAACACTGGAGCCTGCCTGGGCTCTTTGGTGGGGCTAATCACAGAGTCCGGGAGGGCTCATGCCAAGCAGCACTTCCCAGAACGTCTGCTGCCAGTGTCCTTGTCCTCACCATGAGCCAGAACCACCCCTCACCTCTGCAGGAGACCCTCCAACACTAGCAGTTAGTTCTGGTTCAGTCTTCCCTGGGGTCACAGCTCCTTCCTGTGGGTCCTGATGCACACACTACTTTGTGTGTGCCCTCCAAGAGTGGAGTCTCTGTTTCCCCCAGTCCTGTCAAAGTCCTGCAATCAAATCCCACTAGCCTTCAAAGTCTGATTCTCTAGGTATTCCTCCTCCCATTGCCGGACCCCCAGGTTCAGAAGCCTGACGTGGGACTCAGAACCTTTGCTCCAGTGAGTGGACTTCTGTGGTATAAGTGTTCTCCAGTCTGTGAGTCACCCACCCAGCAGTTATGTCATTTGATTTTACTGTGATTGCACCCCTCCAACCGTCTCATTGTGGCTTCTCCTTTGTCTTTGGATGTGGGGTATCTTTTTTGGTGAGTTCCAGTGTCTTCCAGTCAATGACTGTTCAGCAGTTAGTTGTGATTCTGGTGTTCTTGCAAGAGGGAGTGAGAGCAACTAAGCCCGTGCACCGCGACTACTGAGCCTGCTCTCTGGAGCCCGCGAGCCACAACTACTGAGCCTGCACTCTAGAGCCCATGAGCCTCAGCTACTGAAGCCCGTGCACCTAGAGCCCATGCTCCGCAAGGAGAGAAGCCACTGCAATGAGAAGCCCATGCACCACAACAAAGAGTAGTCCCGGCTCGCCGCAACTAGAGAAAGCCTGCACGCAGCAACAAAGACCCAACTCAGCCAAAAATAAATAAATAAATTTATTTTAAAAAAAAAATTCATCAACGTCGGACTCCATTGTGCCTTTTCCCCCAAATCATTTGTTGTATGTAGTTTCCTGCTGCATGTCCTGAGGCTTAGAGAGCATATCCATTGTAGGAGGTCTACTTAGTCTTTGTGTAAACTCATCCCCATGAAAGTAAAATAAAAATCACCAGGAGCCAAAGAGGAAAGTGCAACCAAGAGCACTTCCATTTCCCAGCCTTAATTAATCCATTTGGTATTATCTGAGCACTTTGATCTTTTTTGTTCCCCTCTCTTGCTCATCTTTCTGTCATTTCTTTGCTTGTTAAGACTCGATCAGAGGTTATGTAAGAGCAGAAATAGGAGAATGCAGTAGTCTCTTTTCTTTTGATTAACAGCTCTTGTAAAAGGTTTTGGTGGCTGGGAAGATTGAAGGTAAAATAAAATTATAAGATTATAATGATGTTTACAGATAATGCCATCAACTTTAATTATTCCAAGTTCTGAGCATCGGAGATAATTGAGACTGAGTGTATTTTACAAGTTTTCATCTAATCCATTATGTTACAAGGGCAGGTATTGGTAAATAGCTGTTTACACTTTAAGGTATGTAATTAAACAGATTTCAGAGAGTTATTATGGCTGATTCTTTCCAATAGTGAAAGGAGAAAGATACTAGGCAGGAGTATGGAGCAGGGGGGAGTTCTGAGCTCATCCAAACTAGAGCCATATCATCAGAAAGAAAACTCTAAACACTCCTCACTAACAGTTAATCAGAAGTTGTCACCAACTGGCATGTCTCCGAATTCTGGCCATGTGAGGAAAATTGAGGTTCAACCTGGTGGTTTTCTGGTACTTCAAGAGCTCAAAGCATCTTCTGAAGACTTATAAAAAACTGAAGTACCTTTGGTGTTATTTTAAAATATTTGTGTATGCTTTCCTTAGAAGTTGGTGATGTGTGCACCTTGAAATGTGACTGTTCTATTACCAGAATATTTATTCAATTGAACATCCCTCCACCAGTCCCAACTGGAGAACAGAATTTAGTCTACTTGCCTGAAGCTACAGAAGAAAACCTTGGTAAAGCTATTAATTTAATTTTATATGGTAGAATAATTTTCATAAACTGCCTTAGAACTTGCTCTACCTGTTAACACCACTGCATAATATGTCATTCTGAGAACTGATCTAGCTCTGAGACTCACTGCTTCTTGAGCAGCCCCTTAAAAAGTCCCCACTATGTTTGAAATGCTTACACAGACTGTGAACTTTTTTTTTCATAGTAATGACAATAAGCATTATCGTTTTAACACAGTGCAAAAAGCTTTATATGAAATAAATAACTTAATGCTCACATCAGCCTTATGAGGTAGAGCTATTATTTTTCCCATTTAATAGTTTGCAACTTAGAATAACATTCCCAGGAGTTAGTCAGTGGAGTCCAGATTCTAACTCACGTCTTAAGCACAGCCCTTATCCCCTTGCTCTTCGGCCTCCCTGAGAGTCAGTGTGCTGTGGGCTACATGCCCCTCACTTCCTACCCCATCTCATACTGGTTGCACTATTGTATTTAAAAAAAAATTTTATTGCCATATAGTTGATTTACAAGGTTGTGTTAGTTTCAGGTGTACGGCAAAGTGATTCATATATATATATATATATATATATATATACGTATGTATATACACTTTTTTAGATTCTTTTACATTATAGGTTATTATAAGGTATTGAGTGTAGTTCACTGTGCTGTACAGTAGGTCCTTGTTGGTTATCTATGTTATATATAGTAGTGTGTATATTTTAATCCCAAACTCCTAATTAATCCCTCTCCTACCTTTTCCCTTTGGTAACCATGGGTTTGTTTTCTATGTCTGTGAGTCTATTTCTGTTTTGTAATAAGTTCATTTGTATCCTTTTTTAAGATTCCACATATAAATGATATCATATGATATTTGTCTTTCTCTCTCTTACTTCACTTAGTATAATAATCTCTAAGTCCATCCATGTTTCTGCAGATGGCATTATTTCATTCTTTTTTATGGCTGAGTAGTATTCCATCATATATATGTACCACACCTTCTTTATCCATTCATCTTTTGGTGGACGTTTAATTGCTTCCATGTCTTGGCTATTGTAAATCGCTGGATCATATGGTAACTCTATTTTTAGTTTTTTAAGGAACCTCCATACTGTTCTCCAGAGTGGCTGCACCAGTTTACGTTCCCACCAACAGTGTAGGAGGGTTCCTTTTTCTCCACACCCTCTTCAGCATTTACCTAAATTTTAATTTGTAGGCAAATCATCCATACTCTTCATGCTTCTGTTTTCTTATCTGGAAAATAATGATAACAACTGTCCTTTATACAGCTCAGTGTTACTATTTTATTATTATGACACAAATGAATGTGATATAGACTTATGCAGCTAGATTTCTCTGGCCAGGGGTATCAAAGGAAAATATACTTGGGATACATCCTGTTTACATGATGTGTTTAGCTGTAACGCCTTCTGTGTTTGCCAGGTTCCCAGTTAAGTAAGATACTCAAGGCCATGTGAAAGTAACTAAAATTTTTCTAGAAAACCGGATTATTTTAGTGTTTCTTTTATCTTCATTACGTTTTTCCTCCTAGCCAGGATTATGTATTTGTTTTTTTTTTTCCTCTGTAGGTTTATTTTTTCTTAATGACTCCTCCTCTACTTTTGTCAAACAATGTCATAATGTAGATGGACTTTTTGGTTCATGACTGTGTCTTTATCTCAGTATATTCATTACTATAAACTTTCTTTTAAAATATTCTCAAGTTGTTAAACTTAATATGATTTGAAAGAAATTGATTACAAAGTGTATTTCTGGTTGCCTATTTATTAAACTTACTAATGTTTAATTATGGCCATAATTGCTACTCTGGCAAAATTTTGGTTTGTGTGTATATGCAGGTGATACTTGGAGACTAATATCCATTCTCTAAAGACACATTTTCCAGAGAAACGGCATTATCTTTTGCTCTAAGAATGTCACTTGAAAAAATTCTATTTGAATAGTGAGTTATCAAACACTCTAGTGTATCTCTGTCCCCAATTATTAATAAGCTGCTACCCCAAAATTTGTTTTTTCCTCCTTACTTGACAAACATGACCATTTATTAATATTTGTACATTCCTGCTTTATCTGTTAGATAGGTGCTATGGAAGAAGGGTCTGCCTGCTTTTATTTCATCTTGAAAAATGTCATGTGAACGAATTATGCCAGCTGGTGGTGATCTTTCTTTAAATTTATTCAGAGCCTTATTTCTAGGAAATGGCATACTTTTTTGGTGCCACATGCTTCAAGTTTCAAACAGACACCATCTAAGGACTGTTCCCGTCCTGCCATAAGGGCTTATGGGGTTATGAGGGTGGGAGAAAGGGGGGAAGAGTGTTGACCCAGCTGAAAAATCACCCAGATTCTTGATGGCACTGAGCATCCTGGGATGCTGTTGTCCAGTTAGCCGTGAGCGTTTGAGAAGGATATTTATCATACAGATAGGTCTTTAGACAATCAGCAATTTCTCAACTGTAAGGTTGTTGATTTTTAGGATTAATTAATAGGGTTATTAATCTAAACAATTAAATTCTCTCCTAAGAGTACAGCTGTCTGATTAATTAATCTGTTAATTAATCAGTGGTTTCTCCAGATGTCTGTTGAGATACTGTCCCTTGAGCACTGCTGGGATGTGCTTTCAGACCATGGATTAATCCCTTTCACTTACTCAACTTTACAGTAAAAGGAGACTATTTATAACAGAGTTTGTTGTGGGTTTGCTATGAGCAAAAATCTATTTGTAATTATTTCAGGATATCACTCTCATATGTGACATACTTCTGTGTCATGAATTGATAACATTTGATAAAATCTTAATAGCTTTTCAGATGTATTTCCCCTTACTTTACTGGAAAGTGTATTTACAAAATTAAACATTCCTACTGAAAAGAGAAGAGTCATCACATTCTAAAACATGATTTATTTATTTCAGTAAAGCAAGGAAATTATACTGATATTTCTAGTCATCTAAATTTCATGACTTCTGCGAGAGCTACTGTTTGCTAAGGTTAAAATTTTTGTGGCAAACTGTACTTTCCTGAGTCTTGCTTTAAGCTCATGAGGGACTCCAGGTCCCAGGAATAGCCCTTCTGGGACAATACCTGAGAATCCCCAGGGAGTCATTGTCTAGTAGGTAAAGGAATGGCTTCCTCCTTCCTGCCTTTCTCCTCCAGGCTTGGCTGAACTTCTCTGTCCCTTTGTCATGCATCTACTGCAGAGATAGAACCACCCTTGTCCGCTGAAGGCCACCCAGCACCTCAGCTCTGCTTGGCCAGTCCTGCTGTGTAGCTGTCTCCTTCCTGGAGTTACATTACTTTGGCTCAATTATGCCAGGCTGTCCAGCGCAGCCTCACTGACCCACTGATGCAGTGGAGTCCATGAGGTGACAAAGCTGCAGGGTATTCTTTTTAAAAGTGGGAAAGAATGGTTCTCCCCTCTGTTTTTGTGGGACAGTATAATATAGCAAAAAACAACATCAGTTTTAGAATCAGAAAGACCTGGATTTGAACATATATTAAACAGAGGGTAATGATGATGATACTGACTTTACAGGGTAGCTCTGAGCTATTGAAAGGCTGAATGTAATCCAGGCTCCTCTTTGGAAACCCAGCCCTCGGAAGAACGTTCTGTACATCAGATGCATTCATTCATTCATTCCTCAGTCAGTACCTATGGTACTAAGTGTGCATCCATTATGTGTCCAACATTGTGTTGATTTGTGTCTTGAAGGTGTGTCCTAGGTGCATAAGGGTAGAGAAGAGGAGCAGAGGAAAGAAAAAGCCCTGGGCAGTAGTTGAGGCTGTGGACCCATCTGAAGTCACCAGCATGAATGTATGCAAATTAAAAAAAAAACAAAGGCTGAGGATGGACCTCTGGAGAACAGAGACATTTACAGGGAGAGCAGAAGAGGGTCAGTAATGAACAGTAAGGAGGTGTGATGGCTGGAGTGGGAGGAGAACAAGGGGGGGTGAGAGCCACAGTGGGTGATGTCACAGAAGACAAAGGAAGAGTTCCAAGGCTCAAGTGGGCATCTGGACAAATTCTAAGTGTCTCTTGGATTGGGCAAGGCCAAGATATTGGTGACCTTATGCAGTCCTGACAAAGAATGCCAAACTGTCATAGTTTTAGAAGTGAATAGGAAGGTAGAAATACAGATTTCTCAAAAGAAGCATGGCTGGGCTTCCCTGGTGGCGCAGTGGTTGAGAGTCCGCCTGCCGATGCAGGCAGGGGACACGGGTTCGTGCCCCGGTCCGGGAAGATCCCACATGCCGCGGAGCGGCTGGGCCCGTGAGCCATGGCCGCTGAGCCTGCGCGTCCGGAGCCTGTGCTCCGCAACGGGAGAGGCCACAACAGTGAGAGGCCCGCGTACCGCAAAAGAAAAAAAAAACCAGCATGGCTTTGTAGGAAAGAAGGCAATAAAAGAGGCAAGAAGAGTTAAGACGGGTTTGTTTTTCAAGATGAAGGAGACTGAGCATGTTGTGATGTGTTCCAGACAGTTTTGCTTGCCAAAAAAATGTAAAATTTGCAATGAAATAAGGTTTCTACAATGATAAAAATGGAACTTGATATATCACCTCCATTTTAATGATTAAAGTAAGATATAAATTCTAATCTAATATAGCTATAGCATTTGTCAGAGTTGGAGGGGAAATGCATTATTTTAAATTTTTTATTCTCTTTTTGGAGATTAAACCCGATATTTTGACTAGTGAAATACTTTGGGGGGAAAGGAACCAATCCAAACAGTTTTTCGTGAACATCTTTGATGCCTCAGCATTCAACTCAGATGTTCCCTTCCTGAGTTAGAATTAGAAGCAATGAGAACCAGACCCATTGTCAGGTCATATTTCAGTCAGTTCCTTGTCATAAGAGATTTGTGAAATAGAGCATGTCTTTGACTGACTACTTGGTAAAACTAAAGATCCCGCTACATCAAACTGATCCTGGGCTCTTTCTTTCAGTCATTACATGTATTTTATTGGATGGGCCTGACCTGTGAGGCAGCAACAGCTGCTAAACTCAAAGTTTTGCTGGGGGGCTTCCCTGGTGGCGTTGAGAGTCCGCCTGCCGATGCAGGGGACACGGGTTCGTGCCCCGGTCCGGGAAGATCCCACGTGCCGCGGAGCGGCTGGGCCCATGAGCCATGGCCGCTGAGCCTGCGCGTCCGGAGCCTGTGCTCCGCAACGGGAGAGGCCACAACAGTGAGAGGCCCGCGTACCGCAAAAAAAAAAAAAAAAAAAAAAAAAAGTTTTGCTGGGGCTCAGGGAGAGCCTTAGAGCAGGAGCTCAGGGTTCTCCCCTTCCTTCTCCCCTGCCTGTCTTCCCCTGGAGTCTTTTATGTTGAGGAGGGAGAGTCATTCCTAGTAGCAGAGAGGGGAAGGAAAGTGACAAGCAGCCATGGACACTCTTGGCAGTGTGGTCAGAGCTGCTACATATTCAGCCTCTGGGTCCTTGAGAAACTCCATTAGAGAGGGAAGAGCTTGGGCGAAGGGCCCCTCCTGGATGCTGCGTGTAGCAGGGAATGGCAGTGATTTTTGCAGTGGTTCTCCCTGGTCCCTGCTCTTCCAGACAACTCTGCTTCAGGGAGTTTATGGAGGAGTCATCCTGTTTCTGCAGAAGAACTAACCGAGTGTCTGCAGATTGAGACACTTCTTTCCTTACCTTTCTTCTTTTCTTTTCCTTCGTTTTCTTTTCTTTTCCCTCCCTCCCTCCCTTCCTTCCTTCCTTGGATTCAGACAAATTCTCTATCCCTTGATAGGTAAAAGAGGTAACTAAACAGGACTGAGAAATGACTAGCTCCCCTCCATCTTTTCCCTTTTGGGGAGTTTCATTTGCAATTTTTCCTCCTCACTTCTCCTCCCGCCCCCCCCATCCCAGTCTAGCTCAAAGTGCCCCCTACCCTCTCGGGTTTATCTTTCTTTCTCTTTAATTTCAAATTTAGGTGAATAAATGCATCTATTCTTGGAGTACATTCCTTTCCCTCACTTTCTCTCTCCTCATTTAGAATCCTATGTTTTGACAGAATTTATCATGGGTTGTCACCCTTGATGATTAAAAAAGGCACTAATGAGATGAAGCTTGTCAAGACTTGATCACAGGGTCTCTATGTCCTGTCAGATGGTAATAGGACACCTTCAAGAGACTTGGAGAAAGTGGGAAGTGTGAGAAAAAATTATGGATTCTTGCGGTTGAGGGCAGAGGTGACGCGAGGCAACACCAAATCCGAATTCCTTAAGGGAATGAAACAGCACGAGAGCAGTTCCGTTCTTGACTGTGTGACTAGTTCATTGAGCAATGGGGATTGAATGCTAAAACTTAGAACGAGCTATCCACAAGAGTAGACTTTTCAAAAATAGATGTGGGTTTTTCTTGCCGTGATTGGGATTTTGGACTCTGATGACTGTGCAACAAACATAACGTGAAAGGCCAGCAGATAGATTAGCTTGTCGTAGGTTTTACATGGAACTCACAAGATGACCCCAAGACAGACCAGACCTAGTTTATGTGCTTCTGCAATGGGATTTCTTGTGTGAGATCCGTCTTTTACTCTGGATCAGTGCAGCATAGCTAGCAAGTTGGCAGTGATTCATTAGGAAAGGAGTATCCAAAAATAAACAAATCATGAAATCCATCAGGTCTCTGCCACATGAATTTATAGATTACAAGTTAATAAATTGCATACACACTGAACACCAACAATTAGAATTTTCTGCTGATCTGCATGCAACTATTTCACTCAGATATTTGGAGAATCAGGTTACTTTTATATCCAGAACAACTTCTCTAACTCATGTAAGAGTTTATTTTAGTTTAAGATTTGTATTTAACTGTAACTTGTGATTTAGTATTTTTTAGAAATACCATCGTGTGTGTGTGTGTCTGCTTAAAATTGTTTCAGAGACTTGAAACTTCAGAACATCTTGAGAGCACCCTCTTTTCAGACCTTCACAGATGAACACATATCCGCATTGCACGAATACAAGTGTACCTTGGATTACAATCCTCAGTCCTAGTCATGGATCGGAAAACTTGTTAAGAAGATATAAAGTAAGAAAAAAATTAAATAATTACATCAAAGCATGATTTTTCACGTTATATTACTGTTATTCTCATCCCATATGGCACAAAAGAATTAATCATGGTATGTTGGCCAACCCACAGACTTGACACAGCTAACTTCACTGTGTATGTGATGATGCATTTCAGAATTTTCATGAAGAAGCAGATGTCAGAAGGGACGTGTGCTGGGAGTGTTCATATTTTATGAAAACTATCTTGGTCCATTGCCCCCTTCCCTTGAATTAGCACTCAGTTATCCTTAAGGAAGGGGCTGAAGACTCAGCAGAGCTGGAGAGATAACCTCTAGCCCCGATAGCACAGTAGCAGCTGCCTGAATGTGCTCACACCAAATTGCAGCAACTTGTTTCATTTCATGTGTGCTGTCTTACTCTGTAAAAGACACAAATGTATTTTACATTTTTGAAATTTCTTAGCACAGATTGAGAGCGCCATAACAGCCTGAAAACTGGTAAAATCTCTCACTTATGAAATATCTTTCATTCCCATTTGAGATTGGATAGGCTGAAGACTTCATGCTCTTTTTTTTGGCTATGAAAGTGCATCATTTTCAACATAACATTTTGAATTCAGAACAGAACTTCTGGATTGGAAAGGATGGCAGTGCTGAGTCAGTGTCATTAATTCTGCAGTTTTTTTTATTATACTAACCTATTTTTTTTTTCTTTTCATGGTACGTGGGCCTCTCCCTGTTGTGGCCTCTCCCGTTGTGGAGCACAGGCTCCGGACGCGCAGGCTCAGCGGCCATGGCTCACGGGCCCCGCCGCTCCGCGGCATGTGGGATCCTCCCGGACTGGGGCACAAACCCGTGTCCCCTGCATCGGCAGGCGGACTCTCAACCGCTGCGCCACCAGGGAAGCCCCTATACTAACCTATTTTTAAAATTACATATGGAAATAGTATATTAGGTCATATTTCAGAAGTGTGCCTTTACTCTGTTTGAAGGGATCATTGTGGAAACATAGTCACAAAAATTTCTCACCACTATGGTGTAAGTATAGTTCCAGAATAAGGAAAATTGTTAGGCAATTAAAAATAGAATAGGGAAATATTTGGTCAGGAATACTGAAACAAAGGGTGTGGGATGGGAAAGATGGGGGACTCCGAAAGCGTACAATTCACTGGACTAGTGTAAAAACAGCTACATTATTTCAAGTTGATAAGCATCAACTAGAATGGATGTAATGGAAGTACATTTTCTAAGTATGAAGCAAGTAACCATGCTGTAATTTTAAAGCCATGTAAAAGTAAAGATGAAATTGAAAAGATAAGACTTTAAGTTCAAGATTCGAATTCTTTAAAAAGCAAACTGATCTTATGTTTCTTCCTAAGGAATTGCATCAGATATGTTAACTGAAGTTATTTCTTGGTGATTACAACAGAAATTAAATTGAGTATTAGGGAGGAAGAGATCTCAGGTTATTAATAAAACAGAGTCTATTGTCAGCATATTTTAGACCCACTGATATAATATTACCCAAGCAAGTATAATATTTTTAGTGCTTTATACAATAATTTTTTTGTGTGTGGAGGTCTATATAGATGTTAATATGGGTTTATATTGACAAAATGAGAGATATAGTTTATCAGATTTCCAGTTTTATTCTGTCTTTTTTATTAGAGTCAGGTATTCCCTGAGGCAGCCCTTACTTTCAAACTACAAGAATCAAAATCAAGAACTCCAGGCAGTATTTGCGCTCCCATGTTCATTGCAGCGTTATTCATAATAGCCAGGATGTGGAAACAACTTAAATGTCCATCGACAGTTGAATGGATAAACAAAATATGGTATGTGTTTTTGATGGAATATTATTCAACCTTAAAGAAGAAGGAACACCTACAATATGTGATGACTTGGATGAACCTGGAGGACATTATGCTAAGTGAGAGAAGCCAGCCACAGCAGGACAAACACTGCATGATTGCACTTACATGAGGTGACTTAAACAGTCAAACTCATAGAAGCAGAGAGTAGAATGGTGGTTCTGGAACTGGAGGAAGGGGAAATGGGAGTTGCTATTCAAAAGATAGAAAGTTTCAGTTATGCAAGATGAATACGTTTTAGAGAGCTGCTGTACAACAGTGTAACTATAGTTAACAATACTGCCTTGTGCTCTTTAAAAAATTGTTGGGGCTTCCCTGGTGGCGCAGTGGTTGAGAGTCCGCCTGCCGATGCTGGGGACACGGGTTCGTGCCCCGGTCCGGGAAGATCCCACATGCCGCAGAGCGGCTGGGCCCGTGAGCCATGGCCGCTGAGCCTGCGCGTCAGGAGCCTGTGCTCCGCAACGGGAGAGGCCACAGCAGTGAGAGGCCCCCGTACCGCAAAAAAAAAAAAAAAATTGTTAAAAAGGTAGGACTCGGGTCTTCCCTGGTGGCGCAGTGGTTGAGAGTCTGCCTGCCAATGCAGGGGACACGGGTTCGAGTCCTGGTCTGGGAAGATCCCACATGCCGTGGAGCAACTAAGCCCGTGAGCCACAACTACTGAGCCTGTGCTCCACAACAGAGGCCACGATAGTGAGAGGCCTGCACACCGCGATGAAGAGTGGCCCCCACTTGCTGCAGCTAGAGAAAGCCCTTGCACAGAAACGAAGACCCAACATGGCCAAAAATAAATAAATAAAATTTTAAAAAAAAAAAAAAAAAAAAAAAGGTAGGTCTCATGTTAAATGTTCCGACTGCAAGGAAAAAAAGAAAAAACTACTGGAAACAGTGTTTCAAGTGTGCTCCTGTTAGAAACTGACAATAGTAAGTAGATTGAGTTGGGGGAAGTTATGAGCAAGCGGCACCCTCTCTCAGAACCCCAGGGCCTGTGTCTTCCCTGCTGTCTGCTCTAGCTTTTTCAGTGTCCAGTGAGGGCAGGTGACTTGCTGTGTCACAGAACTAGTTCTCTGAAAAGCCAGGTTTCCCAATTTCCTGACTGATATCCACAAAGTTGGTGCACAAAGATTTCAGGTAAATTGACATTTTAGCATATCTTTGAATGGAGCAAACTCATTTGATACAAAAAACCACCTTTGCTGGGAGACACAGGTTTTTTTAGATTTTCCCGTATTTGTGCAGGAATTGAAAGCTGGGCAGGATGGACTTAGTTCCTGTGTGCGTCTAGCTTTCGTAGATACTATTCTCTAATAATTTTTCTAAAAGGCATTCTGTGTTAGTTTATGGGGCCACATGTATATTTTTAGGCCTTATTTTTCTGTAGTGGCTGGATTAAAAATACATAGTTTTAAATTTAATAACTCTGGCTTTTAATCTGGGATATAGGCTTAATATTATTAGAAAATAATGTTTTGTTTCTAACATGAAGACTGACAATTGGAGAAATTTTAGATTTAATGAAAGCACCAAAAGTGAGTTATGCCAGACTGACAAGATTGCTTTTTATGTAATATGTACTAACTGTTGTTTTTTTAAAACTATATGATGCATGAATATTAGCATCTCAAACTTAAGGCTTGAGTTAGTGCTTAGATCAGTGAAAAACATCTCGTTTTTAATACTACTCTTAATTTTTCCTGCTGTAAAGACGGGGCAGTTCTTCATGAATATAGTTTAAAAAGACAGCAAAAGTGTTCTGCATTTGGTATGAGACTGTGAGGAAATTATGCCCTTTTCCCTGCGACCATTTAAATCTGAGCCAGGAGATAGTTTCCTTGTTAGGTTAAGTGCTATGTAATTACAAAGTCATTTTCAGGAGGGGGGGAAACAGTTGGCAGATTTGGGGAGTTTTGAAACACACAAGACTGTGCCCGCAGTGTTAGATGGGAATCCAATTTCAATTCTGGTTTTTGAGAAGGGAACTAGTGTTGGCTTATCTTTCCTTGAAGTACCACAGATCCTTTGCTCAGCTTGGTTGGAAGAATTCTTTTGATCCTCTGCCCCACTGGCTTAATTAAGCTTCAGCATCATGGAATTTGTGAACCAAGGCTGGCAAATTTACCAAATGAATTCACCTAGTTCGTAATTGCCTTACTGACAGCACCCCGTGTACGTCACCTAGAAACCATCTTTCCACGAGTGCTGTTAGGAGAACTCCAGGCTGTACCTTGTTGGATAACTGGAGGATGGAGAGTAGGAAAGTTATTTTAAAAAAAGACAGTGGTGAACAAAAATATTTGCCATAAGAACTTCTGAAGCTGTAAGCTATGGCCGCTGATTTATATCTTGTGTGGGACAATCAGAGACTTGACCACTAAAATATGGTCTGGTTGTGTTTCCACATCTAAGATTTCTCTGACACTATCTGGTGTGTCACTTTTAGCTCTAGGTTAACGTTGTGCTCATGTTGCTGTTTTTAGCAGCATTTTTAATTTTATAAAATGTATTGGTAGGAATGGATGGTGAAGAATCTGTAAGTAATCTTTGTGGCTTTAGTCTTATTCTGGAAACCAAAGAATCATGTAAGATGCTTGAAATAAATTTAAATATTTTTCAAGTTTTTTTTATTTTTTTAATTAATTTATTTATTCGTTTATTATTTTTGGCTGCATTGGGTCTTCGTTGCTGCGTGCAGGCTTTCTCTAGTTGCGGTGAGCGGGGGCTACTCTTCGTTGCGGTGCACGGGCTTCTCTCGGAGCACGGGCTGTAGGCGCACAGGCTTCAATAGTTGTGGCATGCTGGCTCATTAGTTGTAGCTTGCAGGCTCTAGAGCGCAGGCTCAGTAGTTGTGGCACACAGGCTTAGTTGCTCTGCAGCATGTGGGATCTTCCCGGACCAGGGCTTGAATCCGTGTCCCCTGCATTGGCAGGCAGATTCTTAACCACTGTGCCACCAGGGAAGTCCCAAGTTTTTTTAAATAAACAAAACAACTTACAGAAAATGTGGAGGATAGGAGGGATGTTTTAAAAAATATTAACCCATTAAAAAAATCTATTGAAATTCCATAAAAAGCAACCATTTACCTCTTTATGTTTTCTTCAATTCAACGGAATTTACACTAATTAGTTTTCAACATTTTGCAAATTTATCATGAAGTAATTCAAGATGGAGTGACCAGTTGAACCCAAAAGATAAACAAATTAACCATTAGGACTGTATCTGGTTCTGGGCAATATACTTTAAAAGGAGAAAAATTCCTCTTTTGAGCAGAAAACCCAGAATGGTAAAGGGAATAGAACTGTTTCCAATGAGGGACGTTTGAGGCACAAAGGTGTTTACCACGGAGAAGATTCTAGTTGGTGTCGGACTCTGTCGCCACATAGTACGCACACAGCAAATATTTGCTGAATGCATGAGTACCAGGTTTCAAATGCTTGGGGACTGTCATGTGAAAGGAATTAGATAGGTTCTGTTTGGTCCCATAGATAGAATTAGGATCCATTCTACTCAATAAAAGGGAGAACTTTCTACCTCCCAGCTGTGTAAAGGGGAACTGTCATCCTCTGGGTGAGTTTGCCGCTCAGTGCAGACTGGATGTCCCTTTAGTGTGGTTGCTATGGAGAGATTTCACGAAGTGCATGGAAGATGGGGTCAGGGGACTTTGCTGGCTTTTTTTGACTCTGACATGCTGTAAAGTGATCTTTTTTGTTTGTTTGTTTTTCTTGGATTCCTACTCAGTTTCTTCATTCTGTTTTGGCAAACGTTGAGGTTTTACTAGTGCCCTCGGATTTATTGAAACAGAACAAAACAAAATAAAAAAGCCATGAGGGGGCTACCCTGGTGGCGCAGTGGTTGAGAGTCCGCCTGCCGATGCAGGGGACACGGGTTTGTGCCCCGGTCCGGGAAGATCCCACATGCTGCGGAGCGGCTGGGCCCGTGAGCCATGGCCGCTGAGCCTGTGCGTCTGGAGCCTGTGCTCCGCAACGGGAGGGGCCACAATAGTGAGAGGCCCGCGTACCACAAAAAAAAAAAAAAAAAAGTCATGAGTGAGATAAGGCAGGCCTGGGTGGCCCACACTGGGTCCTCTATACCCTGTATGTGTGGCAGGAACAGCTGATGTTTCCACTTCATTTTAGTTTTTAGAATTGTTTTTATAAACTCAGGTGGAATTTTGAAATTCTTTTCGAAAGCAGAAAGTAATTATGTTTTAAAGGATGCTTGTTTTCTTGTATCAGGTAAACAAGAGCTACCTTTAAAAGTTATTATTTTTAAACTCCCTGATAAGGGTTTGACTGTGTCCTCCCTAAAATTCATTTGCTGAAGTCCTAACTCCTAGTACCTCTAAATGTGACCTTATTTGAAGATGGGGTCTTTATAGAGGTAATCAAGTTAAAATGAGCTCATTAGGGTGGGTCCTAATCCAATATGACTGGTATCTTTATAAAAAGGGGAAATCTGGGCTTCCCTGGTGGTGCAGTGGTTGAGAGTCCGCCTGCCGATGCAGGGGACACGGGTTCGTGCCCCGGCCCGGGAGGATCCCGCGTGCCGCGGAGCGGCTGGGCCCGTGGGCCATGGCCGCTGGGCCTGCACGTCCGGAGCCTGTGCTCCGCGGCGGGAGAGGCCACAGCAGTGAGAGGCCCGCGTACCGCAAAAAAAAAAAAAAGGGGGGGGGGAATCTGGAGATAGACACACAGGAGGACACCATGTGAACATGAAGACAGACATCTACAAGCCAAGGAGAAAAGGCTAGAATGGATCCTTTCCTCACTGGCTGCAAAAGGAACCAATCCTGTGAACACCTTGATCTTGGACTTCTAGCCTCCAGAACTGTGAGACAGTAAATCTGTTGTTTAAGCCATTCAGTTTGTGCTACTTTGTTATGGCAGCCCCAGCAAAACTAATGCACTCCCTTAAAGACATTATTTCACAACTCTACTGGATTGCCAACAGGAGAATATATTTGGTAGATCAGAGAAAACAGTTGCCTCATATAAAATATTTATTTTCCTCAAATACGCCTGGATTTAATTTTTCTAACAGCCCAGTTTACGTTAACGCAACTCGTTGTGACTTCTGTTGCTTTCATTAAACAGTTGGGAAAATAGCCACCAACAAAGCGTGAAGATCCCACATTATACTCTATGCTGTGCTCTGTAGACGATGCACATAATTTTCTCACTTATGAGATACTTTCCATGCTGGGCACACATGTCTTGCTACACATCTTACATTATACGTGTTCAGGTTTCCGTTTACATTATATGTGAAACGTATTTGGGCTGGCTGATAAACACACAATGGAGGGAAGGAAGTAATTTACCTGAAGCATTTAGTCCATTGCAACTTTTATTATTCCTAGCTGATCCACCCCACTGGAGTAAAAAATAGGAGAAAAAAGTCCCGTTTCAACAGAGACTTTATTCAAGACATGACTGAGTCTGGTGCAGTGACTACGCTCCTGGGGGCAGTTGTGAAGCCAGGCGATGTTGCGTGTAAGCAGAGCCCCGGGGACATGATTCTCCCGCAGTCTCTCCCCACCACCATCTGTTGTGCAATATATCTCCTATTAAATCATTTTCAGGACTTCCCTGGTAGCACAGTGGTTAAGAATCCACCTGCCAATGCAGGGGACACAGGTTTGATCCCTGGTCTGGGAAGATCCCACATGCCGTGGAGCAACTAAGCCCGTGTGCCACAACTACTGAGCCTGCGCTCTAGAGCCCGCGAGCCACAACTACTGAGCCCGTGCACCACAACTACTGAGCCTGCAAGCCACAACTACTGAGTCCGCGTGCCACAGCTACTGAAGCCCGCCCGTCTAGAGCCCATGCTCCGCAGCAAGAGAAGCCACCGCAATGAGAAGCCCGTGCAGGGCAACAAAGAGTAGCCCCCACTCGCTGCAACTAGAAAAAGCCGGCGCGTGGCAACAAACACCCAATGCAGCCAAAAATAAAATAAATAAATAAATTTATAAAAAAACAAAACCAAAGCCCCCCCCCATAATTTTAAAACGTATTCAAGCATGGAATTGAAATTTGTCTTATTACTAGTAGTTTCCTATGAGTGAGACACTTGCTGGACATGTCAAAGTAACAGCAGAATATCTTTGAAATTCAGATCACCTATTATTCCTTTAAATCTGACCTTCACACACTGTCCTGGAGCCGCAGTCTTATGAGATGGACCTACGTCCCCGAGCCAGTTTTTCTCGGGAGGGTCTGGCCTCCATTTCCCTCATTGTTGCAACAGGTTTGAACAGGATTTGGGATTGGGCCCAGAGGGATGGTCTGGTATGGGTGTTCTATGGGGGAGAGACAGAGGCAGAAAGAACCAGTGGGGTCCATAAAAGCCAGAGGTCTTTGTAGGAAGTTAAACCTGGCTCTGGAGCGACCAGATGCACACTCTCAGATGGAGAGTGCAAGAGAGGAAGCTGAGAGAAGAGACTGAGAATTGATTAAATTGGAAGCTGCTCCAAGGTACCCAGAGAGAATGAGGGGCAACTGCCCTGACCTCAGTGGGGTTTTCCACGATGGGAAAGGGAAGGGTGCGTCGGACTCCTCTGAAGACTGGAATTGAGTCAGACAGTCCTCAACTTTTCTGCCGCCTAAATTCTTTATTTAGGAGGAAGAGAGACTCCCTGAAGTCACCTGGAGCGATGTAGTCTGGCTATACGGATCTATGGCAGGAATCTCCCTCAGGTCGCCTAGACCCCTGGGAACAGTCGTACACATGTCATTTGGGAAAAGGATAGTTATCATCAGGGCTCTAAGACAGCTGGGACCTATGATTATCTTCCGGCCGCCCCAGCACACCAGGCTTTCAATAAATGTCTATTCCCCGTCTTGTTCAAATTCTTATTTAACAAATAAGCTTCCTTATTTAATAAATTCTAAAATTAAAAATAAATTGCGGGGGCCATTGATGTAGTTCGCTTCTCTCTCTGATTCTGTTTTCCTTTATCTGCCTCAGCTTCTACCGCCACCACCCATTGCTGATCTATTAAGTCTCAAGTTCACACTTGCACAAAGCAAGGGTGCTATTGGTTTAGTTGGCTGGACTATGGCCTAGTTGCTTTCCAGCAGGCAGGGGGACTGATCTT
Source organism: Delphinapterus leucas (assembly GCF_059928025.1). Classification (NCBI taxonomy): domain Eukaryota; kingdom Metazoa; phylum Chordata; class Mammalia; order Artiodactyla; family Monodontidae; genus Delphinapterus; species Delphinapterus leucas. Next base: position 78,873,519 of record NC_143140.1, read on the forward strand.
GGGTCAAGGGCCCACCTCTGGCCATCACATGGTATGAGTGTGGTGACTTGTGGCAGAGGCTGTGGGTTTGTACCACCCTGCAGCCTGGCCACCCAAACACAAGCAGCCCAATAAGCCACAGTGTGCATCATTGATAGACTAATTCAGTCCCCGTAAACATTGATTTTACTTCCATATCCTCTGATTGAAAAGTCCTTAATTTCATTACAAATTTACACTTTCTTACTTGGCATGCAAATCCTTAGTAATTTGACCTTAAACTGCCTTCCTAACCTCCTTTTCCAGCAGTATTCTGTTCTAACCTTCCCCACTACCTTGAATTGCTCTCTGAATTTCTTTCCCTATCACGTTTTGCTCCTGAACCTCTTTTTTTGAGAAATGTGACAGGCACAATGCTAGACTTGGACTCAAAAAACTGCTAGAGAACAGAGGAAACTGCTGTGTGATATTGGATGGGTTATTGTCCTCTCTGGGCCATTGTGCCAGTTACAGAATATACTAAGGTACCTCATGTTATGTAAGTTCCTTTCTTCCTCTTACACCCCCTGGAGGGTATAAAAATAAATCATTGCATTTAAAGTCTCAGGTTTTGTTTGAAAGTTGATTATGATTATATTTTACAGAGTCACTTGTTCTGTAGTCTGCGCCCCCTCTTCCTGCACCCCCTGGAGTGACTGTGCAGTGCAGAGGGAGAGTGTACAGACAGTGGGTCTCTGCCCTGTGAATCTGTAGCTTTGCTTCCCTGTTGAGCACCCTGAGCCTCTTAAATGCCTTCTTAGAGCCCCATGTGCTAAGAGACCAGTCTAACCCATGGTCACAGTCTAATACCTTTCTGGCCAGTTAGACATTTGGGCACTTACCTGTTCACTCATACAGGGATTATTCTGTACACCTAACAGCTCTTCTTTTGCACTGGCACACCTGAGTCATTCATTTTCTCCTCCTGATACCCTGATATCACCAGACACAGTGCAGCGACCACCAGACACATCACGTGTTGCCTGGGCTCAGGGTTAATGAAACTTCTGGGAACTCAGTAGCGTGATATTTCATTAAATGTTTTTCAAATGAATCAACTAACACAAGAGAAGAAAAAAATGAATGCAAAGAAAATTAGATTAAGTGAAAGAGGGGGAGATGGAAGGGATAAGGAAGACGAGGAGGGAGAGAAGTAAAGAAGGGGGAGAGATGGAGAGAGCAGAGGCACAGAAGGTGGTAGAAGAGGAAGGAGAGAGGGAAAATGGCGAGAACTGGTCTTTGTCTAAATTGTACATTTTTCTCAACCAGTGCTCCACAGCTGCACCTCCCGTTCACATTCATCCACTAAGTGACTATTCGTCTGGCTTCTCTTCCTATCTTTGGCGATTGCTCTGCAGAATGGGGGCGTCACACCCCAGGAAGCAGATTGAAATATGTTTTTTAAAAAAGGCATGATCAGAAAAGGAGCTGCTAATGTTGTCTTGGGGAGATTGAGAAGTGCTTGATGGAGGAGATGGTGTTGGGTGAGCCCAGCAAGATCAACAGAATTTGTTAGGCAAAGAAGGTGGCGTCTGAGGTTGGGAGACCAGCCTGCAAAAAGATGAGCTGATAAAAACAAGGGCTGATGGCCATTCTGACTGGTGTGAGATGATATCTCATTGTAGTTTTGATTTGCATTTCTCTAATGATTAATGATGTTGAGCATTCTTTCATGTGTTTGTTGGCATTCTGTATATCTTCTTTGGAGAAATGTCTATTTAGGTCTTCTGCCCATTTTTGGATTGGGTTGTTTGTTTTTTTGTTATTGAGCTGCATGAGCTGCTTGTAAATTTTGGAGATTAATCCTTTGTCAGTTGCTTCCCATCATCAAAAAATCTAGAAACAATAAATGCTGGAGAGGGTGTGGAGAAAAGGGAACACTCTTGCACTGCTGGTGGGAATGTGAATTGGTTCAGCCACTATGGAGAACAGTATGGAGGTTCCTTAAAAAACTACAAATAGAATTACCATATGACCCAGCAATCCCACTACTGGGCATATACCCTGAGAAAACCAAAATTCAAAAAGAGTCATGTACCAAAATGTTCATTGCAGCTCTATTTACAATAGCCTGGAGATGGAAACAACCTAAGTGTCCATCATCGGATGAATGGATAAAGAAGATGTGGCACATATATACAATGGAATATTACTCAGCCTTAAAAAGAAACGAAATTGAGCTATTTGTAATGAGATTGATAGACCTAGAGTCTGTCATACAGAGTGAATGAAGTAAGTCAGAAAGAAAAAGACAAATACCGTATGCTAACACATATATATGGAATTTAAGAAAAAAAAATGTCATGAAGAACCTAGGGGTAAGACAAGAATAAAGACGCAGACCTACTGGAGAACGGACTTGAGGATATGGGGAGGGGGAAGGGTGAGCTGTGACAGGGCGAGAGAGAGTCATGGATATATACACACTAACAAACGTAGTAAAGTAGATAGCTAGTGGGCAGCAGCCGCATGGCACAGGGATATTGGCTCGGTGCTTTGTGGCAGCCTGGAGGGGTGGGATAGGGAGGGTGGGAGGGAGGGATACGCAAGAGGGAAGACATATGGGAACATATGTATATGTATAACTGATTCATTTTGTTATGGGGCAGAAACTATCACACCATTGTAAAGCAATTATACCCCAATAAAGATGTTAAAAAAAAAAACAAAAAAAAACAAGGGCTGACACAGGCAATACCACGGTCTCAGAATCTCAGAAACACTATGTTGAGTCAAAGAAGCCAGACACAAAGAGACATCCTTATGACCCCATTCTACAAAGATGAAGAACACGCAAAACTAATCTATGATTTTAGAAGCTGTAAAGTAATTACCTGGAATTGGAGGGTAATACCTGGGAAAAGGGGTACAAAAGAACTTTCTGTGATGTTGTAAAGTTGCTATGTGTTGATTTAAGTAGCGAGGAAACAGGAGCATACATATGTAAAAATTCATCAAGGTGCACACTTAAGGTTTTTGCATTTCCCTATATATGAAATATACTGCAATAAAAAAGAAAGGCTAAGTAGAAGAAAGTTTACAGGTAGAATAGTACATTTAAAATACCAATACAAAGAAAGTCTATTAAACAACTAGCCCGGATTTTACAATTTATATTTCCAATTTTTACAAGCTTGTTGAAATTTAAAATTAGGCTGCCTTAACACCGTGCAAATACATCATAGTTCTGACCTGAAGATTAGATTTAATAAATGGGTACCTTTAAATATTTATCAACTTAAAAATAGATCACTGATAATGTTTGTCTCATGCCTTTGGGGCATCTATTTTCTATGACTTCGGGAAAAGTACTCATTTTTATTTATATCAACAATTAATAAAATTGAAGAAAGTTGAGATTATTTATTTGAGATGCAAAGTATCCATTATTTCATTCATGACTGTGAACTTGTTTATAAAAGCCCTCCAGAAATAGCTGAGGAATTTCCCGTGCCTACTATACTAGTGAAATTCAAATATTAATAAATGTTTAGTTCTTTGAAATGTGCCTGGGGTGTGTGTCAGTATAAACATACTTCCCTTAACAGAGTGATATGAAAATATTGGCTGCAAAGATTCATATTTTTTGTGAACTAAAAGTGTATGCATGAGTATTTTTTTAATAAATAAATTATATTAGGCACAGTTTGAAATATACCAAAGACATAAACAGGTTCTTCACTGTAACTCTGCTACTCTGGACCAGAGGTCATGACTTTAATCTTGGCTTTTATGTTGGTAAGAGAAAATGCTGCAGAAGACCCAGGAGACTAAATAACCCAAAGCATTTCCCCTTTTACCTTGGCTATTAGGAAGTTCAGTTATAAAGCAGTGTTCACTTAAGTGCTTACGTCCTTTCAAGTACATGGTGACTTTTAATTTTTTTTTTCATTTCCAATTTTATATACTTCTTTTAAATGAGAATGGGGAAGATGTTATTTTTGAATGGTTTGAAAAGATATCTCCCATTTTACTATGTCTTTGCAAAGAGTTCCAATTTCCTAGTTAGAGATATTCTCCTTAAGGATGAAGTAACTTAAAAAACATTGGTGAGCCCTGGGGGTGTACCAAAAAGACACAAGGATTCATGCTTGGAAGGAATGAATCCTATTGGTAGACGCGTGTTTCTTAAATGACTTGCTGAGAAATGGAATCCCAGCTACTAATACCTGCCGCCACGTGTAGCCTCATGAAAAGTGAATGCATGAAAGCACAGGGTCTGGCATATAATAGATGCTCGATAAATTCTTCCCTCCAACCCTCTCTCCCTCCTTTCCTGGGGATACCGTGGCCACTGCCATCCCTCTATTAGCTACTCATACAGTAGCGTTTAGCTTTAATAGTTCTGTTCACTTACCGTATGGTAATTTCAGAAGATAAATTAGTTAAGAAGAGAGTGAGTGATAATTTGGTTCAGACAGATTTTCTTCCTTGTTTTCAGTGTTAATAAATACATTCATGTTGGACACAGCAGGTTGAAGTTATGGGATAAACGTTTCTCATCTGTGAATTCCAATAATTGGGATCACGTGGATCTCTCTCGCTCTTCATCATAGGAGGGATATTGTGAACAGTCTTTTTCTGGGTGACTCTTACCTGGTGTGAGAAGATGCTGTTCTCTGAATGGGAGATTTGTACAGGGCTATGGTAACCCAAAAAGATATTAAGAAAAATTAATAGTATTTCTTGAAAAGCAAGGGAGAAACATGCAGGAAGCCCAGTAAAAGCAAGATCTCTTGTGTAGGCTGTGTGCTCAGCTCTGGCCGCCATGCCACTGGGCCCCAAAAGACTGAAAAAGATACCTGGGAAAAGCAACTTTTCAGATTCGTTGTCCTTTGGAATTGGTTTGTGACTTATAAACTCGACTTAGAACATAATTATTTCATTTCCATCTTTGCAAATGCGACATACTCTCAAATCTAAGCTGCAGGGGTTGCTTTATGAAATGAAATTGCTTCATAGTGCTTTCAGTGGAAATTGCTGCGTCAGCTGCACAGTAGTGCCTATTCTGGAAGCTAATTGAAATTACTCTGGCAGGCGCTGGAAACAAATGCTGGGTTACATTAGCTGATGGGGGTCACTTTCTCCAGCGGCACATGTAAAACTTGTCATACTGGCCTGGATTCTAGGAAAGTGCACAGACCTAGGAGAAAGGGAATTTGGCCACTGTCTCCCACACAGTATATACTTCTGGTGGCATTCCAGCCCTGTCTGTGACAGGCACGTGCCTTGTACAATAATAATATCTACATCCCATGACTACCGCACAGGTTTGCTGACATAGATTGTTTAAAAGGCAAAATTTACTGGGCAAGTGAGTCATTTAATTTTTAATACTGATTTTGTCATTATATCCATATTTAGTCTTTTATTCACATTTATCGAATGCCAAATAATTTGGTTATTTATTGAGTACTTAATAATAATGGTTAAATTTTACTGAATGCTTAGAATATGCCAGAACACTCTACTTTTTACGTTTTAGCTCACTTCATCCTCACAATAGCCCTATAATCTCTGTTTTATGAGTGAGGAAACTGTGATACAACTGAGGCAAAGAGGTTAAATATTTGATCACCATTTGCTGAGTGCCTTAAATGTGCTTGCACTGTGCTGGGTGTTAGGAACACACAGATCAATCAGATACAGCCTGAAGCACAAGGACATTAAAGCCTAGTTGGAGGGAGAACAAGAATAGAAAAACTGACCGACCTGAAGATGAGAACCCGCTAAAGATGCAGCCCCATGGAGGGACACCTGGAAGCACTTTAGACAAAATGATGGGGAAGGTGGGTGTGGTTCTAAGAGAAAGGTGGGTCTAAAGGGAGCCTGGAGCATACACTGAGCAGCTGGACTTTGAAGCCAGTGGTTAAAATATCAGAGGTCAAAGTAAAGTGAGCTATCAGGAACTGAACAGACAGAGCAAGGTGAGGCCAGAAACTCAGGGAGACTGTCCACCCCTGAAACCATATGTGAGGAGACAGAGAGCACCTCTAATAGGCAGACTTCAGTGGGTAACCCATTATCTAGCAAGCCTGGAGAGCTTTGTTTCTGCTGAAGCTTTTGGCCAATGTGGGATGCATCCCTCGGGGTACCTGGCCACTTCATGAGTGCAGAAAAGACATTTAAAGAAACCATCCAAGCTTGTTCTCCTGAGCATCCCATTTCTTCGTAAGTCATTTGAGCAACACACGTCTGTCTCTTCCAAGTATTGTATTCATGTGGTACATTCCCACGGCACATCAATGCTTTTTAAGTTACTTTCTCTTTAAAACGGAGAATGTGTCTCTAACTAGGAAGTTAGAACTCTTTGCAAAAACATAGTAAAATGGGAGCTATGCTTTCACACTGTTCAAAAATAACATCTTCCCCATTCTTATTTAAAAGAAATATATGAGGGCTTCCCTGGTGGCGCAGTGGTTGAGAGTCCGCCTGCCGATGCAGGGGACACGGGTTCGTGCCCCGGTCTGGGAAGATCCCACATGACACGGAGCGGCTACGCCCGTGAGCCATGGCCGCTGAGCCTGCGCGTCTGGAGCCTGTGCTCCGCCACGGGAGAGGCCACAACAGTGAGAGGCCCGCGTACCGCAAAAAAAAAAAAAAAAAAAAAAAAGAAAAAGTCACTGTGTACTTGAAATGAATTAAATACGTAAGTGAACATTGCCTTTATATCTGAACTTCCTAGTAGCCAAGGTAAAAAGGGAAATGCACTGGATTATCTAGTTCCTATAACCTGACAGAAAAGAAGCACAATACCTTGATCTGGAGAGAAACTTTCCTGAGTTCTAGATAAGCATTTCTCGATAAGTGTGGCAGATATGCTATTCCTAAGGAGATTTTTAAGTAAAGATGCTCCTTGAGACTTCTAAAGTCACAAATTATATTGCAGTTGGCTGAAAAGTTCATTCGGAGTTTTCCATAGAGGGAATTTTTGGCCTACCCAATACAAGAAGGGATGCTTGCTTTTTGGCTCTAAATAAGTGAATTGGAGCGGAAATTGTACCGTTTCTGCTTCAGTGTGATTTGTAAGAGTGAGGGAGAATTGCCCCCTTCAGAAATTTTTGAAGAACAGAGCAGAAAGGAGAAAACTGTTCTCGGTATCAGGGGCCAGAGATAACTATTTACTTTATCTAAGTAAGCCTGCCCTTTCTCTTCTCAGTGCCCCACGCTGTTCTCTTCCTCACAGATTCTCATCCCTTTTCACTCCTGGTTGCAGGAGTGTTTGGACCATAGTCATTGTTGTGCTATATCTAGAGAGGCCATTCGCATCTCAGCTAGGCAGCCTAGCAAGGGAGGGCGCCCTGTCGTGGTGATTACCCCAAAGACTGACACCCAGGCATTAGGGTACCAGGAGCCCCTGCAGGCTAGTGCCTGGTAGATTCCCTAGGGAAGGTCTGGTGGGGTTCTAGTAGACTGCGGAAGCTTCTGCTGCCGATCTTTTCTGGTCAGTGGCCTCGGGCTACATGATCACCCTTTCAGCTGTTTTGGATTCTGTATGAAGTACAATGTATTTCATCAAAACCGATTGGCTGTTGATGCTTCCTCCTTGGAACCACGTGTTACCCTTGCTGGAAAGAGCCAGGGCACTGTGCTCTTCCTCGGTCCCGGGCCACCCTGTGGGTCTCATCCCTTTTCACTAGCTGTCCTGCGTCCGTCCTACCTGCTGTCTGCTCCACTTCAGCAAACTCGGAGCGCAACCCGCATGGCTAGCCTGCCCCTTTTCTTTCTCAGTGCCCCTTACTGCTCTCTTCCTCACAGGTTCTAGCCTCAGCCTTACTGCTGTAGGACCCCTTGGCCACTGACTTCGCCCACTTCCTACACAGCTCTGCTCTCAGAACCAAGGCCACAGTGCACAGTATTTGACGTGCGCTTTCATTCCTGTAACCTGAATACGAATCAGGGACAAAGCCTGGGTAGGAGTTCACGGTGGGGGCGTGGGGGGGGGCGGGGCGAGGGGAGGTAAGACACAGGCATAACTAATTCTGCCTCAAGGCCACAAGAGTACGTAAATCACATGCTGCAGGAGAGTGTAAATTACCGGGGGAGAAAACACTTCCGGAAGGACCCGGAGAGGCTTCCTGAAGGAGGCTGTGTTCCCTAAAGCAGCGAGCGCTTCTTCCCTCGGGTGCTGAGAATAGGATACAGGTGAGCCCAACAGCCATGGAAGGCTTGGCCGGCTTGGAGGTTACCAGCCAGATCAGTTTACCTCGGTGGACTGCACAGAAGTGGTCATTTCCCGTGTGTATCCTGATGTAAAGACGGTAAGAACACTTTCTTACAGAGGGGCTAGATTTGGACGTCGGGATTGTTGGTATGAGGGGCAGTTGCAAGGGAGACAAGGTTAGACGGAGGAAGTAGAAATAGTTCTGTGTTTTTCTGTGTTTGTGCATGTGACTGGGTTCTTGCGTGCGTAGCAACAGCCGATAAGGCTGAAAAGATGGATCAGCGACGTCATCACACAGGGCATTCTTCCACGCCTGGCTGCTGAGCTGGAGTTTTACTTTGAAGTTTGGGTTGTCGGTGAAGTTTATGCCTAGTGGAGGGTTATAATTGGAGCGAAGCTTCTTTGGTACTTATATACTTCTTGGGCTAGAAAGGGGAGAGAGGCTGGAGAAGTCCTAGGGGGAGTTTTTGAAGTTTCATCTGTAAGAAATAAGGGAGGGATGGAATCCTTCCTTGTCAAAGGCACCAGGAACTTTTTCCTGTCTCTCTTCTCCGGAGACCATCCCCAAAGGAATATAGTTACTTGGCCCCAATCTCACATTCTTGGGCAGACAGTCTGGCCTGGTGTGATTAGCTGCTCGGGACAGTGAGATTACAGTGCACAAGCAGGGTAGCTGTGTGTGTGGGTGTGAAGGGCAGGGGGCAAGCCAGGGGGTTCCCTGTGAGCTGCCCAGGCTCCCCAAAACATGTCTGCTGTTCTTATATTCTTATTGCTTACTTGGCTACTATCTTCCAATAACCCCTCACGCACAAATAGGATTCTGTGGTTATTTTTGGCCATGCCGGGAGGCTTGTGGGATCTTAGTTCTCTGACCAGGGATCGAACCCGGACCCTCGGCAGTGCAAGCATGGAGTCTTAACCACTGGACCACCAGGGAATTCCCACAATAGGATTCTTAATGGAGAATTAGCCACCTATGGCAAACTATTTTAATGTCAAAATCATTCTTCTAATACCAAAGGACTTTGACACAAAAATCGTATGTCTATATATTAGGTCGTATGCTATGCTTTTGAGCTGCATTGAGCCAACACTACACTAGCATTGTAAGAGGTGTTTGGCCTCCTCCCGTACTGAAACATATACAGGAAGGAATAGGGTAGATGGTGTAATCTGATATTATCTTTGCTATTTCCATGATTTATTTTCCTGTTAGAACATTTTCATTGAAGAAGACAATATAACTCAGCAGATCCTTGTAACAGTTCTTCCTAAAAACAGTGTATATTGTGGAAAAATAAGCATTTGCTCATCATATCTCTGACCTCATTTTGCCTAGTGTATCTGAAAACCTGTGACCTCAAAGGGCCATTGAGTTTAAGTAAGATTGCACACATTAGAGAAAGGAAGAATGGGTAAATGGTAGATCCCAATTTCAATTAGACTGAAATTTAACAGAGGGCATATACATTTGTTTTTTTATTGTGTTTATTTCCTGGGTAAATTTCTTTTACTTTGCAAATTTTTGTAATTCTGAAATCAAAGGAGAGAAAAGAATCTAAAAACCCCCAGTTAGGCTAACAAGGAACCTGAAAGTGGGTCCTGGCTGGGGCGTGCATATCCCCGCCCCTTCCCCAGGAATGTGGAGGTCCTCCAGTAACTAGGGCCTCGGGAACCATGGCTCATCTGCCTGGGGCACTGGTTTTACTTAACGTGAAGTAAAGAAAAACATTATTTTTATGTTAAAGCAAACAGAGGTAGATTATAGAGAGAATGCACAAAGAACTTGATTTTTTTTTAAATTAAACTTTAAAAAAATTAAAAACTGCCTGTTTAGGGCAGCCCTCCTTCAGCTTGGCATTTAGGCTGGGAGTTGTAGGGGAGGGGGGAGTTGGAGTGAAACTCAAATAGGGAGACGGAGAGAAATAGTTCTTTTATTTCAGACCAGGTATTCCATCGGGGTGGGTTTTACTGGGCTGGGGGGTGCACATGGAGAGTCCATGGGAGTATCAGCGTACATCCATGTGAATATCCCGTGTCTGGGAAGGGCTCAGGGTCTCCCAGGGGGTTATAGAATCAATCCGATAATATCTTCTGGTTAATATGGATGGATGTTCCCACTGTTTGGGCTTTTAGTCATCATGATAGATGCTGCTGCTTTCATCTTTTATGCTTTCCTAAGGTTAGAATCTCTCGGTATTGGAGCTAGAAGGGACTTGTGGCTTGTCTGGCCTAACTCACTCTACAGAATGTGGTCTGGCTGAGAGAGCTAAAATTATTAGATGAGTTACTGAAATAATTTCATTATTAAATCACTCAGTTATTTATTAGTTAATTTATTAGGGTAGGAATTTGGTTTTCCTAACTTCCAGTCTTATTTCTTTTGAGAAAATGCAAGTTTAGATATAGGGATATGTTAAGGCTTCTAACCAGCCTTAACTGATTTGAATTTCTTCAGTGCTACATTTCATACCTGGAGCCTTGTCCCAAACCTCAGGCAAACTACAACCCACTCACAGTCGATTTTTAGGTAGCTTAGGATTTTTTCAGGGTTGTTAAAACAAAAACGAACAGGAATATATGGCAAAGATCCTATGTGGCCCTCAAAGTCTAAAATGTTTATTTACTCTCAGCTTCTTTACAGGAATAATTTTCAGACTCCCTAAGGCACATGTCCGACCATGGTAACTCCAAATCCAGTCCCAGCCTTGCTGACAGAGCCCCCACTTCAATCCCCGGCAGCGGGGTGCTTAGCTCCAGAGAGTTGGGCACAAATGATCCAACCAGTCATGATGATTCTCTTCATATTTCTCAGCCTGTTTTGTTGTTAAAAGTAGCCATGTAACTTAGTTCTGACTTGTGAGACCTAAGTGGAAATCTTTTGACTGGGGGACTGGGAGTGGTTTGGGGAAAGCTGTTGCTTTTCTGATTTGACGGCCCCTGTTTTACTTCTTTGAATGTGATATGATGGCTGGTGTTACCAGGAGGAAATGGCCAAGAAGACTGCAGGGTCGTTGGCCTTTACATTATTAAACCAAGAGCAGCAAACACCTATCTCAAGATGTGTGTAAGAAAATTAAATCCATGTTTACGTAAGCCACTGCAATGGTTTTGTCTGTTACTCGCTGTGAAATATCTTCCTACTGATAGGGGCATCATCCACTCTCAAAAATTCCAATTGTTTCCAGTTTTGTTTTGTTTTGTTTTCCTAGCAAATAGTTTCTGGTCAATCAAGAGTTACTGGACATTTTTTGTTCTTTATTTTCATCCATAATTGCCCCACCTCTTTAGTACTTACCCTGATATAGATTTAGCCTTTGTAATTTGTGTTAATTTATGCATTTTAAATAAACTCTGTAACCTTGGAAAATTACTTACCCTTTCAGTTTCCAGATTTCTAAAATGGGAATAATAATAGTACCTAACATCATTAGGTCCTTTGGGGGCTTAAAAATTAATGCATGTAAAGGATTTAGCATAGTGTCTGGCACATAATTACGGCTCAAAAATGTGTATTGTTGCTGCTGTTGTTTTATTGTTGATTCCCCTGTTCCTTTTCCTCCTCCTCTTTCTTTCTCTGGGTCTTAAACTTAAAAGGATAAACATTTTAAGTTATATATGGAACTGCACCCCTTTACTAATAGTACAAAGGCCATGGCCTTAGAACTACTCAGGAAATACTTAACCAAAGGAGGAGAAACTTAAACTTTTAAATTCAGGGTTGGAAATAGCCTGATGGTTTCTCATTGAATTTTAATTTTAATTTTTTTTTTTTTTTTTGCGGTATGCGGGCCTCTCACTGTTGTGGCCTCTCCCATTGCGGAGCACAGGCTCTGGACGTGCAGGCTCAGCGGCCATGGCTCACGGGCCCAGCCACTCCACGGCATGTGGGATCCTCCCGGACCGGGGCACGAACCCGCGTCCCCCGCATCGGCGGGCGGACTCTCAACCACTGCGCCACCAGGGAAGCCCTTAATTTGAATTTTTGATATTGGACAGATTTGGAGTACAAAGACAGCAGAGGAAGCATTTCTTTTTCTTTCAGGTTTCAAATGTTACCTGGGCAAACTGGAAAAAGATATTTACAAAAGCACCTTATTACCAGCTGAAGGCCTCTGCTTAGTTTAGCACAGTTTGATTTTTAAAGGATCCAAGTGGTGTGTCACCTGAGTGATATACATTTTGTGTAGGATTTTTTTATCATACCAATTTATATTTCTCATAAAGTACCCTTGGGGTTTTGACAGGGAAGAGAATCTATTTAGTAAAATTAGGAACAGGGGAAAAAATGTGCCTCTTTTTAAAGTGATGCTTCAAAAGGAGGAATATTTCTATTGCAATAAATTATTTTTTGATTTGCCTCTATATACCTCTTCCTGCTCCAAATCCCCATTCTGAATGGCATCATTAAACAGTGCCCGATGTGAATATTAATGTGAGTCAGGAGAAGTCTGCCAGCCACACACAATGCATTCACACGTTGGCTTTACATAATTATGCTTCCCTTTTCCTGTGTTCTTTACGAGGCCCAGTCTAGATTTTGCTGTGCTGTCTAGTAAATCTGCCGTGAAAATTTCTTTGTATTTGGATGATAGCCTAAAGTATTGCCAGCCTTATACCTCCATGAAATTTGGCTCAAAAGGAACCAAGCTACTGGCAAAAACGAAATTTTACCAGAGTTTTAAAGACACTATTCACATTCCACTGATGTTTTATTTCTTTTTTGTACAGCTATTCCCTGCCACTAGATTATTGTTCTACACCTTTTTTTTTTTTTTTTTTTGCGGTACGCTGGCGCCTCCCTGTTGTGGCCTCTCCCGTTGCGGAGCACAGTCTCCGGACGCGCAGGCTCAGCGACCATGGCTCACGGGCCCAGCCGCTCTGCTCTGCGGCATGTGGGATCTTCCCGGACCGGGGCACGAACCCGTGTCCCCTGCATCGGCAGGCGGACTCTCAGCCACTGCACCACCAGGGAAGCCCTGTTCTATGCCTTTGATATGTGCAGAAAGGTTAATAATATCGGCCTCCATAGCTCAGTGCCTAGGATTTGTTCGGAATAGTTACTGACTATTGAAGGAAAGCCTAGTAAATATTTTCAGTCTGTGAAAAGGTATAGTTCCTTGTGAATGAAATTATTATTGTGGACCAATAGATATTGCTGATAGATGTGCTTGTTGTTTGATTCCCCTAATGTTGGTGAAGTTTCTTTAATCTCATTACAAGCTTTTTGTAGGGGAAATAAGGCCCCAAATACAAGGAGATTATAAGAAAGCTTCTGGCTCCTTTAAATGACTTTATAACCTCTTGCTATGAATGATTTACAATCTAACATACTGAAATAACTTGAAAATTGTATTTATAAACCATTACTAATCATTTTGAAGGCTTTGTGGGATAAACGATAATTTCTGAAATTCTATGGTTTGGCAAGTATGGCCTTAATGCCCATTGCAGTCTAGTATAAGAGGCTTTCTTAAGCAAACGTATTTTGAGAATTAAAAAAAAAAAAGAGTGGATCACCAGGACCCAATGTGGATTTGCTAAGATGATTTGCTCTGATGGTAGGATTGCGGGAGTGCTAGTGAGGAGAGGTCAGGACAGTCTATCTGAATTTCAAAAGACATCTGTCAAAGGGTCTCCTGATGTACTCATAGAAAATAGAGAAATTTGGTCTAAATCAATGGTTTTCAAAGATTCGTTTGAACACAAAGGATTTTTTTTTCAAACAAAAGATCACGAGGAAATATGGTATGCAAAAAAATAAAAAGGAAAGAAAAAAGAAAAGAAAAAGAGTCGGCTGAGGGAGAGGAGAGAGTACCCACCCTTTGCTCCTTTATTTCCTGCAGCCCCTGGACCTCATAATACTCTATGGAGAACAGATGGGAAGCCACTGGCGTATAGAATAACATCTTCGGTTGGTTTCGTAATTGGTTGAAGGACCATACCCAAATAGTACTCATTATTAACTTGATGACATTCTGCAATACTCCTGCAATGGAATGTCACAGAGATTCATTCATCCTCTATTTCTCATGCTTCCCATTTTCTAAATTTCTTGTGTAGCTCAAGACATTGGTGATGATCAAATTCCTGAATATGAAGCTAGAGGAAATATTAACATATCGGATGGCAAAATCAGACTCTAAAAAGCTCTCAAGGGGTAGATTGATAGGAAATCCAATAGGATGAAATGCAATGGCATAGATGAAAAGCCCTGCATTTAGGTTATTAAAACCAGTCATATGCATACAAGACAGAGGATATAATTTAGCAGCAAGTATGAGAAAGGTTTGGGGGTTTCAGTCAATTTTAAAATAATTGGTAGTCAAAAGTAGTAAAAAGTTAATATCCGGGCCAGGGCAACGCAGGACCTCACATTCACTGACTGTCAGAACCAATCTGAACTGTGGGGTTCAGTATGGTAATAATGATTGTTAAGTACTTGCTCTGTGTCAGACTTACTTTTACTTTACATGAACTGTGATCCCCAGATTCCTGACCATATAGCTTCTTCGTGTGTGTGTTTGTGTGTGTAGGGGGGTGCACCAAGAACCTCCTGTCTGTGCCACCTCTCCTCACAGCCCAGAGGCAATGGAGGCGGCATCCTGACTGCCATTCTAGCCACCGGCAGTGATTGCTCTGAAAGATCCAAGTCCGACTCCCATCCATTGAAGAGTTTTTAATGAGTCATGATCCTTGGATTTTCTTAAGACAAAACTGACCTAGTTTTTCACTCATTCTTTACAAAGATGAATCAAAGAATCAGGGATGTTTCAGGCCATAGACTTGATATGTGTCCTGTGACAACAGACTGATTTTGACTATTTGTTCACTTCTAATCTAGTCCTGAGTCATGAAATTTGCAAGTGTGTGTAAATGGCTAATGCTGTTTAAAAAATAACAATAAGCCTTAAAAATAATATTCTTTCCAAACTCATGCTGTGGAGAACATTAGATCAGTTCCACTATTTGTGCCTCATAACGAATTTTAACAGGCTATTTAATTATAATTAAAATCTTATAATTAGTATAAATTCTCCCTTCCTCTCTCTTTTTTCACATTTTTCCCTTCTCACTGTCTTAACCTCTTTTCTCCTTTGTTCCTCCAACACATTAAGCATTTTCTATGCCACAGGTCCTGGAGAACAAAAAGAATAAAGTGAGGTCGGTTAGTCAGTGTTCAGGTGTAACCCTTGGACTAAGAAGTAAGTTGAATGAAATGACAGATACATGGGCAGTTTTAGTTTTTGGTTACTCTCTTAAAAGAGACCATCTTACTCAATGCCTAAGGCTCAATGCAGTTTCTTCCAAAATGCACCAAATAGAGCATTTTTGAGGCCAAGTACCTAGTTCTTTATTTTAAAACCGTAGTAATTATTGCAGATAAGCTCTCGCCAGGGGTTATACTCTACTTGCTTTGAGAAGATGAAAAATTCCAGCTGGCACCCCTTGCTCTCACTTCTCTTTGTAAGGTTTCCTGGCCTTCAGGCTGCAGCTTCTCGTTCCCTCTGTCACCGGGGGGTGGGGGGGGGGGGGGGGTGGGGGGGGGGGAGGTGGGAATGGCCAATGACAGCGATCGCTTTGCTGGTTGCTGAGTGGATCAGGAGTGACTGGGGACATCTGCTCACACTAGCGCCGTCTAGCATTTTGTGGAGATAGCTGTAGGAGGAAGCTTATACCCACATGAGCCGACAACTGCTGTTTTTCCAAGTAAAGTACTGATATTGGTATGGAAATAATTTCCTCTGGAGGCCGATGCACAGCAGCTTCTATGCAAAGCATTTAACTTGATCTGGTAATTTGTATATAATTTTAACATTCCAGTTCATTTTTTTACAGCATTCCAGAAAGTTATGCTACTGCTGCTTTTTCTTATTCCTCCTCTTTTCCCTTTCCCTTTCCTTTCCTTCCTTTTGAGAATTTAAAAAGTTTTGGTGCAAACTTTGTTTTCCCCTTTATTTCAAAAGGGTATTATTGAGATATCATCCACATACCATACAATTCGCCCATTTAAAGTATACAGTTCAGTGATTTTTAGTATATTCCAGAGTTGTGTAACCAGCACCACAGTCAATTTTAGGACACTTTTATTACCTCAAAAAATAAGCCCTGTATGTGTTGGCAGTCACTCCCCACTTATCCCCAACTCCTACCCAATGCCAGCCCTCAGCTGCTGCTAATCTGCTGTCTGTCGCTATAGATTTGCCTGTTCTAGAAATTTAATACAAATGGAATCATATATCTGGTCTTTTAGATGGTCTAATATATGGTCTTTTATGATGGGCTCCTTTTATTTAGCATAATGTTTTCAAGGTCCATCCACACTGAAGCGTGAATCAGTATTTCATTCTTTTTTATGGGTGAATAATATTCCATTGTATAGATATACCATATTTCCATTCTCTCATCTTCTTGAGGCCTCAGTTTTTAGCTCATCTATTGGATTATAAGTATTTTAAGGGCAGGGATTTTTTTTCCCCTACAAGCCTTGTTTTCTGCAACATATAATACAACACCTGCAATATAGTGCAAATTCAATAGTGTTGAATTGATGTTATAGAAGTATATGTGGAAAAAATGAGTTTGTTCTCTTAGCTTTGGCAGAGTGAAGGCTCTGAAGGAAAGATATGAAAGGGACAGTGAGAGAAATGATTTGACATAATAGATTGAATGAGTATGAAATTTGAAAAGGAGTAAAATAAAGAAGAGGGGCAAAGCACCTTAGTGGGACACAGAGGACCTTGGAAAGAAGGTTCAGAGAGCAGGAATAGCCGATCAGAGACACACATAGACACACAGAAGCAGTCTGAGTTAAGAGCCAAAATTTTAGTGTATTTATCACAGATTATGTTGAAAATTTTGGCAGAGACAACTGCCAAAATTTTGCTCTGTTTTGTTTGTTTAGTTTTGTAGATATCATGAAGTTGTTGAAGTTAGAATGGGAAACTAGTTCATTCATGAATAATTGACATTTTTGTGGCTTGTCACCATCTTCATCATCGCCATCACCATCATGTCACTGCTATTGTCACACCAGCAGAAGCATCGTGAACGTTTATTGACTGCATATTGAAATGTTTTGAAAATGGCCGTTTCTTGGTGTTCAGGACTCTAGCCTAAAACATTTTACATGTGTTATTTTGTTAGTCTTCCTAACAATTCTATGAGGTAGGACCTATTAATATCCCCAGTTTTACATATGAGAAAAATGAGGTTGGAATTTGAATTAGATTTGACTACTGACTCTGATAGCCATACATACATTTTTCTAAAGTAATTTGTAGTTGCAACTCCTAAACTTTTTTTTTAAGTCTTTTTTTTTTAATTAATTAATTTTATTTTTGGCTGCATTGGGTCTTCGTTGCTGCGCGTGGGCTTTCTCTAGTTCCGGCGAGTGGGGGCTACTCTTCGTTGCGGTGCGCAGGCTTCTCATTGCGGTGGCTTCTCTTGTCGCAGAGCACGGGCTCTAGGCACGCGGGCTTCAGTAGTTGTGGCATATGGGCTCAGTAGTTGTTGCTTGCGGGCTCTAGAGTGCAGGCTCAGTACTTGTGACGCATGGGCTTAGTTCCTCCGCGGCACGTGGGATCTTCCTGGATCAGTGCTCGAACCCGTGTCCCCTGCGTTGGCAGGCAGTTTCTCAACCACTGTGCCACCAGGGAAGCCCCGTAGCTCCTAAGCTTTTAATCCAATTTCCGCTTCAGTCCCTTTTGACTTGGTGATGATTTCATAGTTATGGTGGTTTGGATGACTGTTAGTAAATATTCACACCCCTCCTGTTCTCCCTGTGGATGGCATGTGCTTCCCACCCAACTAATCTGGGCTTCTGTGACTGGCTTTCACCACTGGAACATTACGGGACATGATATAAGCAGAGGCCTTAAATGTGCTTGCACTCTTTGGCTGGCTTTTCATGCTCTATTGATCCATCACAAAAAGAGGATGCCCAAATAGCCACTGCCCCTTCAGTCTAGGGCCTAAAATGAATATGTGTGGAGCAGACCTGAGCCAAGCTGCCTGGCACCGAGCCCAGCTGACCCTTAAGCTGAAACCCACTCGGATCAGCTTAACTACACAAATCTAAGAGCGTGAGACTAAATGCTTGACACTGCAAGCAACCGGGTTGGGGTGGAAGGTTACACTGACCTACGGCAGCAGTTTTGACTATTATAATAGTATCTATTTGTTCTTTCATTTATTTAGTAATTAATTTCACCAAGGCCGATTTGATTGTCTACCATGTGTCAGTCACTGTAGCAGGTGTTGGGCTTATAAAGATGCATCCAGTAAAGTTTTTTTTTTTTTTTGCGGTACGCGGGCCTCTAGCTGCTGTGGCCTCTCCCGTTGCGGAGCACAGGCTCCAGACGCGCAGGCTCAGCGGCCATGGCTCACAGGCCCAGCCACTCCGCGGCATGTGGGATCCTCCCGGACGGGGGCACAAACCCGCGTCCCCTGCATCGGCAGGCGTACTCTCAACCACTGCGCCACCAGGGAAGCCCCAGTAAAGTTTTTATTGTCTTGCATTTGGTGTTTATTTAGTCAGGAAAGATGATGTGTCCATACATTATTAGAAGACAGTATAAAAGCTGGTGAGAGCCCTAGCAGGTGGCTAAATGCAAGGTAATATATGTAACAAGTAATAGGATTAAACTCTGCTGAACACCAAGAAATGTACATTTTCATGAGGTTGGCAATCATGTTTCTAGCAAACAGAGATAACACCCTCATCAAAAATTGAGAAATTAGATGTCGATCATCAAAAATTGAAAAATTAGAATATCCCCCAAGAATTCATTTGTATGGGCACGTGATCAAGATACTTGCATGAAACTGTAGAAATGAAATACAAAATCCCCTCATTTCGTTCTTTTTATGTCACCTGGCCTGGATCATAAAAAATAAGATACCTGTCATTGGATTCCTATATTTGTCACTTCTCATCAATTTTTTATTTTTTCTGTGGCCATTGCCTGGCATGTTGCTGCCCAGTGGTTATGCATTTAGGCTCTGGGGTCAGATAGACCTGGGTGAAGATCCAGCCGCTCTACACCAAGTAACCTTTATAAAGCGTCAGTCATGTGGCAGACCATTACCAAATGTTAACTACTATTATTCACAGTATGATCCAAACCCTTGATGAACGGCTCCTGAGACACAGGGGTCCCCTGCTGCTACCTAATGCTCAACAGACAAATTTTAAGTATACCTTTAATTTAGATGAAAGAAGGATTTAGAGAAATTAAAAAAAGAAAGACATCGTGTTGGGTGAATAGGGGAATGTGTGTTAGAATCACTCATCACAGAAAGTAATACTCCAGCCATGTGAGGAGAGAGGAGAGAGAAGTGACAGCAGCCAGAAGGAGGCTGAGATCTGGGTGCTGGAAAACCCACGGAGGACTGCTCACCTGGCACAGAGCTGCCCAAACGCCGGCCAGCCACCATTCTCTGGGACCCGCCGAGACACTCGAGGCAGCGCGGCTCCATCTGCCAAGCCCCCATCCTGTTAAGCAGAGAGGAGATCCCTCCACAACAGGGGGAGTCCAGGTTCGGTGAAGAGTGCTCCCCATATTCAGCTCAGCGCCTAAGGTTCTCCATCAAACTTAACATTGAAGGAATAAACTCGTTTTAGCTCCAGATCCCTGGTGAACTTGCCTCATCACGAGCAAGTATGGCTTTATGTCTCTGAACCACAGCTTTTCCTCTCTGTAGAGCAGAGGATAATACCTACCTGTTGCCCTTGGGGTTGTTTCATGGTTGGAATGAAATATTGCATATAAATGGACAAACCCTCATGTCCCTTTTGGATGTAAGGGATGAAGGACTAGAAAGCTGTTGCCACCTTGGTACTTCCCAGAGATGCCCAGGTATGAACATCTCAGCAAAGCTTTTTTTTTTTTTTAATCGACAGTCTTCTCTTAAAGAAAACATGCAGTTTAGCCGGCAAGGCTTAGCTGACGCTTGTATGCCTTTTCATTTTGAAAAAAGAAAAAGAAACCGTCTCATCAAAATTTTTAGCTTTTCTAAATACCCCCCTGTGCGACCAAAGGCTGTTCACCATGATGGGGACATGAGGACTAATGGGTTCATTCTTACTCTTTGGCACAGCAGCTGTTTCAGGAAAATGAATGGGGGACTGTCATCAGAGCACTTTCCTGTGTATGATGTACACGTCTTCTTTTTCATGGGCAAAGTCTGCTTTTTTTTTTTTTCACTTCAACAAGCTTAATACTTTTGTTCAGTAACAGCCATTATTAATTTCTCTCATGCACATATTTTAAATTCCTCACATGACAGTTTAGAGAAACTAATGAAAATTAGAGTGTGTTAGCATATCACATCCCAACAGAGACCTCCTGATACATTCAATTACACTTAGTGATGGTAACAGGACTACAGAGAAAAGCATTACCATTTATACCTGCTTGCTCCTGTGCTGTCTCTCAATCTCTCTCTTTCCACCAAATATTTGGAAAAAATATAGCATTAAGCAAAGGAAAAGTCAATTTTGATGCTATTTTAAAATAAGGTTATTTTGAAAATGCTTGTGCTCTTGGTAAGAAACAGGATGGTTATAGCACATGTAACTTATTTGTCAGTTAGGAACATTAGTCCATCTATCTACACTACTGCAAATTTTTCCTTTGTTCACCAAAGGCTTCAAAGGAATTAAATAAAGATATTTTTTTTCTGCCTAGATATATACTTTGGCAATTTGATTTTGTTTTAAAGTAGCATAATTACATTTTCTCTGTCCATTCTGTGAATCACAGCTACCTTGAGAATGCCTTTGAAAAGCTTGATTAGGAATGTAAGACATGGGAGACTGGTGTCTGAGGGTATTGATGCTCGCCCCGTCTCCTGAGCCTGGTTTGAAATTCAGCTCTGCCCAGCAGGGCCTGCCCTGAGCTGTGTGGTATTATTTTTAGAACTGTGGGCCTGAGTAACCGTGCATGTGCCATGGCCAGCAGATTGGCCAAGTCATCTTCGGGTAAATAGTGTGGGGCTCTCAATCCTTGATGCCAGACACTTTTATAGCCTATTATGGGGTAAATTAAAGGCACAATTTATTCTTCATGAGTCTGTCAACTTCAGGATTTTCTGTTTTAGATGGTGACCTTCTCTAATTCAGGGACAGTGCTGTTAAGTTTATTTTGTGTTACCTGTATGTGCATTTTGATTCAAATTTAATAATATACTCATTTACTAGCTAATGATTTGGTAGACTAGTGTTTTCAAACATGCTTATTAATTTGTTTGTTTCAAACCAAATACTTGCTGATTGTTCCCAGTAAGAAAGAACAGTTAGGGCACATATGTAGACATCAGTTGACCTGGATACGTTCTGTGCAGGCATTGTGCTATGTATTCTGGTTCTAAAGATAGACAAGATAAAGTCAATTATTTAGGCTGTAAACTGCAAATACTTGGCAAATGAAAGTTATTCAGTTTCTAACCTTTTGTAAATTTTTATAGTCTTGGAATCCATGCCAGGAAGCCAGAGTTTCTAACTTTGACGTGGTTACAATTCTGATCTAAGTATAATACTGTAGTTAATATGAATTAGTAACAAAATACAAAAGCACAAGTAGGGCTTCCCTGGTGGCGCAGTGGTTGAGAGTCCGCCTGCCGATGCAGGGGACACGGGTTCGTGCCCCAGTCTGGGAAGATCCCACATGCCGCGGAGCGGCGGGGCCCGTGAGCCATGGCCTCTGAGCCTGCGCGTCCGGAGCCTGTGCTCCGTAACGGGAGAGGCCACAGCAGTGAGAGGCCCGTGTACTGCAAAAAAAAAGCACAAGTAATGAAATTTGTAATTTTAAAAATGCTGAACCTTTTCCAGTACTTGATCTGTGAAAATATATGTATGTTCAAGGTGAGGATATCAAAGTTTTATTCTGTATAGCCAATGTATATATTTACTAGCGTGAATGGTATTTTCAATATGAGATGTCCCCAAGCTTCATGCGTAGCTCAAACCTGTGCTCACACTGGTCAGGAAGGATGGAGCTGCTGCTCTGGGGCCCCCTGAGGAGTGACAGCTCATCCTCAGCTCAGCGGGCTCCGTTACCAAAGTGTGGGTGCTGCATCCTCCCCACACCAAAGTTCTCTTTTGTTACCCAGAAGACCTGGAAGGAAAGCAGGAACAGAGAAGAGAATAGGCTTGCATTCCCTCAGAGCAGCTAGCTGCCTTTCTGACTCAGAAAGATTGAAAAACATGCTTATAAATGTTTCCTCTGCTTCTTTCTCTGGAAGGATTTTCATATGTTCCCTCTTAGAAAACCGTAATAGTTATTCAGATTCATCAGTTTGAACATCCACTCTGTTTTGATTGGCTGCCCATTCCCTAAAAACTTCAGTGTAGGTTTTTTTAATAACCATGTAGAAACAAGGACAACTTCCAATTGAGACAGTTATTTATTGATTTATTTTTATTAGGAAAGGTTGCTTCTGATTATAAAGGGCAAGAATATTGCAGGGTTTTTTTGTGAGGGTAAAGTTGGGGGAAAAGAGTAAGTTACTATTTGAATTATTCAGCTGAGGCTGTACACATTGCAGTTAAAAGGCTTAGAGGTAAGGGATTATGAGTGTAAAATTAAGCAGAGCTCTTCAAAACCTCACCAAGTTCTAAGGAGGAATCGTAAAGTATGGTTAAAATGCTAAAATGTGCTCACAAATTGAAGAAAGATACATTTTTGAACTTCACATCTACCCAGTAAACCAGGATTACTTTGTTCACTACTTTGTGAAGTTTCCTTATTAAAAAAAGTAAAATTTTATGATGCTTTTGCCTTAATACCAAAATGAAAAAGCACCTAGAAAAGTTGCCAAGTCAATCGGCCACTGGCTTTGTCAGATTTTGCTTCAAAGCCATGACCTACAAAGTTAGACCTGGGGACTTTGTCTTCAAGAATATCACTCAGATGCTTATCTTGTTGCTAAGCAGTTAAGTATTTTTTAATTTCATGTTAGCTTCCCTTGTTCTGCCCCCCTCAACTCCTCAAATATCCCTTTGAAGATTCACTGAACCCTTGTAGAAACTTTAAAATTGCATAATAGTAACTTCAGTTTCTTTAATCCTGTGTAAACCTGCTTTAACATCCAGGAGACATTAATAATAGTTGGACAATGATGGATGGGCATTGCTTTGTAGAGTGGGGCGGGGATACAAGATCTGAGAAGTCCAGATTTTTAACCTGATCCCTGAATTCTTCTGCCTGTAACAGCTCGTTCAGTGCTCAGCTCTTGCAGCTGAAATATTTGATTCAAAGTTGGAGGTCCAAGATTGGAAGGTTTCCCCCAAGAATTTCTTTTCCCAAGTCCTTCCATTAAAAGGGGCTTCAACAACGCGTGATGCAGTCAGTCCTCTGCCCACTTGCTGGGGGGCTCTCTTTAGATGCTAGCTGATTCATTGGCCTCAGTGAAGTCAAAGAGCCCTCTTCACAGTGGGTGTGATGGAGCAAGTCACCCCCATTGGGAAGATGGACCTGTTGGACATGGTAAAATGCAGTGTTCAGGAGAGAGGCACAAGGAAGGGCACCTTTCAGAACTTCTGCATGTCAGGTTGCTCTCTCCAACTTGGTTATTGTCTTATGTGACTCTGACTCTCTTCCTCTCTCTGTCTTTTTAAGTTATTTGCTCAAAAATTTAGTGGTTGGATGACTAGACTCTCATCATAAAATTTCAAAATGTCTATAAAGAGTGTGTGTTTTTAAATGATTCAGATCCTAAATTTTAAAGAGTTTTGTACGTGATTAGCATCCAGCTGTCTCAAACCCTGCTGTGAGCTTTCTTTGGTATTCTGCCCCACATGCCATTGCAAGACTTGTGTGGTTACATTTATAGTGTATGATGGGAGGCAAGCAATACAGGATCTATTCATTTTACCTATAAACGTGGAATAACTTAACTTTTATTAGAGTTGTGCAGTAAAATTCTTGTTTGCTTCATTGGAGTTTGATTTCATGATGTACTTACTAAAATTAATTTCCTCTTAATGCAGTTATAAAATGCTTAGAGGAAAAATAATATTCTTGGAATACTTGATTTTTTTTTTTTTTTTTTTGGCTGTGTTGCTGCGCGCGGGCTTTCTCTAGTTGCAGCAAGTGGGGGCTACTCTTTGTTGCTGCGTGCGGGCTTCTCATTGTCGTGCCTTCTCTTGTTGCGGAGCACGGGCTCTAGGTGCGCAGGCTTCAGTAGTTGTGGCGTGTGGCTCAGTAGTTATGGCTCGCAGCCTCAGTAGTTGTGGCACACAGGCTTAGTTGCTCTGCAGTATGTGGGATCTTCCTGGGCCAGGGATCGAACCTGTGTCCCCTGCACTGGCAGGCAGATTCTTAACCACTGTGCCATCGGGGAAGCCCTGGAATACTTGATTTTTTTGTTACAGCGATGACAGTCTGACATGAAGATGTTTGATTTGTTTTCCTATTTTATTCTTCTGTTTTAATTCCTTCAGTCTGGAAATAATGAATTACACCTTTTGTTAAAACTTTCCCTTTTGTTTCCTGTAAAGTGAACAATGAGATTATTACACACACATCACACAATGTTTTTTCTTTATCTTTGTAGGAAAATAATGAGCTAGATTATAGCTTACTGCAAAATGTATGTGGCACTTGTAATTATTTCTTAGTTAAAAAAATATCCATTTTCTTTTCAACTTTCTTGCTTTAAAGATTTGATAAAAATTTTTAGCTTCCAGCTTTTCTCATTCTTATTCATTGTTGTTCTTGGTGCATTTAATTTCATATATCACAGGCTGTGAAAAAGGCCCTGAATAATATCCTTGGTAGAAATGTCAGTTCTCTGGGCCTCAGATTCCTTATCAATAAAATGTACCCTAGATGATCCCAGAAATCTTCTGAAGCTCCAATTTATTTATTTATTTGTTGGTTTATTTTATTTTTTAATTAAAAGATAGCTGATGTGCAAATATTATGTTAGTTTCATGTATGCTATGTAATGATTTGACATTTTCGTACATTAGGAAATGATCACCATGATAACGTTTGATAGAATTCACCCATGAAACCGTCTGGTCCTAGACTTTTGTTTGTTGAGAGTTTTGTTAATTACTGATTCGGTTTCATTATTGGTAATTGGTCTGTTCATGTTCTCTATTCTTGTTTCAGTCTTGAAAGATCGTATGTTTCTAGGAGTTTATCCATTTCTTCTAGGTTGTCCATTTTATTGGCATGTAATTGTTCGTGGTAATCTTATTATCCTTTGTATTTCGGTGGTGTCAGTTGTAACTTCTGCTCTTTCATTTCTGATTTTATTGATTTGGGCCCTCTCTCTTTTTTTCCTGATGAGTTTGGCTAAAAGTTTATTAATTTTGTTTTTCTTTTCAATGAACCAACTCTTAGTTTCATTGATCTTTTCTATTGTTTTTTAGTCTCTATTTCATTTATTTCTGCTCTGATCTTTATGATATCTTTCCTTCTACTAACTTTGGGTTTTGTTTGTTCTTCTTTTTCTGGTTCCTTTAGGTGTAAGGTTAGGTTGTTTATTTGAGATTTTTGCTTTTTCCTGAGGTAGGCTTGTATCACTATAAACTTTCATCTTAGAACTGCTTTTGCTGGGTCACATAAACTTTGAATACTTATGTTTCCATTTTCATTTGTCTCCAGGGATTTTTTAATTTCCTTTTTGATTTCCTCAGTGACCCATTGGTTGTTTAGTAGCGTATTGTTTAACCTCCGTGTGTTTTTTGCAGTTTTTTTTTCTTGTTGTTGATTTCTAGTCTCATATTATTATTTTTGGAAAAGATTCTTTTTTTTTTTTGCCGTACGTGAGCCTCTCACCGTTGTGGCCTCTCCCGTTGCGAAGCACAGGCTCCGGACGCGCAGGCTCAGTGGCCATGGCTCACGGGCCCAGCCGCTCCGCGGCATGTGGGATCTTCCCGGACCGGGGCACGAACCCGTGTCCCCTGCATCGGCAGGTGGACTCTCAACCACTGTGCAACCAAGGAAGCCCTTGGGAAAGATTCTTGATATGATTTAAGTCTTCTTAAATTTACTAAGACTTCTTTTATTGCCTAGCATGCACTCTATCCTGGAGAATGTTCCATGTGCACTTGAAAAGAATGTGTGTTCTGCTGCTGAACCTTCAGTTCAGATGACAGTATAATCATGGCAGCAATCAAGGTTAATAGGTCATTACAGTGACTGAATTATCCTGCTCATGCACTGCATTTTTGACACGTGACCTTTACATTCAAGCTGCAAGGTCCTCTTTTACATGTTCCCTGAAAGACATTCATTCTTAGAGACATCTACCAGCATTTAGTGCTAGTGGTCATGTATCCCAACCTTTTCATTTTACAGATAAGGAAAACAAAACAGTGTTTTATTAAAACAACAATGTGAGAGCAAATAAACTGACTTTTTTTGCTTTCTAATAGCTGTGGGACCCCAGTCTTACTATAAATAATCCCAAACCAAGGCTGCAAAACTTCAAAGCTAATTCTCTAAAATATTCGTACGGTCAAAGTCTTCCCACTGCCTCTGAGGCTGCCTTCTTGCTTATCTAGGTGGAGGGGCTCAGTGCGAATGTGAATGGGGTTGGTCCCAGTGGTTAGTTGGTTGCCATCTGCATCATTGTCACCCCAGAATAAAGTCACTGAAAAGAAACAGAAAATACATACCACTTAGGTGTGTCTCACTTTATGGAGATAATTATTACTTACCCAGATACAAGAAATTTAGCCAATAAACTTATCATGATGTAATAATTTTATTCTTTATTCTGGTGAGAAACACTTAGTTGTTTCATATCTGTTCCATGCTCTCTACTCTGATACTCTATTTGATCCTGCAAATCCTCACGTCTACAGACATGTGAATAGTTACTTTATTTACCGTTCATCTTAAAAGATTGAGATGTTTAGTGCTTGCATTTTGCACATGCCAGAGATTTATATTTTAAATTTAATGCTCTGTGCCTAGTCCTCTGATAAACTTAAGAATGTATTAGAAGGAAAGAATTGCTTGGCCTAGAGAAATGAAGATGTGATGGGAGAAAGTCTGGCAGGAGATGAGAATGGAGGTGTGGGATCAAATTTCTGTTGTTCATCTTTTTTTCAAGAACTTCAAATTATACAAAATTAGTACAACTCTGAAAATTCATAAAGCTGGTTGTGGAAACAGTTTTCCATCTTTAGCAATATTTTTGCCTGTGGAGCTGACTTTCCTTCCAGGACTAGATCATTAGGTAGGACCTAGATCATTAGGTTGGGCAAGATATGGTGACCTTACCTCCTGTGTCCACAACTCAGACCTGCTGGAAATTTTGGTTGGATTCCAGAGATATCCCTAGTCTGATTGATCCTTCCAGCTGGGATGAAAAAACCTTCATCAAATCTTTCACCATCGTAACGTTCCATTTTCCTACAATGTCAAATGTATCATTCTATTTTATTTGGTGAGGTTTACCCAAGGCCTTTCCATCTGAGGCATCTGAAGCAACATCTCCACCAAACATTCAACAACCTAAATTGCTTAAATAGTCATTTGTAATGGGACTAGTGTGGGATTTCAGGATGACATCAGGCGATACAACGGCTATTGTAACAAGGCTCTCCCTAAATTGAAAGCCAAATTTGGTTATGCATGCCGGGAGAAGGGTCTGCATGGGCTCATAGCTTTGAGAAAGGTATCCATAGTTTTCACAGATTCTCAAACAGCTGTTGTTGTTGTTTAAATGCCTTGAAAGGAAAAATACTGTAGCTAGACTAAAGAAAAGACCTCAGTTTTCATGAAGGGACAAATAAAAGTATATTGTTGCCTCTGTATAATTAACGATACCAGATACGTGGTAAACTGAGAAGTAGCCTGATGGTTCCTGGACCAAGAGCTCTGCCACAACCAGTGCCACAGTGACTCACAGCCAATCTGTAAGTTTTGTTATATGGAAGCAGGAGAAATGGCAAATTCTGCCCATTGGCCAAAGTATAAGAATGCGGAAAGAGAAGAATGTGATGACTTGTGCAATGTTCATGGGTGAACCCTGTGTATTCAATAAAAATATCCATATGCTTCTATAATAGAAGATTATAGTTTTCTGTTTGGTAGTGATCAGCACATAAAAAGGTAAACCTCAGTGATTTAAACTGGGGCAACAGGGGCTGGAGGGAGGGTTCATAACCAAGTGACCATAAAACACCTATATAAAAAGTATGAAATAGAGGCATTTTAAGTCACAGGTTCTCAGTGAAAGGTATTCAGTAGAATGACTGAACCAACAGGTGACATAATTATACTAGAAGAGTGTATGCAATGAGGCCTGAATAATAGCTTAATATTGTAATACATTGAGAGCTCCTGAAAATTATTTGTAAGTTGAGGAGACCATGTTTCATTCATTCGATAATGCTTCTTTTAAAAATTAAGAATTTATTTTTATTTATTGTTAACTCAAATATATTCCACATATTTGATTTTTATATATGTTCTCTATTCTATATACACTATATATTTTTCTCTATACTTGATATATTTTTCTAAATGTATTTTTCTATGGGCTTTAACATTCCATTCATTTTTTAAAGGAATTAAATATTTGCTTAACAATTAGATGTCCCTTCTACAGTCCTTTAAATCTTGTGGGTAGACTTTTTTCTTAATTATCTATGGCCATGGGGATGAGAGCAACTAAAACACACAGTAAAGAAGCTAATTTTATCCAACTGTGTACTAGTAGTTCTTTTCCTTCATTTGACTTTGATATAGTTTAAAGAAAAAAAGTGGACCATTTGTCTGATTTGAATTTTATTTCTTTTACCCTGTGGTAACAATTAGAGGGAAGAGGATAAAATCTCCAACTGGAAAATCATCCCAAATTCATTAGACTTGTCACTTATTTACCAGTAAGAAGCAATTTTAAGTTGTGCTTTTCTGCTTGGGTAAAGTGTATAGTCTGAAGCATTTTGTTACACAGAATGTGGTATATGTTTATGGAAGACTTTACTAGACACAAAGGAAGAAAGAAATGAGCTCCTGACAGGTTAGCAAGGGTTTGTTTGGGATCTTAACTTGCCTGGGGTTAACTAGTGTTGTAGGTCCAAAGTAACTGGGTTTAAATGTCACATATAATGACAAGTAGGAAAATCAGGACGATATTTGCATGTGAATGGGGGTAAAGGTGACTGGTCGTTGATTCACTGGCATGATGAATGTTTGCCCTTGGTGAAATGTTTTACCTTCCGTGAAATTATAAATAGTATTTCTTACTGACTGTAAAATGTAGACGCCAAGCCTGGAAGTGTATGCTTCTGAAATGCTGCTCCAATTAGAAAACTGTTTTTTTTAAACCCAATCAGAGGAGGCAAGGAGACTTGGAGTTTTGCCCTTTTGAGGTTTAGATTTCC
The DNA here is from genome assembly GCF_059928025.1 of Delphinapterus leucas. Lineage (NCBI taxonomy): Eukaryota > Metazoa > Chordata > Mammalia > Artiodactyla > Monodontidae > Delphinapterus > Delphinapterus leucas. The sequence continues at coordinate 78,903,059 of NC_143140.1, forward strand.
CTTAATGTCTATCTTTCTGTTTAGGAGAAGTGAGAGAGGAACTGGGCAGTATATTCCAGGAATATATAGAATACGTCTGTTTAGAGGTCAGAGGACCAAGACATTTTACACACATTCCTTAGGAAATATTTTTAAAGTCTCTAGAAGAAATTAGATGTATTCTTATATTGTTTTATGTTATTAAAATTCCTCTCTCTATTGATCTAATGTGCTTTTTTATTTATAAAGTTAATATCTCTGTGGAAATAAACACAACTCTCAACTGTGAGACTGTAGGAACAAAGTCTCTTCAAGGCTTTAATAATTAGAGAGTCTCAGAACTTGGTCAAAAAATAGATATTTCTTTTTGTTTTGTAGAAACATTATCAAATACTTTCATTGATTGAAAAGATTGATTTTTTTTCAAGACCACTTTGCTTCATAGTGCTTTCATTTCATTATATTAAAGTGGAACATGATTTTATAGGGTTATGTTTGTAAATCATTTTATGTGCCTGTATATGTATGTGTGTATGTGTATCAACTGTTTTAAGCCAATAATTCTCCAAATCATCACAGAGAAATAAGATTCATAGAAGCCTTTGATTAACCTCTCGGTCAAACAATAAATTAGGATCAGGGTTAGAATTAGAGCTCACCAATGGCGCTGAATTTTGAGCCCTTTACTGAAACATGCTGGTCGTAGTTTGATCTGCATAGAATCGTAGGTCAAGATACTCACAGACGGGTTTCTGTGTTCTGTGAAAAGACGCAACAAAACCGAACATCAGAGACCGCCTGGGAAGCCCTCTTTGTGATGTGAAACACCACCAGCATCCAGGGACTTTAGGAAGGAGATGCCCCAGTCAGAGGCTTTGTAGGACTGCTGGGCTAGAGCACCCCTCCTCCCACCCGCACAACGGGACGCCTCGCTGATTTGAAGAAATGCCACCAACAGCTGATGGCAAGTGCAAAGAGGGAAGACAATCCCCACTTGGGGGTCACTGAGCCTGACATCTTTCTTTCAAGAAATTGAGAAAAGGCCAGCTCCCCTGGGCTATGTGAGGTCAACATTCCAGACAGCACCACCTGTGGAAGCGGGTTTGGAAATTGTCTTTGAAAAAGCACTCTCCAACTTCATTTCTCTAAGCTCATGCAATCTGTTTTTAAAACAAAAGGAACATTGTCCCTTCCTGTGCTTGTGGTGATAATGCTGACCCGTGGGTTAGAATCATAGAATTTTTCTATAGCTGAATATGTTTATACATTTACGGCAGCTTAAACATGTATAGGCCATCTGGAGAAAGGGAAAGAGCCTGTTACATTGAAGTCCATTGTACTAGGTATAATCTTGCACATGTATGCTAACACTTTTCATCTCAAAGGATTTTCCATAATTTTGTACAGGGAGGGTCTTAAGCACAGATGGTCTTCAGCTGAGAAGCAGGTCAGGGATGAGAGCATAAGGATTAGTGGGGTCTGAGGAAAACTAAGGCCTATGTGTCATCCAAGAAGAGTTGGTTTTACTTGGCTCTAGCTGATGGTTGCATAAAAGATAGCGATCCAGGGCTGTCAGATCTTAAGACTCTTAAGACTTGTTTTCATAAGAAAGTAAAGCTCACGTTTTTATTTGAGAATTTTCAGTCTTAATATCTTGAGCCCAGTGAAATGCATCTGTAGGCCAGAACTGGCGCTCGGTTCCTCAGTGCACTGGGGTCATTGCCAATGGCTCACTCCATGGCAAGCCCTGTGCCAAGTGTTTTATATCTGTGAGCTCCTTTATCTTTGCAACAATTTTGTGAAATAGGTATTATTATCCTGTTTTCCGGATAAGGATACTGAAGTTTGGTGTGGTTAGGTAACTCACGTAGAATTTAGTAGCTAGTATGTCAGAAGAAAAGGAGACCAACCTCAAGCTCAGAGTTTGAGTTCGCAAATATTTATTGATATGTAGTATGTTTCAGAGACTTGCTAAGCTCTAGGGATCCAATAAGAAATGAGACAAATGCAGAAGACTTATAGTTTATTTAAATTAAAATATAGCAGATGAAGGCAAGGGTAAGATACTTAAGGAGCACACAAGAGGAGAAGGATTCCAGGAGGTGATGCTCATCTGGGCCTTGAGGGGTGGGTAGGAGTTGACTAAGTGAAGAACATAGTGATGGGATTTATGGTGTTCTAAGCACAAGTAGGTAGGATTCCCAGAGGTGAGAAGACGGGGGACCGCCTATGAAGTGATAGATGTTTGATAGAACTGGAGATAGCATTCAAGATAGGGATGAAAGATGGCAAGGAAAGATAAAGCTGGAGAGATAAAGCAGAGGGGGCAAAACAAAGAGTTTTATTTTTTCTAGCTTCATTAAGTTATGATTGACAAAGATGGTGTATACTTAGGTTGTACAATGTGATTTTTTTGAAGGTATACAACGTGCTGATTGAATATATGTATACATTGTGAAATGATTACCACAGTCTAGTTAATTAACACGTCTGTGGGTGGTGAGAACACGTAAGATCCATCTACTCTCAGAAAATTTCAAGTATACTATACAGTATTATTCACTTTAATTACCATGCTGTACATTAGATCCCTAGAACTTATTCATCTTATAACTGAAAGTCTGTACCCTTTGGCCAATAGCTCCCCATTCCTCCCACACATTCTCTACCACCAGCTCCTGGCAACCAGTGTTCTACTCTCTGGTTCTATGAGTTTGACATTTTAGATTCTACATGTAAGTGAGATCCTACAATGTTTGTCTTTCTGAGTCTGACTTATTTCACTTAACATAATGTTTTCCAGGTTTATTTGTGTTGTTGCAAATAGCAGGATTTCCTTTTTTATGGCTGAATAATATTCTATTGTGTGTATGTATGGTGTGTGTACAGCGTATCTTCTTTACCCATTCATCTGTTGATGGACATTTAGGTTGTTTCCATATCTTGGCTATTGTGAATAATGCTTCAGTGAACAAGGGAGTGCAGATGCCTCTTCAAGATACTGATTCATTTCCTTTGGATATATATCCAGAAATGGGATTGCTGGATGTTATGGTAGTTCTATTTTTAATTTTTTGAGGAACCTCCATAATGTTTTCCACAGTAGCTGTACCAATTTACATTCCCACCAGCAGAACACAAACGTTCGCTTTTCTCCACATCCTTGCCAACCTTTGTTAGCTCTTATCTTTTCGGTAATAGTCATTCTAACAGGTGTGAGGTGATATCTGATGTGGCTTTGATTTGCATTTCCTTAATGATAAGTGATTTTTTTTGTTTTTCTTTTGCGGTATGCGGGCCTCTCACTTTTGTGGCCTCTCCCGTTGCGGAGCACAGGCTCCGGACACGCAGGCTCAGTGGCCATGGCTCACGGGCCCAGCCGCCCCACGGCATGTGGGATCTTCCCGGACCAGGGCACGAACCTGTGTCCCCTGCATCGGCAGGCAGACTCTCAACCACTGCGCCACCAGGGAAGCCCGATAAGTGATTTTTGAGCATCTTTTCACGTACTTGTTGACCATTTGTATGTCTTCTTTGGAAAAATGTATATTCAGGTCCTTTGCCCATTTAAAAAATCAGGTTATTTGGATTTTTGCTTTTGAGTTGTATGAGTTCCTTTTATATTTTGAATATTAACCTTGCCAGATATATGGTTTGCAAATATTTTCTCCCATTCCACAGGTTGCCTTTTCATTTTGTTGATGGTTTCCTTTGCTGTGCAGAAGTTTTTTAGTTTGATGTAGTCCCAGTTGCTTATGTTTGCTTTTGTTGCCTGTGCTTTTGAGATTGTATACAAAAAAATCATTGCCAAGACCAAAGCTAAGGAGCTTTTCCCCTATTTTTTTTCTAAGAGTTTTATAGTTTTATACATTTAAGTCTTTAATCCATTTCATGTTGATTTTACACAAAGAGTTTTAAACTAGGGGATGACTTGATAATTTGAGTTTTCACATGATTACTGTGGCTACAATGTGGAGAGAAGAGATTGAGGACGTCAGTGAATATGGAGATGATCACAGAGATGGGGAGATCTTTCGGAAGGTAATTGGAGTAATCCAGGAGAGGGGATAGTGCCTTGAAGCAGAGTAGTGACGTGGAAATGCCATTAAAGTTTGCAAGAAACATTTAAGAGGTAGCATAAGTCAGAAATGGTGACTGAGTAGATAGATACAGGGGGTGAGAGAGAGAGAGGATAATCAAAGATGAAGTTAAGGGCTTCCCTGGTGGCGCAGTGGTTGAGAATCTGCCTGCTAATGCAGGGGACACGGGTGCGAGCCCTGGTCTGGGAGGATCCCACATGCCGTGGAGCAACTGGGCCCGTGAGCCGCAACTACTGAGCCTGCAGTCTGGAGCCTGTGCTCCGCAACAAGAGAGGCCGCGACAGTGAGAGGCCCACGCACCACGATGAAGAGTGGCCCCCGCTTGCCACAACTAGAGAAAGCCCTCGTACAGTAATGAAGACCCAACACAGCAAAAATAAATCAATTAATTAATTAGAAAAAGATGAAGTTAAGATTTCTGGTTTTGCGAATTGTGCAGATGGTAACGCCATTTACAAAGATTCAGGGTTTGAAGGAAGTGGCTTTGAGTGGGTGGAAGACAAGGCGGTCAGATTTGCGGAGGTTGAGTCTAGTGTGAAGTGCTAGTGGGACACTTACGTGGAAGTTTCTAGAAGTCACTCAGTGATATTGATCTCATGCTCTGGGGAGCAACCTTGGCTAGACGAATAGATTGTAAGTGTGTAGATGGCGACAGAAAGTATGGAAGAGGATGAGTTGGCCAAAGTAGGAAGTAGCATAATTTCTCTCAGAGGATTAGTTCCAGACACTGTGGGTTGCTGAAGGCACCCTCATCGGGGCTTCTGGATGAGGACATCCATCGCGATGCCACACTGAGCAGGGGAAACATCACTGCCATCATGCCGGATTCATCTCCCAAGAGAAAACTTAGGCGACTAGAGAATCATTGCTCCCCACATCCTCTTCCAAAAATGTATCCTTTGAGCTTTTTTTTTCTTTTTAAAAGAGCTGCATTTTTATTAAAATAAATCATTTGACTTATGATTATTAATTTTCATCATATAAAAGAGACATCGTTACAGAATGATATTGTAGCAAATTTTTTAAAAGTACCACTTTTTTTTTCCTTTCATATATAATTTACAAAAAGAGAGGCGTAGATCTTAAGTGTAACATTTGGTGAGTTCTCACAATAGTATATACACTAATGTAATCCCCACAGATCAAGATGTAGACCATTTTAACACCCCATAAAAATCCTCGTTAATAATAAATTCCCCATCCTCCCGTGAAGGCAGCCACAAATATCTTATTCATGTTTTGATTGGACTAGCCTTTATTTTTATTGAATTGCAGGAGCTTTTGGACTAGTCACTAGTCATTTTTTGTCACTTTTTTAAAAATTAATTTTTACTGGAGTATAGTTGCTTTACAACGTTGTGTTCGTTTCTACTGTACAGCAAAGTCCCCTCTTTTTTGGATTTCCTTCCTATTTAGGTCACCACAGAGCACTGAGTACAGTTCCCTGAGCTATACAGTAGGTTCTCATTAGTTTGTATCCTTTGAACTTATCTCAAACGTAATACCTCTACAATTTAAGTGACAGTGTTCACGTTCACTCAAACCCAGTATTCTGTAGGGACTCTTCAAGAGAGTAAGTAAATTGATCAAGGTTATGTTTCAGAATTTGAACCTAGGTCTCTGGGAGTTGATGTCACCACATGTCAGCTGGTTAGCAGGATCCTGGTTAGCGGGGAACTTCCCTCTCTGATGCTACCTGTCGGTTTTAGAGAAGTAGATGGTAGGTGCATCAGTGCACATCCCAGTCCACTGCCAAAAATGGAAGTTAAAGCGCCTGGTTGACCAAGATGCACCCCCTCACCATTGTCCTCCTTTCAGTTGATGTCCAAGACCTCCTAATTATTCCTCTGCCAGAAATATTCAACTCCGGGAGAGATGCAAGCAGTAGTCTCAACTTTGGCTCTGCAAAGTTGGAGATGATTTGTCTTAAGTATCTCTGTTCAGGGAGAACAAATGTACATGTACTGTTCTCTTTTAGATGCATCTGCAAGTCAGTGAGAAAATAGAGAAAGTAACTAAAAGTAATTGGTCCGGAACTTTATTTGGAATTGTTAACTCGATCAAAAATTTGCTATTAACTTGTATATTTAAATACTGGTTAAAAGTTCCTGACCAATGATGCTTCACTCTATACATTTAATCACTATAAAAAACCTGATAGGAAACATGATTTCTTACTTTTTCCTCCATACTAACATTCCATGAAGCTTTAGCTGTTGGAACTGATAAAAGCCATTGCCCTGCGAAGTAGAATTGATTGTGGAAGCACATTCACACAAGAGGATGTTTTTTAGGTTACCTCTGTTGGATTCTGATTAGCAATGTTTATGTTCCGTTTAACGTTTTCCATATGCTGTTACTGTTTGAAAGTTTGGTCCCTGTGTTTATTCTCCTCGTCAGCTGTGGAAGTCTAGACCCTCTGCAGCAGCTTCAAACCAACTGTCTGAATATTCTGGCATCCTGACTGTCAGAACTGTTTATTTTAGTTGAGTTGAGTTTCATTTTTCATGCAAGGAGGGGTTAGGTGACATTTGTGAATATAATCACGAGCTCCTGACGTCCTTTATCTTTATGCTGGGGCCATTTTGCCATATGCTTAGTTGACCTACAATATGAAAAATCTTGGCATTTTCCATAGCCCTAAAGATAAAACTGAATATTCTGGAAAATTCGCACGAGGTGAATTATGCTGTGACACTTTCAAAGTAGCTTTATTAGTTTTGTAAAAGCGATGTGTGCTGAGTGAATGAAAGCAACGTCAATTTTGATCAAAGTACAACCAGGAGAAAAAAGTCACGTGAAATGTTACCACCTGGGCAAGAACGTAGTTCCGTGATAATCTTTCCCAGATCTCTCTCTGTGAATGTATTGCCATGTCTTTTAAATGATATTGATTGTTAAGAAGGCTAGAAGTGCATCTGGTATGTTGACTCATAGACAGTGGTGATGTGATTTATTGTCCGCACCTGGACACTTGGGAATGAAAGGGGGGATCTATTCATAATCAGGCTGGGATGACCTGGGCTGGACCTGGGTGTACCTGGACTGTCCCAGGCACCTTGAGCTAGGGTTACTCTCCTCAGAGACCCTTTACTATGTGCATGTTTGTTCATTTATTACACATTTATTGAACATTTATTATATGCCATGCACTAAGCAGTAAAGTAAATAAAACGCAGATTCTACCTTTATGGACTCACCATCCAATAGCAGTTAAAATGCCACGTGGTGGGGACTGTAGTGGAAGGACACCTATCACGTTATGAGAACACACACGGACAGTCAGTGAAAGCTGAGGCTGAGCAGCAGAAGGGCTGAGGTGAGTTTCAAAGGATTAGTGGAGTTGGCCTGACAAAGAAAGGAGCAAGGAACAGTCCCATTAAGGAAAGGCGATTTTTGCAAAGATCAGAGGAAAACAAGTATATGAGACATTGGGAAAATGTAAAAGGCTTAGGATATTGACAACTTTTGGTGAAAAGAGGAAGTGGCTTAAGATGAGGTTGGCCATGAGGCAGAGACCTGATTATGAAGCATCTTGTATGTCATGCTAGAGTGATTAGATTTTACCTTAAGGGCACTGGCATATTTTTCAGCAGGAAAGTCATCAGACTTGCACTTTAGAATGAAGGATTAAGATTTCATTCATGGGAAAGATTGAGATGTATCTGATGAAATTAAAGGGGGTTGAATCAACAGTGTTTGGGGCAAAGGAGAGGAGGGTGTCTTGGAGCCAAACTCAGGCACCAGGCTGGGTGGTAGAAACATTCACAGAAATGCAGAACACTGAAGGAGGAGCTGGTATGGGGGAAGGGGAAGAGGGTGTTCAGTCTGAGGCTCCGATAGGACATCTGTCCGTGTGATTTTGTCTGGTGATGTCTGTCTGTGTGATTTTGGCTGGAACTCAGTAGAGAGATCTAGGCTGGAGAGAGAGACTGAGGAATTGATGGCTTATAGGCACTGTTTGAAGCCATGGGAATTTGGGGCCAGTTTGATTTTTATTACTTATCATGAATTTCTATTAACTCTGGTTCAAGATTATTGAATTTGTAGTAGAGTAAAATAAATGGTAGCTAAAATGATGACATTTTGAAATTCATTCATCCCCACCCATTTTCATGAAAGAAACATTTGTCTGGGAGATATAAAATACCACCATTCAGAATTTATTGTCCAAAGGCATTGGCAAAGAGATTTTTGGGCAAAAATCAAGTTTAGAAAAGTCACTGTTCTTTCCATTTCATAACAAGGAGAGGTAATTAAAGCTCTCTAATTAAAAATAGCAAGTGATTGCCGTCCAGACTGCATTGTGGGGACAGGGAGCCCCATGTGGGTCATGGAAATTTACAAACAAGCCTGACGCACTCTAGCCACCGCGACTTTCTCCATTGCTAATCTTTAACATATGATTTCCCCTCTGAGAGTTGCCATATGCTTGCTGGTATTCAACTTTTACATAAAGAACAAAATCAAACGAGGGAGAATGATCAGAGAATAAGGGAGCTATGAGTGACATTAGAGATTCTTTATTCAACTGCATCATATTTTAGAAGAGGATACAGAAGACCAGAGTGTTTCAGTGCCTTCCCCCACGTCACGCCTGTGCCCACGGTCAGAGCGCTACATACGGCTCAGCCACTCCTGCAGCCTCCGTCCAGCCTAGGATTCTGCAGAAATGAACGATCAATGCATTTATTATTCAGTAATAAAAACTTTTATTTATTTCTTTTTTGCCGTTTCAAAACCATTGCTGTCTCAAAAACTGATAAATAAAAGCATGTAGTAACTACATCTGAACTGGCCAAAATGTGGGAACAGAAAATGAAAGGAGACAAAGGAGCATTTCTTATGCAGTTGCTTTGTAGTTTTCTCCTTAAATGCAAATATGCAAAGTGCGTTATCTCTGTGGTTACAAGTCCTTTATTTAATTGCACTAAAAGCTGTTTGGTTTCATCCTAAGGTCCAAATATTGCCTTCCGTTTGATGAGTAAGTGTTTTATTTTTTTGTCAGTGGTTTTGAAACCATATCATACACATTTTATGATAATTGCCATTTTTCTCTCAACCTAGCAAAACATAGAGATATAAGAGGAAACTAACTTAGAGATTATGATGTTCTCTGTTATTTTCTCCCATTAATTTTCTGCAACGCTATTGAACGAAAGCTCACCGAATGAGAGGGGTCTAGATGTTGGAGACACCATGGCCCAGTAGAAATAGTGGAGAAGCCAGGGACTGTTTGGCATGTGGCCTTCCATGGCCTTCCGTGGCCTCTCATCTCTCTGATCCTGATTCACTCCCTCCTTTCTATGTGTGTCGTTATGGCTCCTTGCAATTCTAACAGTGTTTTATCCTACAGTCAAGACCTAGGTTTTCGTTTCCCCACAATTTTTGATTCCTCACCCCTTTTCTTCTTCTGTCTAATGTGTCACTGAGTCCTGTCACTTTATCTGGTCAACATTAGTTCACTATTGATTATTTGCTTGCTGGGTGCCCGCCACTGTCTTAGATGCCTTTTTTGCTTGTCATCTCTTACATTCATTACACCCACCTCCCCTGAGAACTGAGGACACGCAATGTCAGTGACTTCCGTTTGCTTTCCTCCTGGAAATGAAGCGTTACCTTCTTAGTTCACAAATGAAATGCCCATGCTTAAAGTATACACCTACCTTCCGAGTAGCCCAAGATGTTGATGTTTTATTGTCTCGATTTCGTATGGGAAAATGAGAAACAAGTTGAACAAATTAGGACACGTTTATAATCCACCTATTTCCTAAAATGTACCAGATTTTGATCTAAATAAGAAGTAAAACAGTGTTAGAAATAAATACCTTCAGATGTAATTAATTCGACTTCCCCTATGCTCAAAAGTTCCAGTAAGAAAATTATCTAAAGCTTGGTTCCATTATTCCTGTTTTTGATTCCATTTTCATTTGATTGTTTCATTTACAAAATGGCAGCCAAAGACATTTGGGACAGTGGAAGTGTATGTCTTTGCTACACATATCACGAATATAAAGTGTATACGTGTGGAGACTTCACACATCCATATGCATGTTATCTATTGCGCCATCAAGCAGTCCTCTTAATTACGCTTTATACATACTTTGTGCAACCAGGCATTGATCTTCCAAGTACCGTTGTCTGGTTCAAAGATTTGTAATTAGGCAGAAAGATCTGGTAAAACGAATTCTATGGAATTATTCAAATGCCCTGTGTGTATGAAATTGTTCATCTAGAATTATTTACCTGGAAAAAGGCACCTTTAAAGATGCGCTGAGCCTACTTTACAATTTCTATTCCTCTCCATTATTTACTGATATTTCATGCATTTCTTGGACATTTGCAAATTGCAGGGCTTCTTTTCTCTTTTGATATGAAACTGCTTTGTGCTTTCCTGTGGGCCTGTTAATTGGTGAGCGCTTTATCCATGAGATCAAGAATCAGGGCTTCTTTATTAACCCATTGTGAGCTCTAAGATATTCCCAGGGGTGCAGAAAAGAGGAGGTGCCTTTGAGGCTTCATGCTCTTCCTATTCTGTTACAACACCAGTCACAGCCTGAAGATGCAATCAAGAAAGGCAAGAAGAATTTAATAAACAGTTGAGAATAGAATCCCCTGATACTGTGGATTCTGTAATGAGCCTTTTTGTCTTTTTTTCCCCTTTTTGGTTAGCATTTGCAATTCCCTTTACTTACGGGACCTTTCTCCTGCAGGATGAAACAATCCTGTTAGGGATTTTAAAATAAATAATTGAATTTTTGCATCGCAGTTTTGGAAACCATGAAAAGAATGATGTTTATTTTTCTGGAAGGCATTGTCCTGGTCTGTAGGTGGTAGTCTGAAATGTCTTTGAATTTTCTCCCTTGAAAATGGAGAGACCAGTAGATTCCTTGTTCCTCTTTCACACATAAATACACCATCATCACATGCCTTCCTGTAGATGTGTGAATTTACCATCTAAGTAGTCTGAGAAATTATCTCTGCACAAAGAGTTCCCTCGGGGATTTACAAGGTTTAGAACTGGAGGAGGGAGGGGAAGCAGCCCACCACAGTTTCCAGGACTCTTAGGGATTTAAATTCTCCATTGCTACATGGTTTATTTTTTTGACCAAAACACATGACACCCCTTTCTAGGACACTGCTATTGCTCCACGTTAGCATTTGCAGAGTATGTTTTTTCTTCCTTCTCATTAGCTTCTGCTTGCGGCTCCAGTTGCTGCTGTTCTGGTATATAAGTGCCTGTGAGTAAGCAGTAAGCTCCAGCATGCAGGGAGGTTTTTTCCTCCATGATTCTTAACAGCTTTTACATCAGAATGATTTTCTGCCTGGCTGGTTTGACTGTTTTTTTTCTTTAAAAAAAAAAAAAAGTAAACAAAGTCCAAAAGCAGACAGGAGACCTGAAAATATCTTTCCAACGCTTTAGAAATCTGCTTGTTGTCAGTTTGCTATCCGTCCTCCTACCTGAGCCAGTAGGATCTTCTTGGTCAGCCTGGGCATTGGTGGCAGTAACATCGGTATCCTATAGACGAACCAGAATGACAAGCCCAAGTGCCACTCTTCACATACCTGTTTAGTCATCATTATAGTGGACACCAGGCAATTTTACTTTCAGATGCTGAAATCCATTTCACTCATTCCTTCTGTCTTTTCCTTGTCCTCCCCACATTTCTTCCTAAAGAGGAGGTCGGAGCACTTTAAGGTTTCATTTCTCATGTAAATGGCTTGTGAAAAAAGGATAAAAATAACACATTGTGTGTCACATAGGCTTGTCTGGGCACAAAACTTCTGTTTGCCAAGGTATTTGCAAAGTGAAGGCAGTCTGGTGTGTGTAGAAATAGACTTCATATGTAAGCGTGAAAAGAACACTTGACTAGCCGTTAAGCAGCCTGTATGATAGGAGTGATTTTTGTACTAACTGGCTATGTGACCAGGCATGTCGCTTAACTGGGCCTCACTTTTGTCATATGTGTGGCTCTTCCAAACTGAAAATTTTGGTTATTTTTATTTATATAAAATTTCTCTTCTGAAACAATAATTAAGCAAACATATCCACTTTATCCTCTTATAAGCTCTTTAAGGTTCTCAAAACTTTAATATTACTGAATGGACAGAAAAACACATCTCTACACAAAGATATTTAGAGAGACTATATTAATCAGAATTTGTGTAGCAAAATCAGCTCTCGCTGTACACATTTATAACCACCACAACAAATGCAAAAGAGCATTTGTATAATTTATTAATTGCAGTATCTGCTTGATCCTCTAGAGTTGCCATGTCAGGTAAACAGAAGACGTTGCAAACTCTCCACATCATACAACCAGTTAATTACTTTTTTTTTTTTTTTTTTTTTGCGGTACGCGGGCCTCTCACCGTTGTGGCCTCTCCCATTGCCGAGCACAGGCTCCGGACGCGCAGGCTCAGCGGCCATGGCTCACGGGCCCAGCCGCTTCGCGGCATGTGGGGTCTTCCAGGACCGGGGCACGAACCCGCGTCCCCTGCATCGACAGGCGGACTCTCAACCACTGCGCCACCAGGGAAGCCCCAGTTAATTATTTTTCATTGCACTTTTCTGGTACAAAGCTGTGCTAGTGATCAAAAAAGGTGTTAATCATAGAGTACATAGGCTATGACATTTAAAATCATGTAAATGCAAAACTCTTACAGGTTTTTAGAAAAAGTAGACTTCAAACCCCCCCAAATATTAAATAAGACAAAAATATAACATTAGAAGCCATTACGACTAAGAAGTTGTAACAATTATGAATATTTATGTACCAAATAACACAGAAAAACAGAAACCAATGGAATAAAATACAAACTCCAGAATAATCCAGTTACACATAGAAATTTAGTATAAAATAAAAGTAGTATCTCAAACATGGAGATAAATATGGTCTTTTTATAATAAATGGTGTTGGGAAAATCGAATAGCCATTTTGAAAAAAGGTAAAATTAGATCCATTTCTCATATCACACACAAAAGTAAACTCCAAATGCATCAGAGATTTTAAAATGAAAAGAGTATACATATACCAGAAGAAAAGGTCACTAAATCTCTCTAAAACCTGGGTATAGGGAAAGATTTTCAAGTAATTATTAAAAATTCTAGCACAACAGAACAAAAAAGATAAATTTGGCTACATAAAAAATAAGAACTTTTGCATGTCAAAAAGCAAACAAACAAAACATTCAAAAAGGAAAACGCTATACACAAGTTAAAGGACAAGTGATCACAGGGAGAAAATATTTTCAGAATGTATCACAGATAAAGGGCTGATACTCTAATTCATGATCACCTTTTAAAAATTAAGGGGAAATGAACAAAAATCCTATAGAAAATGGGCAAATGACATGAGAAAACAATTCACAAAAGGAGAACGTGTGAAAAAATGTTCAGATTCACTCACAATGGGAGAATGCAAATGGAAAACAACACTAATCTATTTCTCATCCACCAGATTGGCAAACTTAGGTGTTTGATGATATATTCTTTTGGCAAGGCTATATCGAAACAAGACTCTCATATGCTGCTGATGGGAATAGAAAATGGCACAGTCTTTACAGAGGAGGATTTGGCAATATCTAACAAAACTATATGTGTGTTTGCTTTTTGACTTAGCAATCTTACTTCTAGGAATTTACCCTGAAGATAAACCAACAATGTAAAAATATATATGCACAAGGTTGTTCATTGAAGCATTTGTTGTTATTGCAAAATATTGGAAACTACTTAAGTGTTCAAGCATAGAGATTGGTTGCATAAACTATAGTATATACACACTCTCTAGTATTATGCAACTATAAAAAAATTATGAGGACCTCTATAATGAAGTGATGAATGCCACTTACTATATATATGAAAGAAGGAAAAATTAGAAAGCATACTTATCTGCTTATCTTTACTAAAAGATATACAAGAAGAAGTAACCAGAAAACAAAGAAGATGCTTACCTATAAGGGGTGAGTAGAGAATAGGGTGAAAAGGCTATGGAAGGAACGATTCTTCTCTGAGTATATCTTTTTATATATTTTTGACTTTTGAAAGCATGTTAATGTGTACAAATTCAAAAAATAAAATTAATAAAAATTGGAAACAAACTGAAAAAAATGAACTAATTTCGTAATGAGTATAACCCTACTCAAAGGAAAAGGAAGGAAGGAAGGACCCCCCTGGACCTTTTTTTTTTTTTTTTTTGGCGGTACGCGGGCCTCTCACTGTTGTGGCCTCTCCCGTTGCGTAGCATAGGCTCCAGACGCGCATGCTCAGTGGCCATGGCTCACAGGCCCAGTTGCTCCGCGGCATGTGGGATCTTCCCGGACCGGAGCACGAACCTGTGTCCCCTGCATCGGCAGGCGGACTCTCAACCACTGCGCCACCAGGGAAGCCCCCCCCGCCCCCCGCCGGACCTTATGAGCACAGAATTTGACTATATATCCTCAGTCTTGGGAAGGGTAGAGTGGCAGTCATGAACAAATCCTCAACTCTATGTAGAAAGTCTGTTTATGTAATGGGCAAGAAATTTGCAAGTTATTTTAGATATAGGATTGAGAAAATAAGTAAATATGTTGATGTTGGGAATCTCACTGTGGAATATGGGAAGGGAGAAGACAAGAAAGAGCCCTCAAGAGGGTAATACTAGAACTGGCGGTATCTGGGTGAACAGCACATGGTTTAAAAGATATACATATTTTTATGTGTATGCATGTATATTTGTAACTGTATTTATGTATATATATATATATATATAATTGTATGTGTATGTTTGCATCTGCATATATTTCTGAGCTCTTTTTGCTGAACATGTGAAGAAGGAAAGACATCCCGATAGCAGTGATCCTACCTAGCTCTATGTCTTGGTCTCCAATACCATTCCCTACTAAAAGGAATCAGAGATCCATGAAGAAATTGCTGATTGCAGGACAGGGGTAGGATAGGTAGAAGGACTTGTATCTTATTATACCACAAAGGAAGAAGGTACTGGGGGAAAAAAAGATGGGACCATGCTGAAAGGACACAGAAACCAGCATGAAGAGACTTCTCCTGGCCAAACCTTAGACAATTTGAATGCTAAAATAATTAAGTGCAATCATGAATTAGAAATCATTAAAAATACTAGGAATTCATGAATCTGTGCCAGTAACTAAAAGGTAAAACCAATAATAAATGGGGGAGAAAGGCAGGCTGTGCTTCCAGTAGAATCCCGAGGGCTGACTGGTGGATGGGGAGGCCTGCGGAGCGTACAGGAAACAGAAGAGTCATGGTAAGGAGTGGATCAGGCAAAAATCGTCACTTGATGCTACAGGTAGGGAGAAGTTTTGATGATGAGCAGGTGGATAATTTGGATGGTCTTAGTGTTTCCCCATATATTGCTTATTACTGGTGATAGAGAAAACCTATGATAATTTTACAGTCCAGAAATTGGGCAACACCTTGACCAGGTAATCAAAATTAACATCACCAGTGAGACGTTCTGTATCATCAGCTGTGACACTGAGGACACATCACCTGTGCGATATTCTGGCCTAGAATTATACCTGAATATAACCACAAGGAAAATGAGGCAAACTGGAAACGAGGAATGTTCTATTAAAATAAATAATAAATGAGTGTGGGGAACTGTATTCTTCAAAAATGTCAATTCTGTAAAAGACGGTGAAAGTTATTATAAAAGATTATGTAAATGTTCTAGACTAAGGGCTATAGACACATGACAAGCAAAGGAAATAACTGACTGTAGGCCGGATCCTGTGCTGGAGGGTAGAAAAATGAGATAAAAGACGTATTTGAGACAACTGATAAAACTTGGAATACTAATTTGTAGACTAGAGAAAAATATTAATGTAAAATTTATTCAAGTCAGTAACTATACTGTGGCCGTGTAAGAGAATACCCTTATCTTTTGATGATAAAGGGCTTGATGTATGTAATTATGTTATAGATAAAGGGATATATAACCTACCTTCAAATGGCTCAGAAAAAAATGAGAAAGAGGGAAAGTGAATGATAAAGCAAATAGGGTAAAATGCTAAAAATAGGTGAATCTGGTCAAAGGGTCGATGGACATTCTTTTTTTATGTATTTTTGCTTTTATTTACGTTTAAAAATATTTCCAAATTAAAGGTCCTTAAAGATTTCTCACATACACCCAATGGGGGCTTCTACAGCTGTTAAGAGATGGCCCTTGTCACTTTGTTCAAAGGTGTCAAATAAACCTTTAAGATCAGACCTGTGGCCTCTGGGATCAGTCCAGAGCTTTCTCCAGAAGCCCTTCAAGGGACCTACCTGCTCAGAAGCCTATCCACCTACCCAGCAGCCCAGTGATGATGGGCACATTTAATTAGTTTCCCTGAGATTGTGTTCCAGAGAATGTTAATAAGACGGTTTGAGGATTAATATTATTTCCTAGCACTTTTTGTGAACTGCAGAGAGTGTTAACTCTACTTAAAGCCACCAAAACTGGTAGTGCCCAAGATGAAAGACCATAGTTAAATGTGGAATTGTCTCTCCTGAATCTTTCCAGAAAAACGATAGTTGATTTAGCAACTGGGACAACTCCTCTCCAAATGTAGAAAGCCTCAGTGAGAAAGTGAAAACAGTGGTTATTAAAGGACTTAGCACAGGTTTCTACCCATCTGTGCACTTAAAATGATTTACTAGTTGAGATGGTATGAGAGGCTTTAAAGAAATTATGAAGGTAAGAATGTGGTAAAAGGTGAATGAAGATCATGTTTATTTTGTGAGGATTGATCTCGATCTTCCTTGATATGTAATAATGATACTAGTAACAGCTAACATTTATTGAGTGTTCTGGCGGACACATCCTAAACCCTCATGTGGATGAGCTAATTTGATCACTGTGTTCATTTTAGAGATGAGGAAGCAGACATAGAGATATAATTTACTCAATTAATGAGTGAGAATTACTACAGAGTTACTAAGACGTTGACTCTGAGATTAAGGGCATTTAATACAGAATAAAAGAATGAGTTTAGAAGACACCTTCTCAGAGGCAAACTTTTGTACAGAAAACGTCAAGGATCGTGACTGTAACAGAATGGGCTGAAACATTTAGACCAGTGTGTTCCTAACAGCTTTAAAATTGGCAGGTGACAGTTGGTGTGGTGTGACTTGTTAATAGATTAATAGGTATTCTTTGGGGAGAAGAGTTTCCTAATCAAATAAGATTGGGAAACAGATCATGTTCTCAGAACAGTTAAAGAAATAACTTCCACATTATTGGTCCTGGGAATGTGTCTGAGAAATTGTGGGTTTTTTAATCTCCCTGGTTCTGTGAATTTCTTTTTTAAAGACTGTTTTGCTGTTAGCAAAGCTTATCAATGATGACCTAGAAGATTCTCCCAAAAGATCATGTAATCAGGAGAAGAGAACAAATACAAAAGGATTTATATTTGTATTTTTGCACGCTAGCTTGATTTCCTCCTGATCAGATGGGATGGTTTTAATGGTGGAGAAGTGGTTCATTAGAAAGATAAAGGACTCTTAGAGGTGATCAGGAAAAGAAGTAAGCACAATGTTCTCTGTGGTTCTCCCACAGTGTAATAGAATGAGTATATTCCATTTTTGCTTTTATTAAACAAATATAAGAGAAATAGCATCTAGAGTATAAGTAATAGGCTATAGCAAATAATTCTTCGGAAATACCTAGCAACAGGGTACATATTTATAGCATTAGGGTGTATTTCGCATTCCTCCCCCCAGTGTTAGATCTTCATAACTTGTAGTGGCTGAAATAGGACTAGAAAAAGCTATAGTAAATCTCCTGTAGGTCACTGCCCTATTGTGCCCGTAGAAAGAAAACAGCTCTGTGGGGAGGGAGGAGAGATGGCCATGAAGTCCTAATAGGCCATTTCTGTCTTCTCCCTATGACTGCCCTCAATCATTTGGCAATCACGATGCTATTAGGAGTATCCTGACCGAAGACACTCATGGGCTTAGATTTGCCATTAGCAACATTGACAGGAAGCTTTGAGGTTGCTGCGCACCTGATGGGTCTTGAGAGCCTTGAATTAGAAGTCTGCCTGTCCCTATGACATGCTGAAATGGCCCAGCTCCTTCTGTGGAAGGATGCTCAGGCAAGAATTGGAACTGTACATGTGCAAATGTTTAAATTATCTCTTCTCCTATATCTCTTTCCATATTCTACAGTTTATTACATGCAAGTGCAGTAAGTCATGGTTGTTGTCTGTAACTGTGGTAGCAGTTCGTACTAAAGCTCAAGTTCAGCACACCCTGGAAACAGGATTTATAGAGTGATTTTCGGAACACCTCCCTTCCCCAGACCTTTGCCCTCTGGCCACCCTGCATCCTGCACCACCATGCTGAGCCAATGTTGGGTGAAACAGACATTTCCAAGGTTTAGTATCCCAGCTGGGCCCTTTCGATTTCATGATCTGATAGGAATTGGGAAGTCAGGTCAAGGTTTCTTTGAGACATTGTTTGAAGATTGATCTCCCAAGCTTCATTAGATCACCCCTCCTATCTGGCATGGTACTCAATGAGGTCATGCACAGACTTGTCACTAATATATAGCATCAGGAGGATATAAATCTCCAAATTGGCTAGTGCTGAAGTTCTGGATGGCAATTAGGCAGTTATATGTGTGTATATATTCCCTTTATCAGCAAAATTCCCAATCTTTCCCCCCACCCCAACCTGGGAAAAGAACAACATGAAAAAAAAAAGCAGAATCTTAAGATTCCAAATAAGTGTTATCCTTAAAAGGCATTTATGTTTGAGACCTCACCTTCAGAGTTTTTACTGGAGAATATACTCTAAAAGTATAAAATCAAAAATGAAAGTGTTGTATTTCACTTGGAAGAAGGCAGTACATAAAACTACTTGGGAAAACACACCTGGTATCATGATAGATTAAAATTAGACATCATACTGTGATGGAAAAGTATCTTGTAAAATTTTTAAGGCAAGGGTTTCTCTAAAAGTTCTCATAAACATCTGAGAAGTGTAGGAGGACCACATGATCTTGGAAGACATTGTAAGTCATCATATTATTAATCACTCCCAAAACTCATTATGTAGGAAACTGACTTGCTGGAAGGAACAGTGCTAAGGTTAACAAGGGTATCCTCATTCATTAGAAGGACGTTGCTCTGTTTTTTTTTCACTAAGATATCTTGCCAACAGTTTAAGTTCATGGTTTCTCCATTTCCCCTCATTTTTGTAGATTGATGAATGACCTTCCTTCATTCCTTTCCTTCTTCCGTTTTTTTTTTTTTTTTTTTTGGGTCACACGACATGTGGAATCTTAGTCCCCTGACCAGGGATTGAAACCATGCCGCCTGCAGTGGAAGCACGGAGTCTTAACCACTGGACTGCCAGGGAAGTCCCCTCCTTCCCATCTTTATATCTCACATCCTCACAAGAATAAGACACAGCTGCAAAGGGTAGATGAGGCATATAATACTCTGGAGCGAGAGCAGGACTAAGGGGGCTAGCCATGCTTCCTGGCTACATGCTTACTGAGCAGTGTTTCTGTGATGTAATGCCCTGAGTTAAGTGAATGATGAAAGAAGTATAGTATTTTATGGACTTATTCACCTTTCTCAATTAAACAGCTCAAGTACATCTCATTTGTAATTTATCAAACTTTGGACACACAGAACAAATGAGATTATAACTACCTTGTTTCAGAGATGGATGCTCCAGGCAAGCCTTTGGGACACTGTAGTCCACTTGGTAATTAAGGACCTCATTCTAAACTAGTAGACTTGCTCGCTGGTTTATTTTGAAAATGGAAATGAATGAGGATGCAAAATCTTAGACACAGAGAAGCATGGCCAGTTTCCATTTTGATATGTAAGAACATTATTTGAATTACTGAAGGACTTAAAAGTTAAATATGAAACTGAGGAACCTGGTCACTGAATTGTGCAGTAAATTGTATAATAAATGAGTCCTTCTTATAATATTGATCTCTTTCACCTTGTTGATGAATGCACGTCAGTGTATCAGGACCCGTCACTTCAGGCTCCCTACTGTAGATGAGAATATCCAGGATGCAAAGGCTTGGGTTAAATGTTACTGATGGAATATTTCCAGTTTGGGACTCATTCTATTGTCTTTGATTGTCCTAGAACAATAATTGCAGAGAATTCTACCCTTTTGTTAACATCACTCTTTTGCACGCATTTAATCGTTTCAATCTGTCAAATCTTTCCTAAACCATGTGCATAATTGGATACGTGTACTACAACAAAAAATCCACTTTGACACCTGCCATTTCGGAAAACAAGTGCAATTAAAGAAACAAGGATATTATAATAGACAGATGTATTTATTTTGAAAAGTGTGATTTGTTTTTAATTATTAATATTTCACAGTATACTAGTAACTGTTTTATAAGATATTTTGTAAAAGCAACATCTGATAATGTGTCATTACCACATTATCATCCCTGTATGCAATTAAGGATCTAGTCAGAATGGGGGTTGACTTTCATTTTTAGTGAGAATTACCATGAAGCTAGAGAAAGATATGAATATGAGAATTCATAATATTGCATTTATGTTCAGCTTTTCATCAGCAATTTGAAAACCTTTCATTGTTTCTACCACAGTGAAATCCTGAGACCTTAATACAAAAATCTCCAATGATAAAGAATTCTATAATTGTTTCAGTCATCCATTTCTCTTGCGGAGCACAGGCTCCAGGCGCGCAGGCTCAGCGGCCATGGCTCATGGGCCCAGCCGCTCCGCGGCATGTGGGATCCTCCCGGACCGGGGCATGAACCTGTGTCCCCTGCATCGGCAGGCGGACTCTCAACCACTGCGCCATCAGGGAAGCCCCTGGAGTTCATTTTTTTAAGAACTTTGTATACTTTGTCTTTTGGAAGTTTGTAACAGAACATATTTTGAGTTCTAACAGATTGAGCTGTGAGAACAAAGCTGGGAAGGACTAGAATTCATCTTTTTGTTTGGGTAATGGTTAGGGAAATCTGAAGGAACACGGGTAATTTTTCAGCAGTGACCATCTCACTCTACTCCACTCAACAATTAAAACTTCCCCATTTAGTATTCATCGTCTTTGTTTAAATGTTCTGGTGCTGAGTTTCCTTGACAGACTTGAAATAGTGAGAAGAAAGATTTGGAAGGAAAGATTCTGCCTCTCCCCCACCACCCGAGACTAAAAAATCTGATTTTCCTTTAATTTGTACTCAGCAGTGTCAGCTCTGTCAGAGGAAAGGGCATCCCTGCTGACAGTAATCATTATAACTCCAGGAGACCCGCAAGATAAATATACTGTAAGCCATCTTCTGAGTGGGTCATACTTGTCCTGATACTTTTGAGGTCCAGGTACTTTGCAGAAAGATTTCCTCCATCAGACGAGTTTCTCACTCATGCCCAAAGATGTGCTTGTTTTTGATCTTTTCATAGACAGATATTAATATATTATACCTCAAAGTATGCCAGTTGTGCTTATTTGAAGTACTCTTTTTTAAGTGAAAAATTTATGCTAATATTCAGCAAATAGGATGTCCATAAATTAAAAGTAAATAAAAACACAAATCCAGAAACAGTTAACACCAGATGTAAATTTAATTGGCATTTTGTTCTAATCTGTCATGATGGAACTGAATATTTGCAGAATTAATTGAGAATTTAATATATATTTGATATGTGTATCGAATTCAAAAGCATGCAGCATCTAGGTTTTTGGTTGTTTTTTTTCACAATTAGAAAGCTATTCCTAAATCCTACAAAAGGTAAAATAAATAGCACCAAGCAGGCATGTGCTGGTGGAATTAAATTATATTGGTTTTCATTGCTGCTTTGAATAGTATTGTTTTTTTCCTCTTTGTTCTCTGAGTTTGGTCTACTGTAACCTTTATAAAATTTACTTATGTAGCAATTTCTTTATCGTGTCCCAAGATTGTAGAGAAGCAAGTGAGGAATCACTCAACCTTGTTCAGCTAGAATGGGCATTTGCACTGTTACTGTGGAACATGGTTCTGGTAATGAATATGTTCCCCTAAAAGAATGTTTTTATTGTATTTTCTACTGTATTGCCTTTATTGCATTTGGAGATAAAATTTAAGCAACTGAATCTACAAACATAGTTTAATGTCGTTTCTATGATTCTGCCAAGGTGCTTTCTTTTTCATTTTGCATGGGTAGGTATCTTTCTATTTTATATACATCAGTCAGGTAAACCCTACGATGTATCATATAAATTAATGTTTTGAAAGCATTGGAATAACATAGGGAAAAAAGGAAAGAAACATCAAAATGAAAAGTTGTATGTATTGGCATGGTGTGATGATGAGTAAGTTTTATTTTCCTTTTTTGAATTTTTTGGTACCTTATAAAAATTTACCATTGACAAGTATTTTTATAATCAGAGAAAAAAGAAAAGAACCTTGTTTTAGAAAGAATGGATGTCAGATCAGGCTGCCGACAAACGCTTGCAGAATTCCTACTGTGTACCTTTCACCAATCAACTCCATGGTCAGGATTCAAGCCTGATATAATTAGAGGGTGACTTCCCACTGCTTTTGGAATCTGCCCTTTCAACCAGCCATAAAAACCATTTCCACAGCTGGGGTCCCTGAAATGTCAACTGACATAAGTTTTGCCAAGATAATCCTTGATGTGATACCATCTTTCAGTGAAGATGTCTCTGATGTGAAAGTCTTCTTTCCAGAATCTAGTGAGATAGTTGTTATGTGGTTTTTTTTTTCTCCTGTGGAAGTCTTAGTGTTTTTAACCTCCTGTGTCGTTTCTGTCCTCTTAGGCTCCTGATGTAAGCAAAGATTAAAACAGGATGGTCATTCTTCCCTGTTGAAAAATACCTTATTGCTCTCTTTGAGTGTACTTTTTTTTTTTTTGCGGTACGCGGGCCTTTCACTGTTGTGGCCTCTCCCGTTGCGGAGCACAGGCTCCTGACGCGCAGGCTCAGTGGCCATGGCTCACGGGCCCAGCCGCTCCGCGGCATGTGGGATCTTCCCGGACCGGGGCACGAGCCCTCGTCCCCTGCATCGGCAGGCGGACTCCCAACCACTGCGCCACCAGGGAAGCCCTCTGAGTGTACTTTTTATTTTTGCTTTCAGTAAAAAATAATTCAATAAATTTGCCTGACTGACTTAAAACAAGGAGCTGCATAGGATGTGTTTGTACCAGCTCATTGGGACATATACGTGTATTTTGAGAAGAGGGCTTTAAAAAAATGTTTTCCAGCAAGTCCCCAAATGACTTCATCTATACTGTGTCCCTAAGAACAGGGCACATCCCCATTTCTGCTCTCCTGTCGGCTCTCACAAGCTCTGGGCCCTTGCTCCTTGTCTCCCTATCAGGGAGCTGGCTTCCCCTCCCGTGTGTGCCAGGCTGCTTTGCAAAGCAGAGGAGGACTGAAATGCAGTCTCCCATGGTGGCCCCCAAAAGCTGTACCCTCCATCTGTGTCTGAAGTGGGAATAACCTTTCTTTTTGTGATCAGATTACGAGTGAAGTGATTTGGGAATAACAAGTCTCTTTTATTTGATTCAAAACGACCAATTTAGTAAATATAGTGAAATACAGGGAAGTCCTCATTACATAGCTCCTATAGACAAGAAATAAATCCCAAGCCAGAAAAACCCCTGTAAGATCCTCAAATAAGCATGGAGGCATTTACTAGGATACTGTTGAGAACGTGTGCCCCAGCCTTCTTTTTCAGATTGATTCCCAGTTATATCTACCTCCGTTTCCCTTTGCCCTTCCCCTGTCCATCAAGTTTCACCACCAAATTACTGGCAGTTTTTACCCTTAAACCTTTGGTCATATTGATCTTTCTTGGAATATTCTTTTCCCCCATCTTTCCCAGGTTCAGATGACATGTCATTTCCCACATGAAGCCTTCTAGAGCCATCTGGCTAGCTATTACTCTCCTCATTGTGAGCTATCTGGATATTAACAATGTAATTTGTGTAGCCACTATGGAGAATAGTATGGAGGTTCCTTAAAAAAATAAAAATAGAGTTACCATGTGATCCAGCAGTCCTACTCCTGGGTACATATATGGAAAAGACAAAACTCTAATTCGAAAAGATACATGTACCCCAGTGTTCATAGCAGCACTATTTTACAATAGCCAAGACGTTGGAAGCAACATAAATGTCCATCGACAAATGAATGGATAAAGAAGATGTGGTATATATATACAATGACATATTGCTCATTCATCAAAAGAGAAATAATGCTATTTGCAGCAACATGGATGGACCTAGAGATTATCACACTAAATGAAGTAAGTCAGGGAAAGCCAAATATCACATGATATCACTTATATGTGGAATCTTAAAAAATGATACAAATGAACTTATTTATAAAACAGAAATAGACTCACAGACATAGAAAACAAACTTACAGTTACCAAAGGGAAAAGTGCAGAGGAGGGATAAATTAGGAGTTTGGTATTAACAGATACACATCACTATATATAAAATAGATAAACAACAAGGACTTACTGTATAGAACAGGGAACTATATTCAACAACTTGTAATAACCTATAATGGAAAAGAATCTGAAAAAATATTTATATATATACACATGTACATATATGTATGTATAACTGAATCACTTTGCTGTACACCTGCCACTAACACAACATCGCAAATCAACTAGGCGCCAGTTTTTTAAAAAAGCCTTTATTGAAGCGGTTGTGGACATATTTGTCATCTCTGTTACATTATTAGGGTTTTTAGAGAGTAAGACCTGTGTCTAACTCATCTTCTGTTTTCTCACAGTTTATTTTCTGTGAGAAAATAAACAGAGAAACTCTGTTTTCTCTCAGAGTTTTACACATATTAGGCACCAAGTAAAGGGTTATTGTTTAATTTGAATTCCCAATATTTATTTATTTTTATGGTGAAGTGTTGATTAGAGAAAGGAAGAGAGGCATTAAAAAGTAATTTGCAGGAATTGGTAATAATCACATCTAACAATTTGCATGGCGATTTGCATTTTTACGAAAAGGCGTTGGCACGTAGTAATAGGGAAGACTTAGTGGCAAAGCCTGGTCTGGACCATCTTTATGACAGAATCCAAAGGGGCTAAGAAATAGCTGAGAGGACTCAGTTTGGTCTTGTCTGCATCTTCTGTGTGTGTGCAAGGAAGGCTGTAGGTGCTTTGCATGCACTGGGACCTACACCAACTCAGATTCCTGTCTGTTTTTATTATGATAATCCAAGAGCTACTTTCAAGGCTCTTGGATGGGGAGAGGTGACGAGCAACTTTAACCAGTAGAATACAGTTGAGCTTTTCACACATCTTATTTCCTTCTCTCTTTCCTCTTCCCATTCTCCTTTTCCACAAAAAGACATTAAATATCATAGAAAAAAAAAGAAAAGGTAAAGATAAAACTGAAACTGAAATATTTAATTCTGGATTCTGTACTTCTTGTAATTTTTCTTTCTTACAAAAAACCAGAGTGGTAAAATTAAAATTTCAACTTAAACACGAAATGATAAAAATATACTTACCATAAGCTTTTCTTTTTTGGTAGACTGGTTTATAATATTTTAAATATTATATTATTTAGAAAATATGTCTAATTACAAATGGATGCAAAAATTTCTGCCCTAAGCAAAAATCTCAAACTTATACTAGAATGTATGAAGTATGATGTGAATTTCTGCCTTTATTCTACCCCAATCTCACTCTCCTTTTCTCCTTTTGTTAAACATTTGTTGTACATTCTTGGAAACCTTTTCTTATGTACATATGTACATAAATAGATTACAAAGAAATTGTATCATACTATACATTATGTTTGGCAGTTTGGTTTTTTCACTTTCAATATAAGTTATACATTGGGAGATCTGTCCATGTCAATGCATAAGGCTCTGCCATATGTTTTTATGTCTTTCCCATAATGACTGTCACTTAGGTAATTTCCAAGATTTTTTTGTCAGTAAATATTACTGTACATGTATCTTTTTTGCACATGCATGAATATATCTCTAGGACAGAGTTCTAGAAGTAGAATTTCTGGGTCAAGGTTTAAACCATTAGCATGTAGATTTTCTGGCAAATTGTCCCCAGAATGGCTAAAACAAATTGCTCACAGAAATAGCATATGAGAACACATTTTCTCCATGTATCTTCCAAAATTGAGTGTTATTGACTTTTTTCTTAATATTTTCAACAAATTGGGCAACAAGTAGCTCATCACTTAATTTTTATTTCTCCTATTATCAGGTAAATTTAGCATCTTTTCATGTGTCCATCAGGTTGTTTGTGAATTGTTTATTTTTTTTTCTATTCCCATTTATCTTCTTGTTTATTCCAGCTCTAATACCACATTTTTGAAAGTACTGGAAATTTATATTTTATAACTAGTAGAGCAAGTCCCTCTTCAATTCCTTTTTCAGAATTTGCTTAGCTAATTTTGCACATTTATTTTTCCAGATAGATTGTTGAATCAACTGGACAAGTTCCATAAAAAATTCAATTGGGGATTTTGTTGCAGTCTGCACTGAATCTATAAATTAATTTTAGGAGAGTTTACGGGTTCACAATACTGAGTTTTCCAACCAGGAACATGGTTAACCTCTGCACTTACATGTTTTCATTTGCAGCTTTCTATAAAATGTATGGTGCAGCTCGTGTACATTTGCTGTGTGTCTTACTGCTAGTATTTTATACTTTTTGTCACCATTGTGAATGGGAAATTTTCATATTATATGTTCTAATGATTATCAAAGATACATAAGAAAGCTGTTGGTTTTTGTTCATATTACTGTAGACACTTTCATTAGTCTTAGCAGATGTTCAGTGGATTTTCTTGGATTAATAAATTCTTTAATTATAAAATAATACCTGTTATGGTAAAATTTGCACAATCTAAATCCATAAAGTAAAAAGAGAAAATACTTCTCCATCACATAGTTAAAGAAATCAATAGCAAATAACATTAAAAAGCATGTAATGGAAAAAATCAATCTCCCTATCAAACCCTTCCCACCCTCATCTGCCCTCCCCAGAAGCTACTACTTAAGTAGTTAAGCTGTTGTTGATGATTTTTTTTTCTGGCACTGCTGTTTCTTGCTGTATCAACTTCTATAGATTTTCTAGGTGAAAGATTTACTTTTTTTTAACTCGTTTCCTTTGCTCCTTCATTTCCTCCCAAATAATATATATCACATTAAAAAGAAAACCAGTAACCACTATTTACATTATTAGAACTATTTACCATCTTTATTACTGGGCCAAATAGTGTACCATGTTTGATTTTTGTTTTGGATTTTTTAAGGTAAGGGATAACTTTGCTTCTTCTCTTCCTACAATTTTGTCACTCATGTCTTTTTTTGTATTATCTCATTGGCTAAAACTCTTGGAATAATGTTAAATAGTAACCACGATGTTGGTTATTCTTATCCTGTCCCTGACTCTTATGGAACTACCTTGAATGTTAACTAATGATTTAGAAATCTACATGAAAAACAGAATTAAAAGGAAAAAAATAAAAATCTTAAATATCAGTTCCTCAGTGATGGGATTGCAGTGAAGCTCACCCAAATCTAGGGCACTGTCAACAAGGGCAACATGAATGAAAGATGGGAGGTGAGGGGAGAATTTAATCTATGCAGGAACAGAATTTTAAAAGAAAATGGAGGTCATTTGCCAGAAAAAAAAAAGCATAATGGGGTCTTCAAATCTCTGGACAATGAATAAAAAATAATTATACTGTACAAGACCATTTTAAGCTCTGTAATTACTAGGAGAGGTTAACAGTAAGTTGAAATTTGTCTTTAATTACACTTGTTCAACAGTTGCATTAATGACATAATGTTGTGCTGTAAATATAAACCGAGAAGTACTCTCTTGTATGTCACTTTCGGGTAGCAGAGAAAAAGGGGACAGTGGCTGTGATAAGTGGTCATTTTCTAAGTGCTCTGAATCCCCAGAGCTCCTTGAACAGAATTTGGTAGAAAATGCAAGACCATTTAAGCTTTTCGTAGGTAATGGAGATGGAGCATATTGGAGGGTAGAGGATGGCTGCTGGTACCCAGGCTGCCTGTCATAGCAGCAGGTGCCTCTGGGAAGCTGTCATGTAGATCCAACGCCAACCTGGGGCTCAGCAGTTCACACTCAGGCTGAAAATTCACCTGTTTCCACTGCCCCTTTCATACTCCCCAACACCGACCTGAAAGCCAAGATTAGTAGCACAAACACTATATGCCTAGCGCACACCGACATCAGGTTTTCCTCATTAAAGATCTGACTAATGATCTCTCAATCTGAGTCCTCAATGCATTCTGACCTGGGTTTTGGAGTGATGTAGCGGGGCTCTGCACCCCGTGTGCATGACTGCCTTCCATTATTGAGTTGCGCTACAGAGCCCTGGATAAAATCTCTTCCTGCTTGAAATATCTGCAGTGATTTCTGCTTTCCTGACCAACCTCCAGCAGATACAGTGTCATTCTCTGATTTTTTAATGTCCTGGGGGATAGCTAGTTGGTGCTCGTGAAGGAGCTACCTGCCTTATTAAAACAAACAAACAAAAAAATAAACCCAAGATTTTAGCAAAAGAAGGAGAATCTAAAAGTGAGGAGGGACAGCTGGACAAAACAATTGCCTACTCTCTTCTTGCCCTTTCATCTTTCTTTTCAGGTCTCAAGTTACATTTCCTCCTCCATCACCATGCCTGCTTCATGCAATAATGCATTATCATCCTTTGAATCCAAGAATAGCATATGTGATAATATTAACCCTTGCCCAAGGCAGACATTAATAATTGATCACAGCAGTCTTGCCTGCTGATAGCAGATTAGGTCTACTTCTGGGTACAGTGATCTGGCCAGCCATGAAGAGCTGATTGAAATCCGTGTGAAAATAACCTATGTATTGGCCACAACTTTGACAAAAACCCCTCAAAGACATAAAAATCACAATGTTTATACAAAAACAATTATATTCAGAGAGTAATATGGGGATCATTCATACATCAAACATTCTTTATCTCTTAGGTGTTATGGATAATCTCTCATTCTTAACAAGGAGACTAAATGCTTTATTTATGACAAATGCATGATTCCAGCCTATGTTCATGGGCTTCCTTTAAAATTATAACCACAAGTTCTGAAATGTGAGGCACCCAACCTGATGGTGTTCCCCTCCTTCACTGTTGAGGTCGTCTTGCCAAGTGAGTACCTAATACACTTGCCAAGTGAGTACCTAATACACCCACACTATACAACGTGACAGCTTCCCCAACATATTTGACACAGATATTCTAGAGATGGTTTTACTCTATCTTTACCTTTACCTCAGTGAGATCATCTCAGTAGGAAGAAATCCTTCTTTGTTCTTTTTTATGAGTCACTTTAACTTATTCTTTGAGGGTTTTGTATGCATAAAAGTGGTCAGTTGGTTTGATTTCTAGCTTCTGATTTATTTTGGTTCAGGCTTATGCAGGTTATATGTCCTTGAAGGTCTCACGCTTAAATTTGCTGCCTTTGATACAGTATTGTAGCCATTTATTTGTTTAATAACATCATTTAAATATAGATTTTAGGATATTTTTATACAAGGGGAAAACTGTAATACCCTCCCAGAATCCATTTAAAATACACTGACAGCGAGTTTCCGTTAATGTACTCCTGCAGTGAATCACTATAGTTCGAGGATAATGCATTGCATGGAACTTTTGGTCATTTTCATTAATAAAATGCCATGCAAAAGAAGTAAACTTCCTGTGCATTTTATTAGACACTTGTAAATATGTTGGAGAAGGCCAAGAATTTAGCTTTAAAATTCAATATATCAACGCCAAGGACAGTTACCTTTTAAATGTTTATTTTACAAGGAGTGCTGAAAGCATGTTGTGGGTTGCTTTTATGGTAATTGAAGTTTGTCACCTTTCACTCAGTTGCCTATTCGTCATGTTATCTCTTAGAAAAGTCACCTGAAAATGTGAAATTTACCCAGACAGGGATAAGTAGAGTATGCTGTGGATATTAACTCAAATATCATTTTTTCAACCCCTACAAGGTGCCAGGAACCGTTCTGGAAGCTGAATGCGCAAACATCCATAAGGAACAGTCTCTGCCCTCACAAAATTCACAGTCCAACTTTGGACACCAAGATATTAGCAGTGAACACTGATCTTGTCATTCTTTGGCTGCAGGCTCACTTCCTCAGCTCCTTCAATGCTTGCTCAAAGGTTACCTACTCAGTGCAGCCTCCTTAGACCACCCTATGTTAATATCATTGCAATTTCCTTCCCAACTGTCAGCACCCCTTATTCTTCGGTCCTGGTTGATAGCACACATTAACAAAGTGTGTTATTAGTAAATAACATACTGTATTTTTTAATCTACCCCCCTTGTTTATTATCAGTTCCGACCCACTGAAAGTTGAGTTCCAAGAAGGCAGAGGTTTTAGTCTCATCTCTTTATTGATGAAACCCTGGATCCTATAAAGTGCTTGACTCATAAAAGGCACTCAAGAACATGAGTAGGGATGAATAATCCTAAGAGAGCTGGGAAAGGGATTTAAAGAGAAAGTAACATTTGAACTAGACCAAAGAAGGGATAGAAATTTCCAGGGGGGATACAGCGTTGCAGTAGAGGGACGACCATGAGGAAAAGCACAACATGCCTAGTAGGGAGCTGAGAGTGGCTGGGGGCGGCTAGAGAGCCAGGGTTAAGGGGGTAGAAAGGGATGCAGGATTGAGGAAGGTGGCAAGGAAGTAGGAAATGAAAGAAGTTGGGTCCAGATGGCGAAGGGCCTGATAATAATTAAAATTAGCATATAGATGGGCTTGCTTTGCTAAATCAAAAGGAGGATTTTCTTTCTTAAAGAGAGTGGCTCTTTTCCTGATTCTTATGACTTTAGCTTATTTTTAAAAAATATTTATTTATTTTGGCTGTGTCGGGTCTTAGTTGCAGCACGGGGGATCTTCAGTTGTGGCATGTGGGCTTCTTAGTTGCAGCATGCATGCGGGATCTAGTTCCCTGACCAGGGATCGAACCCGGGCCTCCTGAATTGGGAGCACAGAGTCTTACCCACTGGACTACCAGGGAAGTCCCATGACTTTAGCTTATAAACCAAATCTTCAAAGCTACTAACCATGTCAACCTTTCGGTTCAGAAAGCTAGCTCCTCGTTTTTGTGATGGAGATCACATTAACAACACTGAACCTGTGCCAAGGTTTAGCAGCAGCGGGTGATGACAGGAAAGCAGTGTGACGGTGGACAGGCAACTGTGATTAGCTAGAGGCATTTCGGAGTCTGTGAGTGGGGCTGTGTCAAAGTGTGTGGGAGCAATGTAAGATGAATCTGACCCTCCCTGTGTTAGATCAGCTGAAGAGCCTGGGGAAGGACTGGGTGTTATCCTCTGGAATGGGGAGGCAGGTTCTGAGAATGTTGCAGAGCCAGCCCTGAAGCTGGTGAATACGGTAGAGGAAGAGGAGAGAGTGGTGCCAGAGATGGCATGAACTTCCGTGAACTTCCACAGTCCGGTGAACTGGGAAAGACGTGATTAGAAGCAGCAGTGTGGGGCAAGACAGTAGGATAGCAGGACTGTCCTGGCCCCTGGTCCTGAGGTTGGAGGAGGAGCCGTAGCACTAGGAAAATTTTGAGGATAAGTTCTTTTTTTTTTTTTGGCCATGCCACGTAGCTTGCAGGATCTCAGTTCCCCAATCAGGGACTGAACCCGCGCCATGGCGGTGAAAGCCCGGAATCCTAACCACCGTGCCACCAGGGAACTCCCGAGGATAAGTTCTGAGCTTGAGGAAAACTAAGTTACATTTAATGTGAGAAAACAGAAGAAAATTTTGATTGATTCTGTGGTTAGTGTGTAACACAGAGAATGAGATTAAAGAAACCCAGAGAGGATGAAGTGCTCAGAGCGGCAGAGGTGGGACGGGCAGCAGAAGAGTTCTGAGTCAGGGTGACATCATGGCAGAGGCAGGGAGGGTGTCCAGTCATGGTAAATGGTCCAAGGAGAAGCCAGGGGCCGGGGATCAGGCCACAGGGATGTCAGCACTCAGAGGCACTGCGAGGGCAGAGGAGCTGTGGGTCATAGCTAACAGGGAGTGTTGTAGATGGTCAGCTTATAGGTCCAACCAAAAAGGGAGCAAGTAAGCCACTTCCAGGCCTGGCTACTTCCTGGGAATTGGAGCACTCCTGGTTCATCCCCAGTGTCATCTTATATTACCCTGAAAATAGCTGCTCCGTTTAGGGTTGCAGTTAACAGAGTTTATGCAGAAAAGATAAGGAACGGTACAATCTGTTCTCCTCCTACATCTTTGGTTAAGGGCATTTACTCCGCTGAAGGGTACGGGTGGGGGTAGGATAATGTGTAATTTATAGTAAATTATCCTGGATATTTATAGGATTTTACCCATCAGATTGTCTTCATGTTATTTTATATGTCTGACTTACAATTCTGAAGAAGGTAAGGAAATTCTTATCTTTCCATATGCACATCAAAGCGTACATACCATTTATATTAAAGTAACATTGATAGAGCATTTGGTGTCTTGTTACTATTAAAAAGAAAACAGTAGAATTTACAAAAAATAACAAAATTTGTTAGTGCAAAGTACCACAGTCCTTCATTGTTATGCTGTTAGAGCATCTTCTTATTTTAAGGAATTTGCAATCATGTACAATGTATTGAATTTGATAGACTCCCACCATAAAACAGCCGAATGCTTCATAAAACCAACAAAGGGATTGCATTTTTTCTGCTTGGCAGATTAACTGCTGGTTTTGTTTCCTGCCAGATCACTCACTGTAACATGAGTAATAAATCAGGATGATTTTCTTCCTTTTTAACATTTTAATTTTTGTTCTTTTAAAGCGTATCAAAGCTCTCTTTTCTAGTGGACTGCAAGATCCAGGACCTAATCTGTATGTGTTCCTTGCCCTCATCAACAGTTTTATTCAAATTCAGACACTTAAAGATGGAATTGGCATAAGGATGCCCTGACTTGGAGAAAGAAACATAAAAGGGCAGTTTGAGAAATGGGAGTTTGTGAGAGGGGAACGGTTTGCATGGGTGTCTGAGCCTGTTTTCAAAAGACCTTCAATGAAGTAGACTTGACATACAATGAACTGAACATCTTTAAAGTGTGCAGTTGTATAAGTTTTGACATAGTATATAATCATGAAACTATCACCACGTTAAGGTAGTGGACATATCCATCACCCCCAAAGTTTGTTGCTGCGTGTATCAATAGTTCATTGCTTTTTACTAATGAATATTATTCAGCAATACTGCGTATGCTATTGTATGGCTATATACACCACAATTATATGGGTATATAAACACCAAAATTTGCTTATCCATGCCCCTGTTGCTGGGCATTTGGATTGCTTGGTTATTACAAACTAAGCTGCTATGAACATTTAAGTACACAGTTTTGTAAGACCTGATGCTTCCCTTTCTCTAGGAGTGGAATGGCTGGATCAAACAGTTTTCCAAAGTGATTTCCAAAGTGCTTGTGTCATTTTACATTCTCGCTGGTGGTGTTTGAGTTCCAGTTGCTTCACATCCTAACCAGCACTTGATATGGTCAGAACTTTTTAATTTTAGAGACTCAAAAAGGTTTGTAGTAGAATCTCATTAGAGTTTTGATTTGTATTTCCCTAATGGTTAATGATGTTGAGCATCTCTTCTTGTGTGTATTTGCATTTGTATATATTCTTTGGTGAAATGTCTGTTCAAATATCTTGTCCATTTTTAACTTGGGTTGTTTGTTTTCATGTCATTGAGTTTTGAGAGTTCTTTATGTATTTTGGGTTAAAGTCCTGTATCATATAGGTGATTTGCAATTATTTTTCCCAGTCTGCAGCTTATCTCTTCATCATTCGCATAATAATGTATTTCTAAGAGCAGAGTTCTTTTCAGCGGGGGGGGGGGAGCTTTATATCTATTGATATGTCTCCTACTAACTTATAAGTCATATGAGTACAGGGACTTTGTTTTGTTCAGATCTATATTTCCAGCTTTTGAAACAAATTAGGCACTTAATACATCCTTGCTAAATGAATGAACTTTCTAATGGAACATTTTCATTTTACAGATGAGGTAATAGTTTAACCAGCGTACTCATGGAATATCGATGCTAGTTTCTTTAATAGGTTGGTTAAAATGAAGATTTCAACTAATGTTAAATTGTTTTCTGAAATGTTTCAGTCTAATTTCTTGCCTTAGTAAGCACTGTGCATCAAATAATTATTCTTCTCTTGATGATCAGGTTTTTTTTTTTTCTGTGTTAACTGAAGGTGAATTAGAACCAAATATGGCTGAGATTCACTTATGTGGAAAGTCAGTAGTACCCCTACTCTCCATCCCCCAACACCAAATCCCCCATACCAGTGAGACAGAGGCTCATGAAGAAGATGACGTCAATTATGTAAAATTTACACTTCCTTTATACAACTGAGTAGAAATCTATTTATTGGTGCATTTGTTTCTGTTTGTGTCGGTTTATATACTTGATTCATTTTTCTATTAGACTTTTCTTTATTCATTTGAAATTTTTTATATATTTGAGATGCTAATCCTTTATTTGTTTTATATCTTATGAATATTTTCTTTCAGTGAGTCCCTTGTTTTTTAATTTGTTTAACTCTATAGACCTTCATAATTCTCATATAGTGAAATGTCACAATCTTTTATAGTTTGTACTTTTTGTGCCAGTTTAAGAAATCTTTCCCAAGAAAGATCATAAATACATTTTTTACACTCTCTTCTAATAGTTTTAAAAATTTGTCTTTATTCCAGCTTATATATTTAATCTCTCAGAATTTTATTGTTTTGATTTAAAAATTTTAATAATATATATTTTTAAACCCAACATATCCCAAGTATTATCATTTCAATATATAATCAATGTACAAAATAATAATAAAATAACAGTTTTGACCCGCTTCATCCATTTCTCCCACCCCCTACTCCCTTCTCTGGCAACCACCAATCTGTTCTATGTATCTACAAACTTGGGGGGGTTTTTTTGTTTTTTAAATTCTATATGTAAGAGATCATACAGTATTTGTCTTTTTCTGTCTGACTTATTTCACTTAGCATAATGCCATCAAGGTCTATCTGTGTAGTAGCAAATGGCAAGGTTTCATTTATACACACACACACACACACACACACCACAGTTTCATTCATCCATTGATATACACTTAGATTATTTCCATATCTTGGCTACTGTAAATAGTGTTGCAGTGAGCATGTGGCTGTGTATATCTATTCAAGTTAGTGTTTTTGTTTTCTTTGACTAAATACCCAAAAGTGGAATTTCTGTATCATATGGTAGCTCTATTTTTAATTTTTTGAGGAACCTCCATACTGTTTTCCATACTGGTTGCACCAGTTTACATTCCCACCAACAGAACACAAGTGTTCCCCTTTCTCTACGTCCTTACCAACACTCGTTGTTTATTGTCTTTTTGATAATTGCCATTCTAACAGGTGTGAGGTGATTTCTCATTGTGATTTTGACTTGCATTTACCTGTTGATTAATGATTTAAGCGTCTTTTCATTTACCTGTTGCCATCTATATGTCTTGTTTGGAAAATGTCTATTCAGATCTTCAGCCCATTTTTTAATTGGATTGTTTCTTGTTGCTGTTGTTTGTTCTTTTTGTTATTGAGTTGTATGAGTTCTTTATGTATTTTGGGTATTAACCTCTTATCAGATGCAGTAAGTCCCCTACATATGAACAGCTTCTGTTCTGAGAGTGCATTCGTAAGTCCAATTTGTTCCTAAGTCTACCAAAGTTAGCCTAGGTACCCAAGTAACACAATTGGCTATACAGTATTGTAGTGTAATAGGTTTATAATACCTTTCACACAAATAATACATAAAAAACAAACATAAAAATAAAGAAGACATCTTTAACCTTACAGTGCAGTACCTTGAAAAGTACAGTAGCACAGAACAACAGCCGGCACACAGGGGCCGGCATCGAGTGAACAGGCAAGAAGAGCTACTGACTGGAGGAGGGAGAGGAGGTTTGGTTTGAAAGGACTATTCTTCCTCTCTTGAATTGAACCTTTGAACCTTTGTCAAAAATCAATTGACCCTATAACATGGGTCCATTTCTGGACTCTTCTGTTCTATTCCATTAATTTTTTTGTCTGTCTTGATGCCAGTATCATATTACCTTGACCACTGTAGATTTATAATAAGATTTGAAATCAGGCAGTATAACTCCAACATTGTTCTCCTTTTTCAAAAGTTGCTTTGGATTTTCTAGGTCCTTTGCATTTCCATATGAGTTTTACTTGAGATTGCAGAGAATCTATAGATCAATTTGGGAAGAATTGGTATCTTAATACTGAGTCATCCAATTCATAACCATCTCTTCATTTATTTCAGTCTTCAGTAGTTTCTCTTAAAAATACTTTGTAATTTAAATTGTACAGGTCTTGCCCATTTTGTGTAAGATTCATCCCTTAGAATTTCATATTTTTGATATTGTCATAAATGTTATTTCTTCATTTCAATTTCCAGTTCAATCATTGCTAATATGTGGAAATATCATTGATTTTTATATATTGGTCTTGTATCTGCAAACTTGCTAAACTCATGTATTAGTTCTAGTAGACTTGTTATTATTCTGTAAGCTTTTACACATATTTGAACATGTGGCCTGCAAATAATTTTTTCTTTCCAATCTGGATGTCTTTTATTTCTATTGCATATTGCACTGTCAGTAACTTCCATTACAGTGTTGAAGTATTTTGCTGGAGTCACTTCCTCTGAGATATCTTAATCCTTTTCACCACTTCTTTCCTCATTTAAATGGATAAATTTGCCTTCACTGAGTTCCTTTGGCTGCATATCTAGTCTCTCAAATGGTGACAGTGTCCACATTACCATGGTCAGTTATTTCTTTTTAAACTCCAATTATATTAAATTTTAATTTCACTTTCAATATTATCGCTCTTCTTATTTTTTCTTTAATTTTTCTCTTCTGTAATTTTTTTGTCTGTGCTTCCTCTAAGTTGACCCTTTGTTGATTATCCATTTTTGTAAAACATCATGTGGGTTTATCACTGGGCTACAGGGAGGCAACACAACTACATTCTTTGCTGTCTGTGTGTGAACTGAATAACAGACGTGCAGTGACCAATCAGTGACAGACTTTGAAAAAAGTGACATGATTGGTCATTGGTCATGATGCACAACTGTTATTCATCTAGTGATCTGTGGACTAAAGAGCTACCAGCAAAGTTTGCATTCCATGCAATTATAGTTAATAAACTGTGGTAACTGAAATTTGCATTATGCTGTTGGGTGACTGGTGAAATTCTGTATGCCAGAACCCTGCAAAATGAGGACTACCATATTTATTGGTTATATGGACATACTCTTTTGTGAAGTATCTAATCATCTCTTTTGCCCTTTTTTAAATGATAAATTATCTTTTTTCTTATTGAAAATATAAGAATCCTTTATATATTCTGGGAATTTGTATTTCTTTGGTTATGTATTTCAGATACCTTCTCCAACTTTGTGATTTGCCTGTTCAGTACATTAAGGTATTTTTCAGCGTAATGTAGCTCAATTTATCAAATGTTTCCTTTATAGTTTGTTCTTTTTATGTTGTGTTTAAGAAATCTGCCAATTCCAAGGTCATAAAGGTATTTTCCTATGTTATCTTCTAAATGCTGTATTGTTACAATGCCTTTCATATTAGACTTATAATCACATGGAATTATTTTTATGAGATAAAGTAGAGAACAAGATATGCATATGGATGTCCAGTTGGCCCAGCCTTAAAGAGGTCATCCTATTCCCTACTGCTGTGCAAAATCACCTTTGTTTTAAATCATGCCCATAGAAGTGTCAGTCTGTTTCTGGTCTATTATGTCTATTAGTATATGTGTCTCTCCTTCCACTGCTTCCACACTATTTTACTTACTATAGCTTTCTAAGAAGTCTTGGTCCCTAGTACAATAACTTTTTCTTCACAATATTTTTGACTATTTTGGGCCCCTTTTAATTCCATGTAAATATTGGAATCAACCTGTTGATTTAATAAAAATAAACATACTGGAATTTTGCTTGAGCTTGCATTGAATTTATAGATAAGTTCTGGAAAAATGACATCTATACTGTGTTTTATGTAGGTATGTATATATGTGCATACACATACATATACACACACATAGTTTTAAAACCCCATTCTTTGTCTTTTCTTCTTTCAGTCTTGTCTCCTAATATTCTTGATAATTTTTTATTTATTGGCAAATGTAGTGCAGTAAGATGTAGAAATAATTTGAGGTTCTCAATGATAGCTATCTTTATCCAAAGAGGGTACATTTTTCTTTGGGCAGGAGTTAAGCTAGGTGGATCTCACCTTAATCCAAAGCTAGGTGGATCTCACCTTCATCCGAAGAAGGATTGAGTTGATTGGGTGTCTGATTTTAGCCTTGTGAATGCTGTCCTATTTCTGGTTCACCCCTGTTCTTAGGGTAGAACCTTTGTTGGGGGGAGGATTTCCCAACTGAACATCGGTGGGCCTCATAATCCTATTTTTGCCATTCCTGTTCTTTAAGACTGGTGGATGTTTTTTTGCAGCTTCTCAGTCCCTGATCAAGTGCCTTGAGTGGAAATCCAGGCCAGATACAGGCCACCTCTTGGAACTTCCCTCATCTCAGGGATTTTGCTCCTAAAGTCTTTACTGCTTTGGTAACTGCCCAGGCTTAAAAAAAATGTGAGGGGATCCAGCTTTTCACATTGTTCCAAGTAGTCTACCATCACCACAGGTAGAAATTCTGGCTACATTCTTTAAAGAGACACCTAATTGGAGACCTACTAGCTACAGCTTGTGAGGCCTCAGAAAGCTCTGCTGGCTCCCTGTCATCCTGGTTGACCTGAAATTCTTTCTATGCTGATGACATGTTAATAGCAGAAGTGTGCATTTCCCCAGAAGGTCTTTGGGTAGGCTTTCTTTGTGACATTCTCCTGGTTTGGCGTTGTAGGTTAGCCTTTGAATCGAAGAGGTGGAGTTCGTTGAGAGTCCTAGCAGGTTATCGTAAAATGAGGGTCAGCAGGAAAGAGGGGCAACACAGAATCTCTGGGTCAATAAGGCCTCGCATGAAGGCGGTGAATGAGAGAGGGCAAGCCTAGAACCAGGGCCTCAAAGGCAAGGTGTTTGGCCTGCAAAGTGCTGAAAGCTGAAGGCAAACTCTGTTTACCACACAGTGATTCGAAATTAGTTTGGTACTGAAATGGAGTCAGCGCAGAATGGGCTTCAGACATAGCTCCAAAACATACAGGCTACTCACTTTGGAAAAAAATCTAATTAAGCTCTCTGAGTATATGTGTAGAATGGTGACAGTTCCTTACTTACTGCTAGTGGGAGGATTAAATGGGACAATGTATATAAAGCATAGGTGCTTATGCATGGTAGTTCTCTTTCCTTCCCCAGTCAAATTCAATGGAATCAAACAGGAAGCAAGCAAAGGGGTATTTTTTCCTAGATGGTCAGATGTCTTTGCAAGCGTATCTATATGGTAACACATTTAACGTGGCAGTAATGCAATTTTGGAAAGAGAGAAACTATTTTGGTGCTTTAGGAGATCAATCATTTACTGTCAAAAATAATTCTGTTTCTTGATGCTACAGGGCTTTCTAGGAAATAGGACGATAGCGAATGACTTAATTTTCTGATGAAATGTAACTGTGGGATGGGATGTGGCAAATTCATAGTACGATGCTTATGAGATTAAATCCAAAATCCTAACATTTCCTTCATCTCTTAAAAAGCTATTCTGTTTGGAACATTAATGTGAAGAAGAGTGCTATCTTGGGGGAGGGGGATTTGAAAAAAACCTCCTATTTCCTTGATAGTTACACTTTGGCCAAGATGTGCAAATTGGGGCTTATGGTAATTTCTTAGAGAAATTAAAAAATACCTCTTTGCTTACAAAAAGTCCCATGGCACAACAAAAAACAAGTGAATGTGTACTTTCAGTTGAAGTGTGGTTGAATACATATTAAAATATAAGTAAACATAATATATTCATGTCATAATAAATGAGATCATTTGATTATTAGGAAAATTAGGGTTATCTATCTTTTGAAATCTAAGTTATAGCTCTCCAAGTGTACAAATGAATATCTGCATGAAACTTAACCTTGCGGCATTTCTCTTGGTGCATTTATTGC
Source organism: Delphinapterus leucas (assembly GCF_059928025.1). Classification (NCBI taxonomy): domain Eukaryota; kingdom Metazoa; phylum Chordata; class Mammalia; order Artiodactyla; family Monodontidae; genus Delphinapterus; species Delphinapterus leucas. Next base: position 78,943,300 of record NC_143140.1, read on the forward strand.
TTTTTTTAATGAAAATCTTTAGTTATTTATTTAGCTATTTGTAAATTAATGCTGACCTATAGCATACTTAATCTAAAGCACAAAGTTTAAAAAGGGAAAATGAATTACCTCATTTATAAATAGTTCTTTCTGATGGGGGGGTTATTTATTTATTTTTTGTAGAAACTTTTTCACATGAGCTTTTTGTGTGAAAAAATTAAAACTAATTTTGACAATTGATGAATAAAGGTACTTTTTTCTATCTAACCCCAAATGACAATTATACACTTGTAAAATTATAAAGACTTTATAAGTGGATAAGCAGGTTTTTCTTATGGGCTTCCCAGCACATTCTGTCCCCTGTAGGAAGTCATCCACAGGAAGTCAGATTACTCCTAAAGCAATGTCCAGCGAGTAAAGAATCAGAATAAAGAGGAATAGGCTCTAGAACTTTGATGTCCAGAGATCTCCTCTAGAGACACTCCTACCAATGGGCCAGTGTCGTTGTGTCATTAGTTTCTTGGTGCTAAAGATCTCTAGGGGTGTTTAAAGTGGTATTTATTTGTGTTAGTATTTAATGAAAAGTTTCTTTAAAAATTTATGACTTCTTTAAATCCTGTTTCTAGAACAACGAAATACAGTGGAAATTTGGAATAAGACTTTGATCCAATTTTTTCATTCTTCCTCTTTCAGTCTATGTGGTTGGACAAAGCAGTTAACTTCTCTGAACTTTATGTTTCCTCTCTGAAAATGAGAGAATTGGTCTAGAATTCCAGATGGTGTCCAAGACTCCTCCCAGCTCTCAGGTTTCTATAATTAAAGACATATTTAAGACTTCCCTAGCAGAACTCAACCACTCTTTTTGTAATTATTTCTTGATTTTATGCAGTCACTAACTAATAGAGTCTCTCTTTGTCTCCAGCCTATAAACATACACTAAACACCTATTTTTTTTTTTCAGCTGTTCAGATTTACTGAGAGAGTCTAGATTTGTTAGAATGAGGCTTGTATAGCACAGGGAACTCTTCTCAATACTCTGTAATGACCTATATGAAAAAGAATCTAAAAAAAAGTGGATATATATATATATGTATAACTGATCTACTTTGCTGTACAGCAGAAACTAACACAACATCTTTAAATCAACTATACTCCAATAAAAATTTTAAAAATAAATAAATACAATGGCCATGAACCTTGCATTCTGTCCAAGGTCAGTTCTTCTGGAGCTCAGTTTAAAACAAACCAACAAACAAAAAGAATGAGGCTTGGTTATAAAGTAATGAAAAAGTGTATTGCACAGCCCCCAGTGTCTACACTGCTAAATACATGTTGGGTTTTAATGCAGTCACTCAATAAGCCGCGTGTTTATTCTACCGAAGCTACCCTTACTCTTGCAAGTCCTCTTTTGGAGTTGCCTTTAGGCAGAAAGTCGCCCAAGCAACTCTCTCCTTGCTTGATGGAGTATGTCTCAATTTTGACCCCAAATGATATATTTTGGCTTGCTTGTTTGAGCCTCTTTTGTTACTCTCACTTCTGAATGACAGCACTGTCCAGAAATCAAGGCCACTATCATAGGAAGTTTTTCCACCGTATCTAAGCGTGTTTCTTGCAGATGTTAAGCACTATGTAAATCTTGCTAAATAAAGAGAAGGTGCCGAAGGCTCTGAAAATAATTCAGAGGGAATTCAAAACAACTGCCTTTTGATCAGTTGCAGCTTCACTGGAATAAATATATTGTCTTCAAATACAAATAGGATGTATGTTACATATATATAACTTATGTGTGTATATATATATATATATATATATATATATACACACACATATATATTTCACACACACACACATGCACTCCCCTCCGACTGCATACCAGGTACTAAACCTCATGATTTACCCATATAATGTCACTTGAACCTTGTGCTCACTATTTGAGTGATTATTTGAAGGAGATGATAACTTATTGAAATAGGGAAATTTTAGCGTCCTCGTATAAAAAGGAACTTGCCATACTTTAGAGCCACACCTCATGTGTTTGTTCATTCATTGTTCATAAAATTCTCTAGATGAGAATAGCTATGGCTGTCTTTACTACGCTCTATTTCAACCCTGCACAACCCTTATTAAATAAGTAACCTCTTTGTGTTTTATATCTTAAATTCATTATGATGCATTTAAAGAGAAATTGTCTTCTTATTCTGGTCTCAATACAAGGAACTGTTTACCATCACCCTTAGAATCCCCTGTAGTGTGAGTTTTCTCTTGTTTCAGGGCCTTCTCCTGTCTGTTACTGGAGTAACCGTTTATTTAGCAGTTTTTTAAAATAGAGAGAAGTTTGTCATGTGTGGAGTCTTACATTAGGCTAAACACCAAAAAGTCTGTCATGTGTGGAGTCTTACATTAGGCTAAACACCAAAAGGTCTTACACCTGCATAACTGTGATATGTTCTTAGTTATTAAGTGACATCATCATTATGACACAAGTGATCTTTATATTCACTTGGATAAGTGTGAGCCCAAGACCATCCTTTCTAAATGGTAACTACATGTACCAAACTCTTTTAAGACATAATCAGCCAGGAACACAAGTGCTGGTCCTGTGTTCCTCAAGTGGAATCATTGAGTTTTTAGAGAAGCTGCTGTCTAGGTAGAATTTTGGGGGACTTTTGTGTTTCTGACCCACCAATAAATGTTGCTGCTGACAAATAATTAGAGTGACAGGTTAGGTTCACAAAAGTACTGCACAAATAATAATTATTTTAAAATGTATATATGGAGATCGCCCAGAATAACTGCTGTTTGCTTTAGCACAGAATCTCCAAAAGTTCAGAATATCATCGATTTGGGGAGAGGGTGAGGGGAAGACTGCAGAAAAACCTGTCGACACTTACAAAAGCTTCATTTGGTTTTCAATCAGTTGAAGGACTTTCCAGAAGATGGTACTTGTGAAATTGATCTCAATTAAAATCAGCCCAAGTGCGGCTCTCCCACAATAGCTCCGCGGGCCCTGGGAGTAGCGGCGTGCTATTCCGCTATCATAGCACCAGCACCTGTCTGGACTACCCTGGCACTTATCCTGTTTTTAATTTTCACCTCAGCCTTTTCTTCTAAGCAGTCTTTGACCTCCGTGGCACCCCTAACGAACTCCTTTCAGCGTCCGCGCCTCTCCAGGTCCGAGTTATAATGGAAATGCAGTGAGGAACAGTGGTGCGGGCTGTCTTTCACCTCTGACAGCAAGGCCGGCACGTGGCTCGTAGCTGTCAGGACACTGACACGCCTCTGCAGCAGGATAATTGGGTACTTGAGGAAGATTCATAGGGCAATATGCTGCAGAGCTCCGTGTCCTGCCCCCAGGGCAACAAGGGGCACCCAGGGGAAGAGAGAAAGAGAAGGCTTCAACGGGAGATTGAAATCTGGTCTTGATAAATAATAATCCATTTATAATAGGACAGGATGACGACTTTGGTTGTAAGAAGGCCACGATTCATGCAGCTTGGGGGATGAATTTTAAAGATTTCAAGAATGAACTTTATGGAAGGTGAATCAAAGCCCGGTTAGTGTGCAAGTCAGAAAGTTGCGGAACATCCCATAGAAGAGGAAGTGGGCAGCGTCACATGAAACAGGCCTTTTCATACCAGGAAGTTTGTTGTTTTAATCAAAGCAAGCCATCTGACAGCTCATTATTAAGAGACAACAAGAAGTGACTTTATTAGTATAGCGTGGAGTTGGTTCCTCTGCAAATTAAAGTCCTTTGTTCACTTGTGACAGTTTGCTGAGGAGGCATCTGTTAAGGGGTACCAAGCGGGATAACATTTTAAAAGTGTAATGTGATAACAATTAACCTATAATTCCTTTTTCTTATATTCCGCCCTTTCAATTTTATTAGATAAATTTATCATGAAAGGTGACGAAGACAAAATCTTTCACATGATTTCCTTGTGAAGTGGCCCCTTGTGATTGGCATCACCTGTCACAACCTTATTGGCGTTTATTTCCCCCGATATTTATGATTTTGTTTATGGAATGTGACAGGTTGGTGGTTACTGTGCCTGCCTCGATTGTGAAAGGCCGGGAGTCTTCATTCAACATAATATTTTAGTGGGAAAAATAATAAGGCGGTTGATGTATTCAGTCAGCGTGTGTTGCGCTACCAAACGGGAGACAGAAATTTTAGGTAATATCATGTAATATCAGAGCTATGAAAAAAGATTTTTCCTTCTGTAGTGATATCCTGGGGATTCTGAAATCCTGAATCAGTAAGTAGTTAAGAAAAAGCATTTTGATTATAAGAGATTTATGTTTGACGATCTGGAAAATGATTTTGAAAGGCAGAAGTGAGCATCTGTAAATAACAGCCCATAATAGAAAAGTCTCACATCCACTTCAAAGTTCTGTCACAGTCTGGATTTTGAAGGCTACGTAACATCACTCTTCTGTCCTCGGTGTTTTCCCTCTTAAATTTTTACTGCCCTGGAAATCAGAGCGAATTTGACCCATGAAAGAAATATGAGGACTCTAGGCCTTTAAATAAGGAATGATGTTGCATTTGTCCTCCTTGGACAATGAACAGAAACTTCTGTGACTTGTTGAATTCACATTTTCTGGTTGGTTAGTTAAATATTATCAGAGATAAATTTTCTCATGGGAATTTTTTTTTAAGAGATCAGCTTTAACTTTCTAGGATGTTTTACCATAAATTTCTAAAAATCAAAATGCCTGAGTTATTCTTAGACCAATAGTGCAGATACGTTCAAATTGTTCCTTATCTTGGGGGATAATTTAGGTGTTTCCATAGTTTTGCATCCTGATAGCTGGAGAATGCAGGGCAAGTGTAATAAGTGGATCAGGACATTAATAAGTAAATGATAACATATTGCCATTTAAAGTTCCTGCCAATAGAAACAAAGAATATAACTAAATTCTTTCAACTTGCATTATGTCTTTAAAAAAACCCTGTGGACGTTCTTTCATTCACTTACTCACCCAGTATTTACTCAGAATCTCCTGTGTGCTAGGTATTGTGCTAGCTACTAGCCTACAAAGATGAATAAGACAGGGTCCTTGTCCCAGATGATTTAAGGCCAATAAGCACCACAAACTGTAATAAGGGCCAGGTGAGAAGTTTGCAGAGGGCACACCAGGTACACTAAGAAGAGGGGTACTATATAAATATTTACACACATACATACATATATATACTCAGACTTCTTATAATAATTCTTCTGTATATTATGCAAATAATCCAAAAGTGTTTAGAAGAACAGAGAAAATTTCTGCTTCCCTTAATTAATCTCTTTCTTATTTTCCATATCATCTGACAATTATCAAATTAACACCTCCCAGTTGAGAGAAACTAGGTAGAATTTTCTTCATGACATGCCCATACACGACTCTGGTTTCGGATAAAGATGACTTGCTGGTGGACCTGTGGCGAGGCAGGCAGGCAGTTTGTGGGGTTCACTGAGGGACCTAGTTCTTTCTGAGCTCTCTAGCCTCACCTCTTCCCTCCGCCCCATGCTCCCAGGTTCCTCACGTGTATATGTGCCCCTTCCACCCTCTGAACTCATCTTTGTCTGCTCCTCCCTTCACGCTCCACTGTGGCTTTGTGCTCTGTTCTGTACTGCTCAGTTGGTACACACCCAATTCAACAAGTCAGCTTGCGCTAAGCTCTGATGTCAAATGATGGCTCAGCCAGTCTGTCTCACCCTGCTTCACAAAGTAGCAGACATAGGAAATGACAGCATTTGTGCAGGCATCCTGAGGTGACACACAGGCACTTAGGGCCTGAGGCCATCACCTGGGCTCCTGCCACCCTGGCCCCACCGGCCACCAGCAGCCTGCAGGGATGATGAATCAGGTACATGGGTTACCATTTGCCCCATCTGAGCCCAGCATACACACTGGGACTTCAGATTTTCATCCCTTCCTATAACATTCTGGCATTTTATTAGGAACCTCAGGTGCCCAAATATAAAAAAGAGGGGTGTCCAGCTTGGTAGTTCAGATCTCTGGAATTTGCCCAGCCTGTGCTGAAAATCTGGCTCTGTTCCATGAGCGGAGTGACTGTGGGCTGTCTTTTCACTTTTTTGTATCTCAGCGCCCTGCTCATGGGTTTTTGAGGGGTTTTTTTAAATTTTATTTTTTTATACAGCAGGTTCTTATTAGTTATCCATTTTATCCTTGTGGGGTTTTAAGGCGGATTGGATTCTATGAGTTAACGTGCATAATACAGTCAGTGTGGAATTTCCAGGCACTGCATGTTCCATTAAACAGTCTTGCCATTGTCGGTGGGTATTTTAGACAGTAACAAGGCCACTGGAACAGAGGTCGAATAAGAGAGAAAAATACTTTAAGCCTCCTATCTCAAAGCAAATAACATGTGTGCGAAGATGGCAGACTAGAAGGACGTGCTCTCACTCCCTCTTGTGAGAACACCAGAATCACAGCTAGCTGCTGGACAGTCATCGACAGGAAGACACTGGAACTCACCAAAAAAGATACCCCACATCCAAAGACAAAGGAGAAGCCACAATGAGACGGAAGGAGGGGTGCAATCACAGTAAAATCAAATCCCATAACTGCTGGGTGGGTGACTCACAGACTGGAGAACACTTATACCACAGAAGTCCACCCACTGGAGTGAAGGTTGTGAGCCCCATGTCAGGTTTACCAACCTGGGGGTCTGGAAACGGGAGGAGGAATTCCTAGAGAATCAGACTTTGAAGGCTGGTGGGATTTGATTGCAGACTTTGACAGGATTGGGGGAAACAGAGACTCCACTCTTGGAGGGCACACACAAAGTAGTGTGTGCATCAGGACCCAGGGGAAGGAGCAGTGACCCCATAGAAGAGTGAACCAGACCTACCTGCTAGTGTTGGAGGGTCTCCTGCAGAGGCAGTGGTGGCTGTGGCCCACCGTGGGGACAAGGGCACTGGCAGCAGAAGTTCTAGGAAGTACTCCTTGACGTGAGCCCTCCCAGAGTCTGTGATTAGCCCCACCAAAGAGCCCAGGTAGGCTCCGGTGTTTGGTTGCCTCAGGCCAAACAACCAACAGGGAGGGAACCCAGCCCCATCCATCAGCAGTCAAGCGGATTCCAATCAGGAAACTTCCACAAGCCTCTTAGGTAGCCTCATCCACCAGAGGGCAGACAGCAGAAGCAAGAAGAACTACAATCCCGAAGCCTGTGGAACAAAAACCACCTTCACAGAAAGATAGACAAGATGAAAAGGCAGAGGGCTATGTACCAGATGAAGTAACAAGATAAAACCCCAGAAAAACAACTAAATGAAGTGGAGATAGGCAACCTTCCAGAAAAAGAATTCAGGATAATGATAGTGAAGATGATCCAGGACCTCAGAAAAAGAATGGAGGCAAAGATCGAGAAGATGCAAGAAATGTTTAGCAAAGACTTAGAAGAATTAAAGAACAAACAAACACAGATGAACAAAACAATAACTGGAATGAAAACTACACTAGAATGAAACAATAGCAGAATGACTGAGGCAGAAGAACGGATAACTGACCTGGAAGACAGAATGGTGGAATTCACTGCTGCGGAACAGAATAAAGAAAAAAGGATGAAAAGAAATGAAGACAGTCTAAGAGACCTCTGGGACAACATTAAACGCAACAACATTTGCATTATAGGGGTCCCAGAAGGAGAAGAGAGAGAGAAAGGACCAGAGAAAATATTTGAAGAGATTATACTCAAAAATTTCCATAACTTGGGAAAGGAAATAGCCACCCAAGTCCAGGAAGCACAGCGAGTCCCATACAGGATAAACCCAAGGAGAAAAACGCCGAGACACATATTAATCAAATTGGCAAAAATTAAAGGCAAAGAAAAATTATTGAAAGCAGCAAGGGGAAAATGACAAATAACATACAAGGGAACTCCCATAAGGTTAACAGCTGATTTCTCAGCATAAGCTCTACAAGCCAGAAGGGAGTGGCATGATATACTTTAAGTGATGAAAGTGAAGAAGCTACAACCAAGATTACTCTACCCGGCAAGGATCTCATTCAGATTCGATGGAGAAATCAAACAGACAAGCAAAAGCTAAGCGAATTCGGCACCACCAAGCCAGCTATACAACAAATGCTAAAGGAACTTCTCTAAGTGGGAAACACAAGAGAAGAAAAGGACCTACAAAAACAAACCCAAAACAATTAAGAAAATGGTCATAGGAACATACATATAGATAATTACCTTAAAAGTGAATGGATTAAATGCTCCAACCAAAAGACACAGGCTTGCTGAATGGATACAAAAACAAGACCCATATATATGCTGTCTACAAGAGACCCACTTCAGACCTAGGGACACATACAGACTGAAAGTGAGAGGATGGAGAAAGATATTCCATGCAAATAGAAATCAAAAGAAAGCTGGAGTAGCAATACTCATATCAGATAAAATAGACTTTAAAATAAAGAATGTTACAAGAGACAAGGAAGGACATGACATAATGATCAAGGGATCAATCCAAGAAGAAGATATAACAATTATAAATATATATGCACCCAACATAGGAACACCTCAATACATAAGGCACTGCTAACAGCTATAAAAGGGGAAATCAACAGTAACACAATAATAGTTGGGGACTTTAACACCTCACTTACGCCAATGGACAGATCATCCAAAATGAAAATAAGGAAACAGAAGCTTTAAATGACACAATAGACCAGATAGATTTAATTGATATTTATAGGACATTCCATCCAAAAACAGCAGATTCCACTTTCTTCTCAAGTGCGCACAGAACATTCTCCAGGATAGATCACATCCTGGGTCACAAATCAAGCCTCAGTAAATTTAAGAAAACTGAAATCATATCAAGCATCTTTTCTGACCACAACACTATGAGATTAGAAATGAATTACAGGGAAAAGAATGTAAAAAACACAAACACACAGAGGCTAAACAATACATTACTAAATAACCAAGAGATCACTGAAGAAATCAAAGGGGAAATAAAAAAAATACCTAGAGACAGGGCTTCCCTGGTGGTGCAGTGGTTGAGAGTCCGCCTGCCGATGCAGGGGACACGAGTTCGTGCCCTGGTCTGGGAAGATACCACATGCCGCTGAGCGGCTGGGCCCATGAGCCATGGCCGCTGAGCCTGCGCGTCCGGAGCCTGTGCTCCACAATGGGGGAGGCCACAACAGTGAGTGGCTCGCGTGCTGCAAAAAAGAAAAAAAAAAAACCTAGAGACAAATGACAATGAAAATACGGCATCCAAAACCTATGGGATGCAGCAAAAGCAGTTCTAAGAGGAAAGTTTATAACTATACAAACCTACCTCAAGAAACAAGAAAAATCTCAAGTAAACAATCTAACCTTACACCTAAAGGAACTAGAGAAAGAAGAACAAACAAAACCCAAAGTTAGCAGAAGGAAAGAAATCATAAAGATCAGAGCAGAAATAAATGAAATAGAAACAAAGAAAACAATAGCAAAGATCAATAAAGCTAAAAGCTGGTTCTTTGAGAAGATAAACAAAATTGATAAACCATTAGCCAGACTCATCAAGAAAAAGAGGGAGAGGACTCAATTCAATAAAGTTAGAAATGAAAAAAGAGAAGTTACAAAAGACACCACAGAAATACAAAGCATCCTAAAAGACTACTACAAGCAGCTCTATGCCAATAAAGTGGACAACCTGGAAGAAATGGACAAATTCTTAGAAAGGTATAACCTTCCAAGACTGTACCAGGAAGAAACAGAAAATATGAACAGACCAATCACAAGTAATGAAATTGAAACTGTGATTAAAAATCTTCCACCAAACAAAAGTCCAGGACCAGATGGCTTCACAGGTGAGTTCTATCAAATATTTAGAGAAGAGCTGACACCCATCCTTCTCAAACTCTTCCACGAAATTGCGGAGGAAGGAACACTCGCAAACTCATTCTATGAGGCCACTATCACCCTGATACCAAAACCAGACAAAGATACTACAAAAAAAGAAAATTACAGACCAATATCACTGTTGAATATAGATGCAAAAATCCTCAACAAAATACTAGCAAACAGAATCCAACAACACATTAAAAGGATCATACACCATGATCAAGTGGGATTTTTCCCAGAGATGCAAGCATTCTTCAATATACGCAAATCAATCAACGTGATACACCATGTTAACAAATTGAAGAATAAAAACCATATGGTCATCTCAATAGATGCAGAAAAAGCTTTTGACAAAATTCAACACCGATTTATGATAAAAACTCTCCAGAAAGTGGGCATAGAGGGAACCTACCTCAACATAATAAAGGCCATATATGACAGACCCACAGCAAACATCATTCTCAATGGTGAAAACGTGAAAGCATTTCCTCTAAGATCAGGAACAAGATAAGGGTGTCCATTCTCACCACTATTATTCAACATAGTTTTGTAAGTCCTAGCCACGGCAATCAGAGAAGAAAACGAAATAAAAGGAGTACAAATTGGAAAAGAAGAAGTAAAACTGTCACTGTTTGCAGATGACATGATAGTATATTAGTATATATAGAGAATCCTAAAAATGCTACCAGAAAACCACTAGAGCTAATCAATGAATTTGGTAAAGTAGCAGGATACAAAAATAATGCACAGAAATCTGTTGCATTCCTGTACACTAATGATGAAAAATCTGAAAGGGAAATTAAGGAAACACTCCCATTTACCATTACAACAAAAAGAATGAAATACCTAGGAATAAACCTACCTAGGGAGACAAAAGACCTGTATGCAGAAAATTATAAGACACTGATGAACGAAATTAAAGATGATACCCGCAGATGGAGAGATATACCATGTTCTTGGATTGGAAGAATCAATATTGTGAAAATGACTATACTACCCAAAGCAATCTACAGATTGAATGCAATCCCTATCAAATTACCAATGGCATTTTTTACAGAACTAGAACAGAAAATCTTAAAATTTGTATGTATACATAAAAGACCCCGTATAGCCAAAGCAATCTTGAGGGAAAAAAACGGAGCTAGAGGAATCAGACTCCCTGACTTCAGACTATACTACAAAGCTACAGTAATCAAGACAATATGGTACTGGCACAAAAACAGAAACATAGATCAATGGAACAAGATAGAAAGCCCAGAGATAAACATACACCTATGGTCAACTAATCTATGACAAATATACAATGGAGAAAATACAGTCTCTTCAATAAGTGGTGCTGGGAAAACTGGACAGCTACATGTAAGAGAATGAAATTAGAACACTCCCTAACATCATACACAAAAATAAACTCAAAATGGATTCAAGACCTAAATGTAAGACTGGACACTATAAAATTCTGAGAGGAAAACATAGGAAGAACACTCTTTGACATAACAGCAAGATCTTTTTTGATCCACCTCCTAGAGTACTGGAGATAAAAACAAAAATAAATAAATGGGACCTAATGAAGCTTCAAAGCTTTTGCACAGCAAAGGAAACCATAAACAAGACGAAAAGACAACCCTCAGAATGGGAGAAAATATTTGCAAATGAATCATCAGACAAAGGATTAATCTCCAAAATATATAAACAGCTCATGCAGCTCAATATTAAAGAAACAAACAACCCAATCCAAAAATGGACAGGTGACCTAAATAGACATTTCTCCGAAGAAGACATACAGATGGCCAAGAAGTATATGAAAAGCTGCTCAACATCACTAATTATTAGGGAAATACAAATCAAAACTACAATGAGGTATCACCTCACACCAGTTAGAATGGACATCATTAGAAAACCTACAAACGACAAACGCTGGAGAGCGTGTGGAGAAAAGGGAACCCTCTTGCACTGTTGGTGGGAATGTACATTGATACAGCCACTATGGAGTACAGTATGGAGGTTCCTTAAAAAACTAATAATAGAATTACCATATGATATAGCAATCCCACTACTGGGCATGTACCTAGAGAAAACCATAATTCAAAGAGACGCATGCACCCTGATGTTCATTGCAGCACTATTTACAATAGCCAGGTCATGGAAGCAACCTAAATGCCCATCGACAGATGAATGGATAATGAAGATGTGGTACATATATACAATGGAATATTACTCAGCCATAAAAAAGAACGAAATTGGGTCATTTGTTGAGATGTGGATGGATCTAGAGACTGTCATACACTGTGAAATAAATCAGAAAGAGAAAAAGAAATATCGTATATTAACGCATATATGTGGAACCTAGAAAAATGATACAGATGAACGGGTTTGCAGGGCAGAAGTTGAGACACAGATGTAGAGAACAAATGTATGGACACCAAGGGGGGAAAGCGGTGAGGGGGTGGGGATGGTGGTGTGCTGAATTGGGCGATTGGGATTGACATGTATACACTGACGTGTATAAAATTGATGACTAATAAGAATCTGCTGCAGAAAAAAGTAAAATTCAAAAATTGAAATGAATCCTAAAAAATAAATAACATGTGTGCTTTCATACATCTATGCATAAATGAATGTATAAATACATATACATATATACATATATACACAGTCGTCCCTTGGTATCCACGGGGGATTGGTTCCAGGAGCCTCCAATTCCGCAGATGCTCGTCTTATATAAAATGGTATAGTATTTGTATACAACCTTCACACATCCTCCTGTGTACTGTAAATCATGTTGATTACTTAGAATACCTAATACAATGTAAATGCTATGTAAATAGTTGTAAATACAATGTAAATGCTATGTAAATAGTTGCCAGAGCGTGGCAAAGTAAACTTTTGCTTTTTGGAACTTTCTGGGATTTTTTTTTCCCCTGAATATTCGATTCACAGTTGGTTGAGTCCCTGGATGCAGAACCCGTGGATACCAAGGGCCAACTGTATATAGCGTTTTCTGTACTTGGAAAGCACTGCTCTCCTTTCTCCTTTGTTCCCCGGTTAACTCGTTTTTGTGTTTTCAACTTACTTCCGATGTGATGCCCTCTAGAGAAGGTCCCTGCTCTTACTCCGTTTATATTTCAGTAGAGAGAGGCAGGCAGTAAACAGGTAAACAAATCAGATTATTGAGAATCATGATGTGATGGAGATTTCAAAGAATGCTGTATGGGATTCCTAGGAGGTAACTTGCTGGCGGACAACTGAAGGAGAGGGAGATGCCCACCCACAGGGTCTTTCAGCCTAGGGGTCCTCAGCTGTGAGTAAGAGGTAGAACACAGTTCAGCATATTTAGGGGACAGAAAGGAGCTTAGTGCTGCTGGAGCCAGAAGAGCACGGGGAAGGTGTTATTAGAGGCGGTTGGAGACTGAGGCCCATCCCTGTGAAGGATTTCCTGGTCCTCCCCGGCCCCTGGATGCTGGAGACGGCGTACATCGGAACCTGATTCCTAACAACCTTCCTGGTAGAATCTCAGAATCTCCTTTACCCAAAGGCAGAGGTAAACTAACTTTCCCACCCCATCCTCCAGCCACAGCTTCTTGTTGGTTGTGACTTTGCATCCTTCATCACCTTGTGTGATTCCTGGCACAAAGTAAGGGCTTGTTAAATATTACCAGAATAGTCACATGAATGAGCTGAATACTGGAGATACACGGGAAGATGAACTGTTGTTTTAAGAGGAGACTACACTTCGTCATGCAGAAAGTTTACCTTCTCTCTAAGAAGAGCCCTGCGGCTCCTTAGCCCCATCCACTTGTTCTGTGTTTCTTTTGGGAATTCTTGAATGCCATTTAGCATTGAATAAAATGTCTTCCCCCCCCCCCTTGCTAATTATAATCATACAAGCAGTGAACTAAACAGTTGGGGGTGAAAGAAATTCTGATGATGTTAAAAATGCAAATAGTTTTCACACCAGATTAATTTATTTAACTAAGAGTCCTGATCTTTAAGTCTTAAATGTTTGAGTGTGAAACGTTTTATTCACCGGGGAGATAGTCCACAGTGAAGCTGGTCTGAAGCTCATTCTTCTGTCAGGAGCGATGTTAGGATGCATATCGTTTAGCTAGTTTTTAACGGGCAAGTTGTGAGTTCTTTAAAACATTTCAGGATGTGATTTACATGATTCAAGATTAGCAGGTCCGGGGAACTCTGGGGCTGTTTGAGGTTATAAGAAGCCAAGTCATACAAGGGTCTGAAAGGATGTTGGTGTTATCTGTGTGTTTGACTGATATTTGAATTAAATGTTTTATATTTCATCAAAGCAAGACTGAAATTCATTATTACTGCTGATATGCAGTACTAATTACAGGAAATAACCAGCCCTTCCATGTTCAGTGCCAAATGCTGATAGTTGAGCGATCTGTTCTCTAGAGGGGGAAATCATAGGTCTTAGGTCTGGGAGAGAATTTAGTTCACTGTGTTTCAGCTATTTTAAGCTCAGACTCTCTTTTTTAAAACAAAAAATAAAATCCCTTGCCTTTATTTTCTTCAACCTTCAATTTCTTTAGTTTGTATTATTAAAGCAATAATTTTTTTCCAAAGGTGAGATTATATTATAACGATAAATGTAATTTTTCAAACTACACATCTGCCCCAATCAGTCCTGCCTCCTGGTTGAGAATCACTGTGTTCTTCAGAGATGAGAAAACTGAGGCTTTGGTTAATTAGGTTTTAAGATTAAGCTTTATCATGGACCTTTTTAAGGTAAAGCAGGTACCTGGTTGGGGTTCCTTCCCCATGTGTCTTATATAAATGCTAGAGGAGTCTAGAAATTCAAATTCAGATTTTTCAGATATTCAGGCATTCCTCCTGTCCTTATGATGTTCTAAAACCCCCGTGTTGGGTAGGTTTCCCCATGTGAGCTGGCATCACAGGTCCAAATTTCCCTCTGCATCTCAGGCCCTGTGCACATGTGTTTTACTTGTATAGCAGCAAACACCTGGACCTGAGTGGTCATTCTGCTACCCTGGGATGGTCTCTGGAAGTAACAGTATACATTAGAAAAATATATCACATTCTTTTAGAAAAGTGACTTGGTGTGAACTCTATGATCTCACAAAGTAGAGAGCAACTGGCGTATTTTTAAAACAATATTATTAGGAAGGATAATGGCAAATGTGATCTGCTGGTGGGAAATTGAAATCACAGATTAAATTATGTTCCCGGCTAATAAATTCACTAGGAGAACAAACCAGAGCAAATACCAGCAGAACACAGCCCTAAGACATTAAATAAAGATGATATGATTGAAAAGGAAGATAAATCAGGGTGGAAGCAAGAGTCTTGTTAATGTGCCTGGTTATAATTGTGTCTAGCTGGTGGAAAAGGATTTTTGAATCTTACATATTCAGCTAAACAAAATGAGCTGGTTCCTTCCTGTAAACTTCACTGAAACTTGTTTCCGGGGCCCCTGCATGGGAAGGTAGAAGTGGGATAATAATAGCATTTACTGTTATAATAAACATTAAACCATTATTCAAGGGGTCTTGGACATTGATCTCAACATCCTCACTAAAGAGTAAGATAAAAGTAATTACATACTTATAAGTGCTGTATATATTTGTAAGTGCTGATAAACCATAATATGTGGTACTTTCAAAATGATATATGAGCATGTATATACACATTAGATAAGACACATAATTATATGGAAGATGTAAAATATTTCAAAAACTGAATTATATGTATTAAAATAGAAGGGTTCATTTTATTTTGGTTTTGATCCCATGTTACTATCATAAATCTTTAGATAATCAAATCAAGGTGTCACTGGAAATGCTTACCAAAACCCAGTTGATCTCAACTGCATGCTGACTTTGAATAAAACAGAGCTTGAGAGGTAGAGAATAGAAAATTATTTAAAGGATGAATAGGGAGAAAATACATATAGGATTAAATGGAAGAAATCCATAGAGAAGTTTGTTTTTTCATTTGCTTCTAAATTATAACTAGACTTGAGGAATCTGGCTAAAGAATGGGAAATGGGAAGGGACCCCCAGGTAAGATTTAGTTTTGCAAAATTTTGAAGCCATAGATGAGAAGCTGTGTAGCATGTGGGGAGGTTGGTGAGCATATGAGCATGATGAGAATACTAGATAAGAAGTGACATATGTTTGAACTGATTTATAGAGCAGAGACAATAGATATGTTTGGTGATAAAAGATTTTCTACAGAGTTAGGTATGAAGCATGCTAATGAAAATTATGGTGTGTGAAGGTTATTGCTGAGAGATAACAAGGTTAAAAATAAAAGAATTGGGACTTCCCTGTTGGCTCAGTGGTTAAGAATCTGCCTGCCAGTGCAGGGGACACGGGTTCAAGCCCTGGTCCGGGAAGATCCCACATGCCGCAGAGCAACTAAGCCCATGCGCCACAACTACTGAGCCCACGTGCCACAACTACTGAAGCCTGCACGCCTAGAGCCCGTGCTGCACAACAAGAGGAGCCCCACAATGAGAAGCCCGCGCACCACGAGGAAGAGTAGCCCCCGCTTGCCGCAACTAGAAAAAGCCCGTGTGCAGCAACGAAGACCCAACACAGCCAAAAATAAAAAAAAAAAAAGAATTGGGAAGCTAGAGAATTTTGGAGTTCATGGACAGATGACAGAGGAAAATCCATCACTTTGTGGCCAGATGTTTAGTATTTAATATCACAAGTTCAGTTGGATGCAATCTCTCTTGCTGTAGATGTGGCGAGTGCTCTTAATTTTGTTTCTTCGTTTGGCCTCATTAATGTTGGACCAGTAGAGCCTCTGGCCTCCGATGTTTTAAGGGTTTAGAAGCATTTTATAGTCTATTTGTGTGTGTGTGTGTGTGTGTGTGTGTGTGTGTGTGTGTGTGTGTTTCCCAGAAAATCTACATCTACATACAGACCTCCCTCTTTCCCATTTTGAATTCTAGGGAGCCTGTTTCCTTGGGCCAAGTAACCAGAAATTGAGGATAGGGAACTCAGAAAGGACCTTAAGGGAACTTTGGTCCTTTGAGTTTTTTTTTTCTACCCATAGTGTGTTACAATAGCTTGTCTATTGATTCACTTGTACTTTGAATATTTAATCTTAGACTTGGCTTTGAAAGACCGCATTTCAATTATTTGAATTGTCTGTGGAGCTAAAACAGTACCCTACTGTTAAACATGTTAGTTAATGATGGAACGTATTTCCGCACACAAACACACTTTAATCAAGCAAAACCTCTGAGCATGGAAGATCTTGGTTTACATATTGCCTGGTTGTTCTCACCTTTTTTCATTTCTTTTATTTGGGAGATGTGATAAGCCAGAGATTTGAGCTGCAAATTCCAAATCACAATCTCCTTTTTCTCAGCTAGAAACCACAAATCGTAGCCAAGCAACTGTTTTAAGTGGTACAATTTAGAGATACTGTGCAAACATAAAAGGTGGTGCTTTTATAGTAGCTCAGAGGAATTGAAAGGAAAACATTCTTCCACTGAGGCCAGGATCGTTAGCCCATTACAAGGGAACATACCTGTCTGCATCATGATGAGGCTGAAGTAGAAAGCATCATGTGGGCAGTGCTGGTGTAAAAGATGTAAATCCCCTCTGAAACTTCAATACCTGAAAACATACCTATGTGTATGTGGCTTTTCTACCTTATATTCAACTCTTTCGGAGCAGCTTAGTTTTAAAATTTTACAAGAGGGATCATGAGAGAGCAGAGGCCCTTGCTTACGAAAAGAGACAGACAGAAACTCTGCACATTTAATTTTCTGAAAAAAAAAATCCCTACTACTAATTGTTTTCCAAACCCTTCTTATTTTATTAGGCACAACTCCATTAAATTATGTTCTTCACTCATCATCTCTTTAATGAAAAAATTATATTTAAATACTCATGTCAAGTAGAAATAGAAGCAAAGTAGATTGGATTACTCTAGTAATCCCGGAAGAGGAATTTAAATTCTATAGTGAATTTGTAGGCAGTTACAAGTTATATTTCCACTGCAAATCAGAACAATGAGCTGTGACAAGTTATGGGGACGTAGGGTGGGGAAGGTTGGAAAATATATTGTTTTCCTGTGTGATGATGGCCTTGGAAAAAAAGATAACTAGATCCCTTCAAGTTTGACAATAATAAGGATCAAAAGACATGAGGTCCATGAGGTAGCCAATAGAGAAGGAAGAAGGCTTTTGTTAAAAAAAATGGGGGGAAATGAAATAAAAATATCCAGTGGGGGGCTTCCCTGGTGGCACAGTGGTTGAGAGTCCGCCTGCCAGTGCAGGGGACATGGGTTCGAGCCCTGGTCTGGGAAGATCCCACATTCCGCGGAGCAACTAAGCCCATGCACCACAACTACTGAGCCTGCACTCTAGAGCCCACGAGCCACAACTACTGAGCCCATGTGCCACAACTACTGAAGCCCGCACGCTTAGAGCCCGTGCACCGCAACGAAGAGTAGACCCTGCTCGCCTCAACTAAAGAAAACCCATGTACAGCAATGAAGACCCAAAGCAGCCAAAAATAAATTAATTAAAAAAAAAAACTGTACTTAGTAAAAAAAAAAAAAAAAATCCAGTGGTCAGTGGTGCTTAAAGAGTGTGGTTGTCCACATTACCATAGGACCATAGATCAGTGCAACTGTCCGTGGACAAGAAACCAAAAGTATTGATACTTGGTTGACCTGCTGGTAGAGCTCGGGTCACCTCCCTGAATCACGTCACCAGTCTTGTTGAGATAGCACATCAGTTAAACGAAATTGTCATCCCTACAAGGCATCCAGCATAAGACACCACATTTTGTCACCACAAAGTATGGCTGTGAGCACTGAGAGAGTGAGATGGGGATTGTGAGTAGTGATTTAGGAGAGGAAGATTGGAGCACTTGTGTATAAAGGATGTTCTAATTCTCCCCACTGGACTAGTAAGATTGAGGCAAACTTTTTAAGACAGAATAAGGAACCTGGAGTAGGAACCAGATTCCACTACTGCCCAATGAAATACGTTTTTTTTTTTTTTTTTTTTTTGAAATACGTTTTAGTGCTCTGAATGTCCTTCTCATTTTTCTTCTTCTGTATAAAATCCATTCCCTCTGAAGGTAAACAAACATTATATGTACTCTCCCCATAGAGAATACATAAATGTCCGCTGTGAATGCATATAGAACTAGTATAGCAATCTCTAAAATTAACTGTATACTTTATAGTGTCATATTTATACCTCTCCAAGAATTACTATCAATTTCTTTCTTTGATATTATTAAAGGAATAATTTGCTAGAAATTTCTTGATGCGTCTGTCCATTTAACTAGTCACGCTACTTTAGGTCAGCATATTATTTTTAGATTTTTGAAGTGAAGTCTTTTTAAATGTACAAAACCTAACATTTCTGCTGTGTTTCTGAAAGATTAAAGAAAAATTCCATTAAGAAATAGTAGGAGAATTCAACCATGTCTTCTCATGTGTTACTAGCATTTTGCATTCCAAATAGAAAATATGCCAAGGTGCATTGTGTATTAATCCATCAAAATGCAAAAGTAACAGCAAAATTCACCCTAACAACCAAGAATATTCCTCAGGGGAGCTTTCATTGAATTGCCTGGGTTTTGACATAGAGTAACCCAGCTGTCCAGCTACTGATTTGAGCGTAATTATCTGCTGTTTAGTAATTAGCTACATATGCATTGGAATTGTGTCACTGTGCTTTTAAGTGGAATCGAGAGAAATAGTGACAGTGTATTATTGTTTGAGGGTAACACTATAGTTTCCAAAGATAAGAACCCATTGTTAGGCCTTTCAGTGGGCTGAATTTTTCACCCGATATAGTCCCACCCAAAGAAACCAGGAAAAGGGCTTCTGGACATCTGTTTCTGGATTTTGTTTTTTACAGTTCTCAGTTGTGTATCATATTCCTTTACACACCTGAGCTTGAAGCCATTTCTTAGGCTTGAATGTATTAAAATTCAATGTGTGTGTGTGTGTGCACCCACACTTTCTTGACAAATTTTGCATTATAAGAAATTTTATTCTTTGGTAATGGTTGTGCCTTGGACCAAAGATGCTTTACCTTTTGACAAATCTTTATGAAAGAAAGGGGAAAAAGAGTATTCAAATTGATTGTCCCCAAACATACAGGCTAAAATCAGGGTTTCCGATGTAAGTAACTCATTGGGATGATGGTAAAAGATGCCTTCCTCTGATTCTTCATAGTCCTGTGGATAACTCCAGGGGTGGGACTGATATTTAGAGATCTACACTGTTCATCCTTGATGTTAAGATACGTGATCAAAAGGGAATTCCCTGGCGGTCCAGTGGTTAAGACTCCGTGCTTCCACTGCAGGGGGCATGGATTCGATCCCTGGTTGGGGAACTGAGATCCCACATGCTGCCAGGCACAGCCAAAAAAAAAAAAAAAAAAAGGTATGTGATCAATCAATTTTTAATTTTCTCCAAATTAATTTCCCACATGATATGGACGAACATTTCCTTATTCATAAAATTCATTTAAAGCCAGCTTCAGCCAGAAAGCCGTGGCTAATGTTGTGTCACTTGAGGACCCGAAGTTTACTCTAAAGACGTATTTCATATATGTAAGATGCTCAGAATGATCATTTACTGGTGCTTATATGGTGGTAAGGATATTGCAGACTTTTTCTGACCTGCTCCTAAGTGACTGAAAAACATAGCAAGATGTGTCTTCGGCTAATTTTGATGTTTTGATATAGAATCAAACTTTCATAACAGTTGATGTTAGACTTCATTTTTATGACTTGAATAACTGAAATTTTCTGACTATGCCATTTTGTTTAGAACTGTGTTTACAAAATTTGTAATAGCGACACATTGCTGAGGCAGTGAGCAAAATGTGTGAAATACGGAAATGAGCTTAAAAAAATAGAGAGAACACTGAACTGTTTTCAGAGTCTCCCGAAACCCTTCCCACAGTTGGTCTTGAATAACAGGAAGAGAGATGAAGATTTCCTTCAGTCCCGCCTAATCTAAATATGAAACTCCCTCCACTTTCTTCTGACTCCACTTTATCTCTTTGCTCTTGTTTAGTGGAAATCCTTTCATTATCTAGTTAATGAAGACATTTATTCAGCTTTTACCATTTATCTTTTGAACTTGTTTGCATTGGTGTTGTCCGTCATTAATTGAAAGATCCTAGATTGCAGGGTCAAGTTCTCTTACATTCTGTTTCTAAGATGCTTATTACCATCCAATGCTAAGTAGATAATAAATTAAAGCTTTCAAGGTGTCTTTGCTTACATTTCCCATTATCCCTGGTGGAAGAATATTCTTCTACGTTGCGTCATCAGCTGATGCCCTTTCATACCTATGGTGAGGCTATGGATGGAGGGGGATGGGATACAGTATGGGGTAGGGTTGGGGCTGGAGAGGAGTTTAGGGTGGCAAATAGGAGCTTGCTCTCTGGAATCAGGCAGCCCCACAGGAATATTCACTTCACAACTTTCTTTCTGGCCTTGGACCTTCCAAGCCCAACTTTCTTCATCTGTAAAATGGGAATATAATACCTATGTTCTGGGCTGATTTGTGCCCCCCGTACCCTAGAACGTGATGGTATGTGGAGACAGGGTGTTTACAGAGGTACTTAAGTTAAAACAAGGCGCACTAGGATGGACCCTAATTTAGTATGAATGGTGACCTTATAAGAAGAGGAAACTTAGACGCAGCCATGGGCAGAGGGAGGACGCTGTGAAGACACAGGGATAAGACACTCATCTGCCAGCCAAGGACAAAGACCTGGAACAGATCCTTCCCTCCCAGTCCTCAGAAGGAACCAACCTGGACCCCAGACGTCTAGCCTCCAGAACTGTGAGGCAATTCATGCTGGACCACACCAATGCAAACAAGTTCAAAAGATAAATAAGACAGTTTCTGTTGTGTAAGCCATCCAGTCTGTACTACTTTGTTATGGCACCCCTAGCAAACTAATACAAGCTCCTTCATGGTATTGTCATTAGGTAAGATCCTATTTAAAGTGCCTACCATAGTGAATGTTGTGTAATAGACGCTCAACAAATGGTAGTTTAATAAAATGGTCAGCGGTGACAAAAGAGAACAAAAGTGGAAACATTTTTAGAAATATATTTGCATTCTCAAGGCCTTTATGGGCATGGAGGTAGACTTGGAAGAAAATACAAGGGAGTGTCTTTTTGTTTCAGTTAGGTCCCATGCAAACATATGAGCATTTATGGATTGACAGTATTCAGTTGTGTTTTCTTTTGCAGTTGTCCCTTTGGGATGATAAATGAGCCTCACAGGAGGCTTTATGATCTTGAACCATAGAATTCAGAGGGTGCCTGCATGTTGAATGCTTGGTAAAAATATGGAAGTAGTGGTGTCCCAATCTATCCGGTTTCATTGGATTGGTTTCACACTACATCGCTCTCTGGCAAAGAAGTATTGTGAGCCCAAATAATTTAAAAAATGGCCGGTGTTAAAAGATGCCTCCTGCTGTTGACTCACGCTCCTCTCTGAATAACCAGCAGTTACTGTATTTATGTGGATCTATGGCACATTGTTAAGCATCAGTTAAACATGTTAAACGTCAGTTCTACGTGCCAGATGTCAGTTCTGCAAGCCTTTCTGCTGTTAAGTTTTTTAAAAGTTCTTTTATTTGCAAGCTGTTTTTCAAGATGAATAAGTGTAAGATTCTTTTTTCTTATTTTGTACTTCCAAAGAGTAATTCCTTCTAATTTGAAGTTTAATAAAATTGTAAGTTAGAGTAATTGCTTCTAAAATGCCCGAGTTTCTCGTAAGAATGTCAGGGTCGGCACATTTCTTAAGATATTAGAATTCTTCAAATGCTTTCCCTTTCAACTGCATTGATGTGGCATGTTTTATTAAACACTAATGGGTCTTCCCAAGTCGTAGCAGCAGTAGTTAGGGAAGGTCATTTCAGTGGCAAGGTTATATTTCATGAAACATCATTTCAGTGGCAAGGTTATATTTCATGAAACAGTCTCCCCCTTCACACACACACATACAATCTTAACTATAATCAAATAGATTCTCTAGAAGGCTACTCAAGTTTCTTGTTTTGTTCTCTTTGGTTTGGTTTGAAGGTAATTTTGTGACGAAGGCTCTCCTCGCATGAAAATAAGACGTTGGTCACCACTGAGGAAGAGGACGGACTCCACAGCAATCATCAGCTGGGCCCCAGCTCTATTTTTTAAATTAATTTTTATTGGACTATAGTTGACTTACAATGTTGTGTTAGTTTCTGCTGTACAGCAAAGTGAATCAATTATACATACACATATATCCACCTTTTTAAGATTCCTTTCCAATATAGGTCATTACAGAGTTTTGAGTAGAGTTCCCTGCGCTATACAGTAGGTTCTTATTAGTTACCTATTTTATATATAGTAGTGTGTATATGTCAATCCCAATCTCCCGATTTATCCCTTCCCGCCCTGCCTTTCCCCCTTGGTAACCATCAGTTTGTTTTCTACATCTGTGACCCTCTTTCTGTTTTGTTAATAAGTTCATTTGCACCATTTTTTTAGATTCCACATCTAAACGATATCATGTGATATTTGTCTTTCTCTGCCTGACTTACCTCACTCAGTATGACAATCTCTAGGTCCATCCATGTCACTGCAAATGGCGTTATTTTGTTCTTTTTTATGGCTGAGTAATATTCCATCGTATATATGTACCACATCTTCTTTATCCATTCATCTGCTGATGGACATTTAGGTTGCTTCCATGTCCTGGCTATTGTAAATAGTGCTGCAATGAACATTGGGGTGCGTGTACCTTTTCAAATTATGGTTTTCTCTGGATATATGCCCAGGAGTGGGATTGCTGGATCATATGGTAGCTCTATTTTTAGTTTTTTAAGGAACCTCCATACTGTTCTCCATAGTTGGACCCTAACTCTAGCTTACATACCATGACTTACAAAGGAAATATATAAGTGATAATAGCAAGTAGTCGTGCTTACAAGCAGTTGACACCCAGCAAAGTGGGAAAAATGGTAAGCCTATTTGACCACCTAGAAACTTCACAGAAGTTTCCAGGCTGTTCTCAGTTTCAGGAAGGGTTAATAGAAATTCTACCTACGCTGGTTCTAGCTGCCGTCCTTTTTCCCTGGAGTACTTCACAGGCTTTGTATCTGGCCTCACTGTCTTGACTAATTCCTACAGCTCCTTCTCCTCCTTTGTCTTTTTAAAGCCCAAATTGTATCCCGCCTCTTCTCCACTTACAACCCTCCAGTTGCACCTAATTGCTCTCTGGATAAAGTTTAAATTTCTCAACAAGGTCTACGAAGTACTTTAAGCTCTGGCTTCTGCCTGCTTCCAAGTTCCGACAACCACCCTTCTGTGTTCTGCCTCTGGCCACATGGAACTACCTGCAGGTCTGGGCCTTCTTTTGCCTCCGGGCCTTTACATGTGATGTTCCTGCTGTGTACAAGCTCTCTGTCATTCATATCCCTCTGCTCCCCATCTGCTCGACCCAAGCTTTGCTGCTCTGGGACTGAATTACACGGTCCTTCCGTGTGCTGTCCCACCCACCCCTAGAGGGGTGGGATAGGGAGGGTGGGAGGGAGACGCAAGAGGGAAGGGATATGAGGATATATGTGTACATATAGCTGATTCACTTTGTTATACAGCAGCAACTAACACACCATTGTAAAGCAATTATACTCCAATAAAGATGTTAAAAAAAAATTACCTATCACTTGTCTTTCCCGCTAGATACTAAGTATTTGAGGGCAGGAACAGTGTCTTTTGCCTGTTATAGTGTCTAAAATGCATAAGAGGAAGTATGAAGAGAAATAGCTATAGAATGGAGGGAGGAAGGGAGGGAGACAGCAATGGAAAATGCTGGAAGTGGGAAATGGGGGTACAGGGAGAAGGGGGATGGCATTAGTAGTGAGCTTATTATTTATTGCACCAGTTTTTTTTTCATTAAATCTTCCCAACAACTCTTTGAAGCAGGAATTGGTTTTTTTTTTTTTTACTTGGCAGAAAATTGACAAGCTAATTCTAAAGTTCATATGGAAATTCAAAGGATCTAAAATATACAAGAAAACCTTAAAGAAAAACAAAGTTGGAGGACTTAAACTACCAGATTTCAAAACTTACTATAATACAATAGTAATCAAGACAGCATAGTTTTTGTGCATAGACAATTAGATCAGTGGAATAGAATCCAGACACAGACCCTCACCTATATAGTTCACTTGACTTATGACAAAGGCTCCACTGCAATTCAGTGGACAAAACATGTTCTTTTCAATAAATTGTGCTGGGGCAATTGGATTTGGTTATAGAAAAGAAAAATGAACCACAATTCCTACATCACACACCATACATAAAAACTAATTCAAGTTGGGTCATAGACCCAAATTTTAGAACTTAAAAAAAAAAGCTTCTTTACAAAAAAAAGGAAAATATCTTCAGTACTTTGGGATAAGCAAAGATTTCTTAAACTGGACACACAAAAACACTAATTATAAAAGAAAAGGTTTATAAATTAGTGTTTATTAAAATTAAGAACTTCTATTTATCAAAAAATAACATAAGTATGAAAATGCTCCACAGACTGGGAGAAGATTTTGAAACACATAATATCTGACAGAGGACTTATATGCAAAATACATAAATAGCTCCTAAAAATAAATAAGAAAAAGGGAGACAATGCAATTAAAAATGGGCAAAGAACCTGCATAGGCACTCCACAGAAAAAGATCTCAAAAGGGCCACTAAGTGTGATCAACATCATTAGTCATTGGAAAAATACAAATTAAAACCACAGAGAGATACCCCAATATGCCAAAATGGCTAAAATTAAAAAGACTGACTATACAAGTGTTGATGAATTTGGGGAGCTCATCTTATACATTGCTGGTGGGAGTATATTTTGATATCACCACTCTGGAAAAAATGTTTCACAGGATGTGTTGTTATCTGTAATTACAGACAAGGAAGGTGGGCCTCAGAGGGTTCAGCCTGCTGTCAGAGGTCTCGCAGCTAGTAAGCTGTGGGCCTGGGTTTGTTTTTTTTTTTTTTTTTTTTTTTTTTGCGGTACGCGGGCCTCTCACTGTTGTGGCCTCTCCCGTTGCGGAGCACAGGCTCCGGACGCGCAGGCTCAGCGGCCATGGCTCACGGGCCCAGCCGCTCCGTGGCATGTGGGATCTTCCCGGACCCGGGCACGAACCCGTGTCCCCTGCATCGGCAGGCGGACTCTCAATCACTGCGCCACCAGGGAAGCCCTGGGCCTGGGGTTTGAACGCAGATCTGCCTGATCTCCAGACCTGGGTTCCTCCTCTGACCCTGGGCTCCCGTCTACATTTCCCAGCCACGCATGGAGCAAATAGAGGAGCTGTCACTTGATCACCGTGCATATTTGCCACAGTCGAGATCAAGTCAGGCAGATCTAATTCTCAGCTGCTGCTCATTACCCAAGACTTCCTGTGCTTTAGGCTGAAATAGAAATAAGCTCAAAGCAAACTCACTGGCCTGTTTTTGTTAATCACTAGAAATTAGTGACTGTAGCAGAGCTGATTCGTTTAACTGAAGGTATAGGAAATATTGCAGAAAGTAAAGAAAAGGCTAGGAATGCCAAATTAAATGTCTTGGGAAACGAGCAGTTTGCATTCTTCAAAGGGGTCATTGCCAAACGCATAATCAGATCGTGATGAATTCCAGCCGAATTATTAAGTCTGTGGTATCCAGAAACCAGGAAATATGGTTGTACTTTGAGTCCCTTGCATCATGGAGTGTCATGTGCATAAGTACACTTAATTAGCTCCTCTGATGACATCAGTTACAGTGTCATATGTCATGAATGGCTTATTGCTTGTGAATCAAAAGGCCTATTTAAACAAACACCAGGGGCTCACTCTGAGGCCTGTACCAACCATATTTTAAGCTGACATGACATATCTCTGGTTCCTTGGGGCAAAGAAACAAGCATTTTCACACAGAAATGCAAAAGAGATTAGTGGGGCAACAAGGACATTTTTTAGAAAAGTTCACTTACCTAAACACAGAGTGGAAACTGTAAGAATTTTTTAATACTAGTTATTAAAGTGCACAATCACATTCCATTGGCCATTTTTATCTAACTAAAGCACAATACTTATTCCACATCTTATGTCTTCTAAGTGTACTTTGATTCGGAATGGAAGATTTCCGCCAAGCAACTTAATTATATTTTGAAAGCAATTTTGGGGTGTTAACTTTACAAAGTCAACCTCCCACTTCTGCTCTAACACCCACACAGGCTAGCATCAAATAGATGAAGGAAAACAACTGATTAATTTTATCTGGGCATATTACTTGTGTCCTAGGTGTTTTTTTTTTTTTTAAGCATACAACCATAGAGACTTTTATTAATTACCCTTTCCTTTGCTAGATTAAAAACAATCAGAATAGTTTTATCTTTCAGAATATCATGTGATAGTAATCATTGGTTCACAGTTCCTTTTTTACCTTTTGGTCATTTATCATTTAGTCGTTAATTCCAGTTGCCGTTCAGGTAGTTGTATTCCTTTTTCTTACACATGTCGTTGACACACTTAAATTCTTTCCCATTGTCTTGTGGCAGAGACTACTAGCTAACTACTAAAAGATTTTCTTCTCCTCCTGTGCACATTCCAGGCTCCCTTGCAGTTTCAGGAAACAACATTCTCTCCAGTGGAATGTTAAGCAGAAGTGACCTGTGCCATATTCCAAATGTAGCCTCTACAGAATGACCAGGAGTGGTCCTCCGTATGCTGTCTCTCTCCCAGTGCCCAGGCAACATTGGAAGCTATGTGTGTGGGATTTCAAAACTACCATCGCGGGCTTCCCTTGTGGCGCAGTGGTTGAGAGTCCGCCTGCCGAGGCAGGGGACGTGGGTTCGTGCCCCGGTCCGGGAAGATCCCACATGCCGTGGAGCAGCTGGGCCCGTGAGCCATGGCCGCTGAGCCTGCACGTCCGGAGCCTGTGCTCTGCAACGGGAGAGGCCACACAGTGAGAGGCCCGCGTACCACACACACACAAAAAATAATAAAACAAACAAACAAACAAAAAAACTACCATCACTATGGGTCCAAAGGAGAGAAAAGATGTTGTGCTCATTTAATCTCCTATAACCCAGTGTCCTAGGCTTTTCAACATGGGACATTAAAGGGATTCACATTCAACTTTCCTCATTTTACACATGAGAAACTAAGCGCAGAGACTAAAAGTAATTCACCTGAAATCTTCCAGCTCAGTGTTATTTCTACTCTACCCTACCCAGAGGGATGGGGTTGGAGCAGTTTGTTGGTTCCTATAGGTAATCATAACTCATTTTTACAAACTGTTTTTCAGACCATCAGGAATGCTAGGCATCTATCTCAAAGTTAAGCTGTAAATTGATAGCAAAAATGAAACCAGTGTTCAGACCTCCTGAATCATGACCCAGAGCTTATAACACCCAGGATGTTGCCTTTTTAAGAAAAAAAAAATCTGTCCATGAACAAGGAACCAGACGTCAGTTTCCTATGGGGGAAACGTTCCCATGGAGGTATTATAAGGCCCAGTTGGTCCACTTCATTTCTTGTTCTTTAAAAGATTTCTGTGGTGCCACTGTTGTCCTCTTCAGGTGCAGGAAGTTCATTCAGTGGGATCGCAGCATCCTCACAAGACAGCTTGTCTTCTTGCCAAGCATCATCAGTCAAATCCAAGATCCTTCCATCTCTCCGTACCTCACTGTCCGTTCTCCTGCAGCTGTGATCTTGCCAGATCAGTACCCGGCCCAGCACAGCGCTTACGTGTTCTTATATGTTCATGGAGAAAACCTGGACATACAGACATGAAACAGTGGTTATCTTCTTGGTATGAGATACAGCGAAGGGGCAGTCTTTTACATTATCTTTTCTACACTGGTATATTTTGGCAGTTTTTAATGATAAGCTTTTATTTCTCTTATATTCAGCAAAAACACTAAAGATCCTCCCATTTCAAAATGAGAGAGTGAAGGGAGGAAAGAAGGAAAGGAAGAAGGAAGAAAAAGTAAGTCAACTGCTGAGGTTTTCAAGAAAAAGGAAAAATTATCCCTTCCTATTAAACTTTATTTGAATCCGTTACTCAGATGCATCTTCCAAACCAATGGACTTTTGACAAGTTCTTACCAGTTCCACTTCCCTTGTTCCAGTCTGTTTTCCATACATCTCTCCACTGTAGTTTAAAATGTAAACCAGAGAGTTCCCTGGTGGCCTAGTGGTTAGGATTCTGGGCTTTCACTGCCGTAGCCTGGGTTCAGTCTCTGGTGGGGGAACTGAGATCCTGCAAGCCACGCGGCGCGTCCAAAAAAAAAAAAAAGTTAAAAAAAATGTAAACCGTATTACATCGCTCCTTTACCTAAAACCTTCATGATTTCCAAGGCACTTAGACCAAAATCCAAATTTCTCACTTTGACCTATAATGTTCTTTTATGATGCAGCCCGGCTAAATGTCTTTATCTCACTCATCTCTAGTCTCATAGCCTAGTACAGTACCTGTCCCAAAATAAATGCTTGACAAATATTGGTGAATTAATTATAGAATGAATGAATGATGAAAGGCTATCCCTTCCAGAGAACCTGAAGTGTATGTTTGATTGGGTTTCCTTCCAAACCTACAGCTGGTCTTTCCCATTGGTACTGATGACGCTCCAAGGAGCATATTCATTTCCCAGGTTTTATGCCTATCTAGTTGAACAATTCTGATCTCTTATGGGTCCCTGAAGTCCAGCCAAGTTCTTTTCGGACACTGAGGTCAAGTGGCTGAGCTTATTTGAGACGGAGCAGTGATGAATGGATTCTGGCCGGGACTCAGATGATCTGCCTTTCTGACTGGCTCGATGGCTTCCCAGTGTTTGCTCAAGAATCACTGACGGAATGTCCGTTCTCCTTCGCCTCCAGTCCGTCCTGGTTTACAAATCAAAAAACTCATTTTTTCCACAATGAATAAGAAAAGGGCAAAAGTCTTTTGAGAAGCCACCAACAAGATATTGGCATTGTTTCCTTTTCATTAACTATTCGAAAATAGGAGATCATAACTGTCATCTATATAATAACTGGAGTAAAAGAAAAAATGTCCCAGCTTCAAGATTCCATTTGTAGTGCAGTTCACAAGAGAAATTCCCCCTTTTTGAAAAGTATTGGCTTTGATCCTATAAAAAAAATTACTCTCAAGAAGTAGATTACTTCTTGTAGTAGTAAGTAAGTAGTATGAGATGAATTAATTTTTACAGTGACAGAAATCAACACGTACAGGGCACCAGGGTATCATTTAGTATGTTGGAAGAGGTAATTTTCTGAAAAGTGGTTTATTTATTGTCTACTGAGCTGAGCATTGAAGGGAAGACACCATGACTGGTGCCCACCCCCTCTCCCCACCCCACGCTGAGTGTGAATGGGGAAAGTCTAAATCAGGCCTTGCACGCAAAGCCTGGGGATGTCTCTGAAGGCTGCTTCACAGTAAAAGCAATTCTTTCCGTGGTTTTCTAGCCTGTTGAACTAAGCGCAAGAAAGTTAGGGGTATGAACAGGAAGGCTGCTAATATGTGTCCTTCGCAGATATCTCTGAATGGTTGTCTGTCTTTACCACCTCGTGAATCTTTATCTCAAGGGCAAGCAATTCCCACAACGTACAAATAGTAGAGCTCCGTTAGATGGAGCAAAGGCAAAGTAGGCCCAGAGATGTGGAGAAACTTTAAGGAATCGATGGTTGAACTAGGTTTAGTAGCAGTATTGTTGCTAGAAGGTGTGCCTTTAATGCAGAATTTATAGAAGCGGCCCTTTCTCTTGTTTTAATTACAAGGACAGATCGTTGGTTTAGCTGTATTGTAGAAAACATCCTAGAGGTCTGTTCATCTATAAGGGAAAGCTGGCGGTGAGTGTGGCATCTCCCTGCTTCTGACCTCTGTGCCTTCCTTTGTCTTTTGCACTTCCCAACACTCACATAGCTCAGAGGGCAAGTAGCCCTTACACAGTAGGGCAACTTCTGAGAGAAGAGCAGAAATAGTCATTGTAAAAGGGGGAGAGAGGAGTTTTAGAGCCAGCAGAGTCTCCTCACACTGTAAATCCTCTTGTGGAAACAGCAAGCTGGAATCCAGTGACCTGTATCTGATCAGCAGGTGTTCAGGGGGATCTTGCACTGGGGAGAGTCAGCATCATGTACTAGTTATAGGGAGGGGTCAGTGCTGTCAAGAGGATGCTCTGAGAGCTCTTCCAGGGGGTCAGAAAACTGACTTCCTGGGGAAAAGCCATATCACAGCCCAGAGCGGGAAGACAGGTGTCAGAACACCTGAGCTCCAAGGCAGCGCAAACAAATCTCAAGAGCACATTTTTCTTGCTGTTTGGGTTGTTTTTATTGGGCTGTGTCTTTTTCCCTGGAGTGCCCATCTTAAAGGTGGCGGTGCTGAGCCTAGAACATTGAGAAAATGATATCTGGATACATTCTGTTGAAGACCTGTGGCTCTTGGACTCAGGAGAAACCGGGCTCAGCAGAAATTCTAGCCTCATCAACTCCTCTGTTGGGCACTTCATGGCAGCTGTGTTTTTGTTTAATCCATTTTTTAATGTTTGTGACCTCTTGAAGAATGACGTCATGACTATCATTGAACTGCCTCCTATTAGCTAATACATCCCCCAGATTCCTGTACTTCACAAATTAACTCACCTTAGCAAGTGTCAGAGCTTCTTACAGTATCCACTATGGTACTTCTCATAGGAGAGCATGAACAGGAGAGCCGGCTGGATCTGGGAAAGTATCTTGGGGCAAGGGTGAAGGCAATTTCTTAATTTTAGCTTAAACATATTCTAATTCTAATTTGTATTCCAATTCAAGACCTAATGACATTTATTTTCAAAAAATAAGATTTTCTCCAAAAATATTTGAGGGAAATTAATGATCCAGGAAGATGTTCCACAGCTATCCTAGTGCCTGAACTCTCAGCGCACTTTGCATACCCCCTGGGGATACACCTACACCTGCCTGTCTGAGAAGGAAAGGTATGCAGGTAGTCCTTGTTGTCCTGGCTGGGCTGCATTTCCAGCTTGTCCTGCCCAGATTTAGATAAAGAAATGCAGGATTACAATGAACGTGTAAATAAACGAGTGAGTGCTGAGTGGTCAATATAAAATCTGGAGTGCCTAGTCCCTCCCCATCTACTGATAGATGAAAGAGGGGAAGAAGGGGATCAGTGACGGCAAGGGAGATTTAAATCTTCGCAGCAGCCCCCAACCATGGAGCCCCCGCAGTCCATCCGAGCCTGCGTAGTGGCTATACCTGCACTGAGGAAGTCAATTTCCTCACAGAGAAGATGGGGAGGGAAGTAAAGATGAATGACATAGCATTTGTACAGCTTCCCAAACTGCTCCGTGGCAGCCTGTAAATGAACTGTGCTAACTATATATGAGAGTTTAAACTTCATAATGAAATGAATTTAAGCCAATTTTATCGAAAGGTCCATGCAATTGCACCATTTCCACAGTAGACTTTATATTCAAAAGCTCTTAGAGTGTAGCTTTGTTGGGGTGATTTCCAAAAGGTTATCATTTTTATATCCCACAAAGACATACATGTGAGTGTTGATGACATTGTTCAAATACAGAAACTAATTACCATTAATGAGAAGTGTCACAAGCCATACATTTCTCTTAATTCAACTGCTCAATGAGAAAGAAAGGGGAAAAATGTTTGGTATAATTTCCTATGAATAGAGAAATGCAGGAAATTTATTCAAATTTATGCCAATATACCTTTTTTTAAGCTCTTCTGTCTTTGGGATGCTCAGTAGGCTTCAATGATTATAAATGTGTTTATTTTCATTTAAGAGTATTTTAAAAATTAAAGATCAGCTATCACCAGTCGCTAGAAAACCTAACCTTGTCAATAGCAGTTTATGAATGAGCTCAAGGGTATTCAAGAATCTTTCTTCCAGAGGCCACTGTGTTAAGGAGTCACTTCGCCCCCAGCTATAGTCAATTTGTTTTTCTATTTTCAGAGAACAATTAGCATTGTGTACTGACGCACCTTAACAGACACCATGAGGAGAGCACCAAACAATGAGAGAACTATTTTCCCCTAAGGCTCTATTGGCCTAACTGTGAACTTGCCAATATTTCATGTCCTCTTCATCCATCCATGCCTTTGCACAGCAATTTCCTCTAGTGAAATGCTTTTTCCATTTGTCCTCATGGCAAATTCTCACTCAATGTCTCTTATTTGATTTCCCTGGCACCTCCTCTAGGCAAAAATTACTCATTTCCCTGTATATGTAATACTTCTAATACACTTTGAAATATTTCTAATACAGTTTTACGTTATAATCCATTTTAGGTATTGGCTAACAGGCCTCTCCCCCAAGCAGGAACTTAATGAAGACAGACTTGTTTAGTCATCTTTTTTCTTGCTTTTTTATGTGCCTTGTTATTTTTGATCAAATGTCAGACATTGTGAGTTGAAGAACAAAAGAGACTGAAGTAAATAGTGTTAAGATCCAGAAATGAACACACTTCTTATTTTCTCAGGTCATTATTGTGTGTGGTTGAGCCAGTCCAGTCTGAGGTTGGGTTGGGTTTGGGCTTTGCTGTTGCTATAGTTAACCCTGAGTGCACCACGGGCTTCAAATTCCTCCAGTGGTGGGCTGCTCTAATCTTGTGCTTAGAGTACATCTTGCAGTGCTGAAGGATTTTTCTTAATATCCCTGCGCCGTCCTCAGATTGCAGCAGCTCATGCACAGCTGGGCCATTCTTGTCCTTCCCCCAGGAATAGACTGTGATTGCTTGTTACTAAGTGCTAGTCATGTGGTGGGGCCAGTAGAGTTGGGGGTGGGGGATGGGAATTGGATGCGTGGTGGGAGGGTTCCTCACTTCTCATGATCCATCCCCAATTTTAGGGAGGTCTTGTGAGCCTGAGCCTTGGGTAGAGGGCTTTCTCAGCATTACTGTCCCTCCATCCCCTCCCCTCATCACAGCAGCCAGACTCTGAGTGGGAGAGTTTTCTTCCCCTTTTCTAGCAGTTACAGATGTCTGCTTGGTATCAGTACAGGATTTGGGGCCCAAGTGAGTTCCCTGCCTGTCCGCCCCCGGGGAGCAGAGAGCTTTTGCTTCTATCTGTCCTGTAAAGTGTTGGATCTTTGACTCTGCCATGGGACAAGAGGATTTTGTGCCCTCATCCCCCACAGCAACTTAAAGCATTTGCTTCATATAAGAGATGGTCTGGGGAAGTGCTGTCCCAAGTGGCAGCCGGTCACCTCCTGACACTTGTACCGCTGCCCTCATTCTTCTCCCCTGCCCTCAGTCGTGTTCAAGATCGTCCTACTGTGACTTGTGAGATGGTATGGATCCTTCTAATGTCTGGGTACCCCAGTCATTCTAAACTGTCATGCTAACTCGCATGCTGTCTTTGAAAATTCATAAAATTCAAGCTTCTTTCTTCTTACCAGGTTTTCCCGTACCTTGGGGCAGAACAGTCTGTGTGTCCCGTCTTTTCTTGGAGGAATTTGTCGTTCTTTGCCTGTGACTTCAGCTCTCTGATGGGCTCCAGAAAAGTTATGATTTTATAGATTATCTGCCTTTTTTTTTCACTGTTAAGGTGAGAGTAATTTTGGTGGCTTTTCTATCTCCCAAGTGGAAATGGAACTTCCCTAGTATAATCTCACAAGTGCCCCAGCAGCCAGCAGAACGTCGTGATAGAAGAGACATTCCTTAAACTGTATGGAGATCTTTTTTTTTTTCCTCATTCAAAAAATCCACATATCATATTGTGGGACATACCTCAACATTTCTGTTTAACGTTTTTCCTCAGTTCTTCCAGTGAAAGTGAAATAGTACAGAAAAATGCTTTTTATTCTTTAGGCTTGATTTTTTTTGAAGCACTCATAAATTAAATAGCAACAGATTTCAAGCTTTACCCAATGACTATTAATCCTTCTGTCCTCATAGAGAAATGAGCTTGTCAGAAATAAACACACTGAGTTATTTTTAAGTCAGATCTGAGCCAATCCTTTTCACTTGCTGCCTGAAAAAAAAAAATTCAGGTAAAATAAATATGACAGCTTGTAACAAAAGTACTATCTGACTATCTTTTTTTGTCAATGATAAAAAAAGAAAATTCTTTTAAAATGTGCAATGTTGGAAAAGTCACCTTATCCATGCTCTATGTGGAACATGCTGAAATGGCAAAGCCATGAGGCCGCTCATGGTCAGTCATCGGGGCTTTGCTTGTGCTTCTAGCACTATGTAGTGATGGGGGAGGGGAGCAGCCTGTTTGCAGTGTTGAGAAAAATCAATTTTCATCTTCAAAAGATGAAACTACCAAGCAAGATATTGATTTAGAAATAAAGCATTTCTTAAAGACTTCCCATATCCTATAAATGTCAGTACCCAAACCTAAGAGTTCGGTGATTTAACGTTTATTGCTAATTTCAGATGAACATATATATAGCTCTGCCTCAAGGAAAGAACTAGTTAAAGCTAATTTTCTTGCAGAACATTTTGCTGCCTACATACAACTAGTGTCAGAACCCTCAAAATCAATCATCTTTTTTATTGATAGGCATAACGTTATCCCTTTCCATTTATTTTCCATTCTAAGGCTTTATTCTTCTTTGTCCCATAGATAAATTATTTCCAAACTTTTATGATAAATTACATATAACTGGGTTTGACAGACCTTTAAAGGCAGCTTCTGCAATGTATGATAGCCATACTTGTCTAAACTTTAATCAGGTACGTGTTATTGATCAGTCGGGGAGATCTTTAGTTCTCTTCTGGCCTTGAAGGCTAACTAGTGTGGTGGCTGATATCCCACCATACAAAGCAGACGTCGATGCGGAAGGCGGCATCCTCACACACTGTGGGAATAAAGAACAGCACGCTCACAGGACCTGAGCCAGACCTACCTTTAGAAGGAGTACTTTGGAGAATCTGAAGAGTCTGTTGCCTCATCGCCTGCTTCCTGGAAGTCTTATGTTGAGTGGGTTTATCCTGATTTGAAGCATACACCTGGATGCTGTTTTAGGGAAAGGGAGAAGAGAGGCGGGAGGAAAAAAGGAAACCATGTGAAAGACTGAGATTGTTATTTTTTTTAAAGAGAGACTTAGCATTACCTGAAAGGATTAATTAAACTATTAGATCCAACTAAGCTTTACGCTGGATAAGAATATAAAATATTTTCTGCTATTCACCTGTGGAGGGGGTGCTTATAAGGAAAACAGATCAGTTACAGGTGAAATAAAGGAATTTTCCCCTGCATATTGGTATTATATTATGAATTAAATCTATAACCCCAGTATACATTCTGGAGAAACTATTTGCCATAAACTGCCAGAAATAAAAGAAGTAAAATCTGGTTCCTGCCTTGAAAATGCTTTTCACCACTGAAAACATCCTGAAATGATCATTTGCTGCCCCTTAAGTACTGTCCACTCCTGCTTCTCCCACCTGTCCACCCATTTTTCCTACCTTGTTGAGTATCACCTCCATGGGGAATACAGAGAATATTTTTGAATATTCACAATAATATTAACCACAGTTTTACATTTGTGCTTTCTTTGTGCCTAGACATCATGCATCCACCTGACAGGTATTATTTTATTATTTGTGATAAGCTGCAAAACTCCAGGTTTAAGAGTTTTTGAGATTTTATAGTTTAAACTCGGTAAGATCAAGTAACACTTTATTTTGGATGGGGGTTCAGAGCAAGCCTTTGTACGAGGCCTGTGTGGCTCCCAGGTCCGGGCCTCTGAACCTTGCAGAACTTCTTGACTTCGTCCGTCCGTCTGTCCGCTTTTATGGGCCGTGGTGGAGCAAGGACTTTGGAGTCTGATACCCAGGATTTGAATCCTGACTCTGCAGTCGGCCGGCAGAGCTTTCTTAGCTTGGGAACATTACTAGCCTCCTTTTGCCTAAGAGCCTTTGTCTGTGACATGGGACACAGACAGCATGGGGTTGTCTTAAGGACTCCAAGGGATAAGCCTGGAGCGCTGAGAACAATGCCTGGCTTGACTCAGTCACTGTGTAGGCCCTCCATGGTATTACTATGATGATGTCATATTTAGGATTAGGTTTAAAGCAGCCTTCGTTTTCCTGCCATCTCTTTTCCCTTAGT
This sequence comes from Delphinapterus leucas, assembly GCF_059928025.1. Taxonomy (NCBI): domain Eukaryota; kingdom Metazoa; phylum Chordata; class Mammalia; order Artiodactyla; family Monodontidae; genus Delphinapterus; species Delphinapterus leucas. The sequence goes on from NC_143140.1 coordinate 78,980,226, forward strand.
TTTTGTTAATAGTCTCTTAATCGGTCTCAACACCAGCCTCACCTCTCTCCAAGCTTTCCTTGACATAACGGCAAAGTAGCATTTGTAAAATACAGAATGGTTCATGTCACTCCCTTGTTCAAAACCTTTTAATTTTCAGGCTCGAATATGGAGTCCTTACTGCAGTAGCCAGTAGTCCCCATAACTGTCTCCTGCCTACTTGCCCTCATGTGTATTTTGTTCCAACAAGAGGGAACCATTTCCATTCCCTAATCAGATCATGACTTTGTACAGGCTGTTGCCTCTGTCCAGGATGCCATTCCTTGACTAGTTTGCTTGGCAAATTCCTGAGCATCCCTCAAAGCCGGCATAATCATTGCCCCTTCCAGGAAGTCACCCCTGGACCCCTGCTCCCCACACCTCCCCCACCCAGCAAGCAGGTGCTCTTCTTAGCTGCTCTTATAATGTTTGGCGTGTGCCTCTGTCACAGCGCTCACCACATCATATTGAAACTAATTGTCTTTTTGGTCTTGTTTCCCCACTGAGAACAGTTATATGGTCTTATTCTACCAGATATTCCCAGGGTCCAGAGCTAAGCAGGCACTCAGTAAGTTATTAGTACATGAATTTGGAGAGTAAACCTGGTTCCTCCCAGGATGAGTTTTCAACAGTGGGACCACTAGAGACATTGGCACCTGGATCTTTTTTTTTTTTTCCAGATCTGTCTACTGAAGGCTCACCAGAGCCAAAAGGTGAAATAAACAATACCCACATTTGCTACCTCAGCTAATAGAAAGAGTGCTTTGAATTTGTACCCAAAAGCATCAGACAAAAACAAAAAACTTGGAAAGATACCATCTTTCCATCCACAGTAGCTAATAAGATTTTTTTTTTTTTTTTTTGGCCATGATGTACGGCCTTCAGAACTTCCTTGACCAGGGATCGAACCCATGCCCCATGCATTGGATGGGCAGAGACTTAACCGCTGGACCGCCAGGGAAGTCCAGATATTTCTTAAAACACTAAACGATCACATTCAAAGTATGATAGGGAACCAACTCATTATTTTGAAAACTGGTAAATAGAGGGAAAGAATCTAGCATTTCACCTGCGTTTTCTCTGTAAACTGCACCAGTGGGTAATCAACTAGTAGAGGAGGGGGATTGCCTCTTTATAAAAGTATTCCAGTCAGCAAAGGAACATTAAATTTTAGAATTAGGGTATCACCATTATGCACCACTAGTGGGTTAATAGATCTAGGTGTTGAGTATCAAGAGTGCTAATGTCACAAAAAGAGAGACAGCCAGTTGTCATGTGCCTCCCGATGGAAAAAATAAATAAATAAGACACAACCTGTGTTCCACCCAAAGGAATTGAACCTGATTCTTTTTTTAAATTAATTAATTAATTAATTTATGGCTGTGTTGGGTCTTCGTTTCTGTGCGAGGGCTTTCTCTAGTTGCGGCAAGCCGGGGCCACTCTTCATCGCGGTGCACGGGCCTCTCGCTATCGCAGCCTCTCTTGTTGCGGAGCACAGGCTCCAGACGCGCAGGCTCAGTAATTGTGGCTCATGGGACCAGTTGCTCCACGGCACGTGGGATCCTCCCAGACCAGGGCTCGAACCCGTGTCCCCTGCATTGGCAGGCAGACTCTCAACCACTGCGCCACCAGGGAAGCCCCCCGATTCTTGATCAAGCCTTGGGATCACGCTACCCGTTTGCAGCAAGTGCAGAATTGCACCACCAGTGTGCAAGCTGTGGGAAACCCTACAGGGCAAATGACCCAGCTTTTTCAATAGACATTGTAATGAAAGGAAGGATATGGCAGGTGAGGTGAGGGGTTGTAGATTAAAGGAGGTTTAGGAACACATGAAATTTTTACAATAGACAAGTCTAAACTGAAGTGTCTAGGAATTCTGCATTGGTGATAAAAATAATAAAGACACACAAGGAAGTGATTTCTATGAAAGTCAAGATTGTGGCAACTTTTGTGGGGCAGGGGACTGAGATATGGACAAGATCGGTGAGGCTTTTGAAGTGGCTGGCGGAGTTTCATTTCTTTAACTGGATAACAGTTATATTTGCTTCACAGTAAACTCATTAAGTGATACATTTGCTTTAGAATAAATTTTACAATAAATATGACAAAAAGTGTTCTTTTTAAAAGTGATTGTACAAGGCCTATGTTTCCCTTAACTGTTTTCAATACTATATGTCAGAAGACTGACCTTGAAAAATATTAAAAAGTGCCTCAGTGAAAGAATTCATTCATCTCACACACTTACTTACTGATTGCCAACTATGTGCCAGGAGTTGTTCTAGATGCTGGAGAGTCAATGTTGAACAATACAGACAAAATTCCTCTCTGTACAGATCTTGAAATCTAGTTAGGAAACAAAGAATAAACACAGGCATACTTTGGAGATATTGTGGGTACAGTTCCAGACCGCCACAATAAAGCAAAGCACAGGAATTTTTTGGTTTCCCAGCGCATATAAAAGGTATGTTAACACTATACTGTAGGCTATTAAGTGTGCAATAGCATTACGTCTAAAAAAAACAATGTACGTGCCTTCATTAAAAAAGACTTTGCTAAGGGCCTCCCTGGTGGCGCAGTGGTTGAGAGTCCGCCTGCTAATGCAGGGGACACGGGTTCGTGCCCCGGTCCGGGAAGATCCCACATGCCGCGGAGCGGCTGGGCCCGTGAGCCATGGCCGCTGAGCCTGGGCGTATGGAGCCTGTGCTCCGTAATGGGAGAGGCCACAACAGTGAGAGGCCCACGTACCGCAAAAAAAAAAAATACTTTGCTAGAAAATGCTAACCATCATGGGACAATGCAGGGTTGCCACAAACTTTCAGTTTGTAAAAAAACACAATATCTGCCAAGTGTGATAAAGCAAAGCACGATAAAATGAGGAACGCCTGGAAGATGAAATATATTTTAGGTAGTGATAAGTGCTCAGGAATAAAAACTAGGAAAAAAAAGCATTATCAGGAAGGGGGTCACAATTTTAGACAGAATGGCCAGGGAAGGACTCACAGAGAAGCTGAGCTGGAATCAAAGAGAGTGAAATTGTGAACCACGTGGTTGGGGGAGAACGTTCCCAGCAGGAGCAACAGCAGGGGCAGAGTCTCAGAGCTCATGCTTCTGGTGTGTTCCAGGAATAGCAAGGAAACTGGTGTGGTTGGAGCTGAGTGAATGAGAGGGAGAGAAATAGAGGAAGTCAGCAAAGGGCCTTGCAAGTGATGAGATACTGGAAGAGTTTGAACAGAGGCAGGAAATTCTCTGACTTAACATTTTAACAGGATCTCTTTGGTTGAGGTATTGAGAATAGACTAAAGAGGGACAAGAATTGAAGTAGGAAGAACAGTAAGGGGGCTTCTGCAGTAATCTGGGCAAGAAATGGAGGAGGCTTGGTCCAGTGAAGTGGGGGATTGATGCTTAGATTCTGGATCATTTTTTTTGAATTTTATTGTATTTATTTTTTATACAGCAGGTTCTTATTAGTCATCCGTTTTATACACATCAGTGTATACATGTCAACCCCAATCTCCCAATTCATCACACACGCACACACCCGCACTTTCCCCCTTTGGTGTCCATATGTTTGTTCTCTACATCTGTGTCTCTATTTCTGCCCTGCAAACCGGTTCATCTGTATCATTTTTCTAGGTTCCACATATATGCGTTAATGTATGATATTTGTTTTTCACTTTCTGACTTACTTCACTCTGTATGACAGTCTCTAGATCCATCCACGTCTCTACAGATGACCCAGTTTCGTTCCTTTTTATGGCTGAGTAATATTCCATTGTATATATGTACCACATCTTCTTTATCCATTTGTCTGTTGATGGGCATTTAGGTTGCTTCCATGACCTGGCTATTGTAAATAGAGCTGCAATGAACATTGGGGTGCATGTGTCTTTTTGAATTATGATTTTCTCAGGGTATATGCCCAGTAGTGGGATTGCTGGGTCATATGGTAATTCTATTTTCAGTTTTTTAAGGCACCTCCATACTGTTCTCCATAGTGGCTGTATCAATTTACATTCCCACCAACAGTGCAAGAGGGCTCCCTTTTCTCCACACCCTCTCCAGCCTTTGTTGTTTGTAGATTTTCTGATGATGCCCATTCTAACTGGTGTGAGGTGATACCTCATTGTAGTTTTGATTTGTATTTCTCTAACTATTAGTGATGTTGCGCAGCTTTTCATGTGCCTCTTGGCCATCTGTAATGATTCTGGATATCTGTGAAGGTAGAGCCAAGTAGGAGAAATAAAGGACACCCCAAGGTTTGGACCCTGAACAGCTGCAAGGGTAGAGTTGCCTTTTCCTGAGGAGCAGTTTGGGGAGGAATATCAAGATTTCAGTTTGGGACATACTGCATTCGGGATGTCCAGCTTGTGGTTCAGGGGAGCGATCTGGGAGACATCAGCATGTAAATGAGATTAAAAGATAGGAGATGGGACAGACGACCTAGGCTAAGCATATATAGAAAGGGGACCAGGTCCAAGAACTGAGCCCTGAGACACTGCACTGTTAGATGAAACACAGCCCCAGAAAAGAGGCTGAGAAAGGAGAAAGCAGAGAAAGCCAGGAATGTGGTGATCTGGACGCAGGGGAAGCGAGTTTTCAGGAGGGATGTGATCACGGTGGCAAGTACACTGGCACATAAATGAGATGAGTGCTCTGAATTGTCCGTTGGCACCAGCAATGTGCAGGCCCTTGGTAACTCTGATAAGAGCAGTTTAAATGGAGGTGGTTGGGCAAGCCTGGGCAGATGGGCTTAAGAGCAAATAGAAGGAGCGAAACTGGAGATGATGAAAGCACACAACGTTTTCAGGAAATTTCACTGGAAAGGAAAAGGAGAGACGTCGGGAGGTTTACTCTTTATGTACAGTGGTTTGGGTATTGGTGGCAGTTGGTTCCAGGACCCCCTAAATCGTGGATGCTCAAGTCCCTTCTATAAAATGGCAGACGACAGTCAGCCCTTCTGTATCCTAGGCCGTGGAACCGTGAATATGGAGGGTCGGCTCTATGCTGTTTTATGAATTCAGATTGGTTTTTACAAAGTGTGTGTTGCTTTTTTAGAATTATAGTAACAGTGAAAATACTAGGTAAATATTGAGCCTCTACTATGTGGCAGGTATGGCTCTTTGAAACACTTAAGTAACTCTTTCAATCCTCATAACCTGTATGAGAGAGGTTACTCTTATTCCCCTTTTATAGGTGACAAACTGAAGCACAGAAAGAAGTAACTTGCTTGACACCACACTGCTGGCAAGTGGAGAAAGCAGGTTGGAGTTCAGACATTTCACTCCAGCGCTCAAATGTTACACCATCTCATTTTAAGTCTTTGCTTAAAAATAATATTTTCATGATGACAGTGTTAGAGCTGCCACTGTCGATCAGGAGAAGATGGAACACAGAAGGTCTCAGAAGGTTAATATTTGTAAAAATATTACTATACTCGTTATAAACTATTAACCCAGTGAGGGATGTTCATGTGCAGCTGTGATGGGAAAAAACTCCTTCATTTTATTTTTAGCGGTTCTAGGTACTTTTGTCCTAAGCATCTTTGCTGTAGACAACTTTGCCACAAACATTTTTGCTGCATAACTAATTGGCCATAAGGCAATTTCGCTGTAAAAGATACAATAATAAAAAATAAAAGAGGGACATTAAAAAGGGTGCAATGAAACATAAGATATGAATAACAAAATTAAAGAGGCAAAATAGAAAGTATTTAAATACATTTAAGATGTGTGTAGATTCATGGCAATACTGTGTAAATAATTGATTTTATTTTGTGGGTTGTACGTGAGCAGTTGTCTTCCAAGTCTTTCTTTCAGTGTTATACTCTATCTATGTTTGTTGATTCATCTCCTTGTTCAGCATTGCACTTTTTCTTTTTTTAAAAAATTTATTTTATTGAAGTACAGTTGATTTACAATGTTGTGTAAATTTCTGCTGTACAGCAAAGTGATTCAGTTATACATATATATACATTCTTTTTCATATTCTTTTCCATTATGGTATATACCAGGACACTGAATGTAGTTCCCTGGGCTATACAGTGGGACCTTGCTGTTTATCCATTCTATGTATAATAGTTTGCATCTGCTAACCTTACACTCGCACTCCATCCCTCCCCCACTTCCCTTCCCCTTTGGCAACTGCAAGTCTGTTCTCTATGTCTGTGAGTCTGTTTCTGTTTTGTAGATAATCCACTTGTGTCATATTTTAGATTCCATGTATAAGTGATATCATATGGTATTTCTCTTTCTCTTTTTGACTTACTTCACTTAGTATGATAATCTCTAGGTCCATCAATGTTGCTGCAAATGGCATTATTTAATTCTTTTTTGTGGCTGAATAATATTCCACTACATACATATACCACATCTTTTTTATCCATTCATCTGTTGATGGGCATTTAGGTTGTTTCCATCTCTTGGCTACTGTGAATAGAGCATTGCACTTTTTCTTTTTTGCTAAAATTTCTTCCTTCATTAAGAGAGGTGTCAGTTTCTAAACACTGGGATGAATATTTGTAACTGAGCATTGTATTGTGTTATGAAAGCCCCTTCACTGTTGTTTGTATTCTTGACATATTGTCACACATCCTTTGATAGATGTTCCAAAGTCCTATGGGAAATGTGGGTTCAACTCTTTACCTTCCAAGCCCTCAGCCTCTTTCTCCTCCAGTGTAGTGTGTTTCAAAGTAAGAAACCAACGTTTGGGGCAAATTACCATCATCTGTCAGCTCAATAAAGCTATCGATAAGTTTGCTAGCTAGAAGAAAACAGTTGAAACCAAACTCTTAAACCAGAAAGTTTCCTTATGTCCAATTAGTTATGCAGGGAAAATGTTTTTGGCAAAGATGTTTATGGCAAATAAGCTTAGGGCAAAGATATTGGACACGATTTCTAGTGACATAGCAAAACCATGAGACGTTGACAGTCAAACTTTGAAAATCTGTTTCTTTTATTCTCTAGTCTCTGTATTTTGTACCCTCTCTGCCACCCTAACCTCTTTCCATTGGTTAGTTGCCCAGTGAATAATCCATGTTTAGAATTATTTTTCAACACTTGACTCTCTTTTTTGCTCTTCCAGTCACTACAAAAATGTATCCTGAATGCACTACTTTTCCATGAATCATTCATTCTTTCATTTATTATTTTTGGCTCCAAGACTAAAGCAACCCATGGAATTTGGAGTGGCTAGTTGTCATTCATCCACTTTCTGTATTTGTGGAGCAAAGTGCTGTCAAAGATAAAGAATTATGTCAGTAGCATATTAAGAAGCAAGACCTATGTATGTTCATAATTGCAAGTAAACAAGTGGCAGCAACGGAAACAGATTGACCACAGTATTTCTGAAATTTAGAAATTCTGAGGTTTGGAACCAGAAAACAAGACTTGTGATGATGTGACAACCCACACAAGCCCAGTGCTTTGTGGACTAATGAGATTTTTCAACGAAAATGCAAATTCATAAAATGTTAGTATTAAATGAAGAACTGATGAGAAGCAATTATTGGAATGCAGTGTACTTTAAAAGTGAATTGGATTTCAGAAAAAGGACGATCAGCCAGCATCCCTCATCTTGCTTTGTAATTGCAGTTTCTAGGCCATCTGAACAATTGCGTGACCCTTGAGAAAAGAATTAGTGATTGCAATTACAGCCTTCTAATCAGGCGTCTTAAAAGGAGCAATACTTGAAAATCTTCCTTATACACAGGGCATGCCAACTGGTTTTGCACTTTCTCTCATATGTTACTGCTATGAGTTAGTGTTTTAGGTTTGCTAATAATTGTCGAATCTAATTAAATCAAATACAGAACTTGAAATAGGGGAGCTCAATAATGTCATCTATAGAAAAACAGAACCGTTGTCTAATTGCTGTCGCTTTATGAAGCTTGGATTCTTTCAGAAAGTCTATCGCAAACACAAAAACTGTGTCAAGGTGAGAGCTTGGTATCCTCAAACAGTTAAAAATGTTGAGGCAGGGATGTTGCATGTAATTCACTATGAAAAATGGGTATATTACTCGACTGAGCTTCAGATTTATTTTTGGTGGAATGGGTCTTGTTTTCCCCGGTGCAATAATATGTTTTGCCAAGGTATTTGTTTTTGAAATCTTGTTAGAGGGTATCTGGCTCTGACATCGACGCCCCATCTTTCCCTTCTCTGCTCCTAATCCGCTGTTCTGCAGCAGAATCGGGAGTCATTTATATGGATAAGCACCTGTTGTGGGAAGCAGTGTTTTAAATCAGATATAGAGAAAGAATTTAAGGGACGACTGATTTATTCGCTAAACGAAACACGGAGCTGGTTGTAATTTGTAATTTAGCAGAGGGTATTTTTCTTGAAACCTCCTAGGGCTTTGAACTCCTTCATTTAAGAAAGCCCTTAAGCATTCCTGGAAGCTTTTCTGTATTTCTTTAGTTGCCAGCTGATTCCATCTCATCATAGTTTGGTGTATCAGGCCGCCGATGTTTTGACGTGTCTAGGTTTTATTTCTTTTATAATGGAAGTCAATTCAATGGAAATTGATAATATTTTTTGTTTAAATAGTTGAGTGAATCTACCATTTTCCTGCATTAACATTTAGCAGCTCGTAACAAAAGCACTAATGACACAATATAGAAATTGAAACGATGTCATTGATTAAATAGCCAAAGCCTTTTTAAAAAATGTATATGTTTTATAACAAGATTTTACTTGGGTCGTGATTTGTGTGAGTCATCGTTCATTAAAATTGGTTTGTATCTTTTACCCTTTTCTGTTTTCCTAGAAGCACGAGTTTTGTGTATATCTTCGCAGAGAGTGCTCGTTTGCTGTGGTTTTGTGATTTGGAAATACAGCCCTGAAACAACTGGGCTGAGACCATGATTCTCATTTCACTTTGGGCCTTTCTCACATCAGTGGGCAGAATGATTGTTTAGTCACTCCAGTCATGTCTTGAATCCCAGCTACGGTCTCAGGGGTTAAAAGTCAAGGGGTTATCCATTTAGCCATCGAATTCTCCGGGTAGAACTTTGATAGCCATTACAATTATTTTATTCTCTCCTCCCTTATCCAAGCATTGCTATAGTTAATGTTATGTCAGAATTTCCATTATGATTCATGTTTTTCTGGGATTCAAAATGGAAATTCCTCAGGCAGAAAATGGGCACCATGGTTATTACAGGAAAGCTGTTGTAAAGCCAGTTTTAAGGTGAGCTGCTGAGATTTTGTGGAGTTAAAAACACTTGGCCTGTCCCTACAGCTGGAAGAGGGCCGTTTCTTCCCTTGGACAATGTTAATTATCAGCAGCTTGAGTTAATATCTAGTTCCTTGAAATTTTAACTTATCCTTGTTCTACTTCCTCCTTCCAAAATGGATAGGACCAGGAATTAGGTAAGAATAGTCAGTTCAATCTTAACTCATGTTTACAAACAAAATTTTGTTTTTTCTCTATGATATAAATTTTTCCTTATGACATAAAAACATTTGTATTGCGGAAACTGGAGAACTTTAATAGGCACAGTGATAGCTTATTTGTGTCAGAGAGGGTTTGGCCATAAATCCGTGCTTTCAGTGGTTTTAGTCCTTAGATGTTGCATTTCCTTGCAAAATTATTATTAAAGTTTTAGAAGAAAGGATGACTAAAGAAGGGGTAATATGTAAAGGAGTTTGTTTCAAGACAGTTTTCCAGTGGAATCTATTTTTTTCCTTTAGATTAACTAACCTTCCATTGATGAAAGACTCTTAAGACAAAGCAAATAGTGGGTTTTGCCTTTCTGTGAAGCTGACTGCTTTATGTATCTTTGTGTTGAATATTAAGACTTAGAACACGAAAGTGTATATTGAATACTTAAATCCACATTTACAAAGCACGTGGTTGGCACTCAGTAAATGTTTTTTAACTGCATGAAAAACAAACTTAACTAACAGTCTTTTGAGGTACAAGCACATAGGAAACACTGACTGTATGACTTCTGCCTGATATTGACTCCCTCAATTCCATCATGACTTGATATTGGCTGCCAAAATGATATATGTGCCTAATATGTTCTCACTAAACCACATAATTTTTGTTTTAAAAACCCAGCACAATCAAGAGAGACAATTATATGAAAAGCACTTATCGACAAAGAGGGTAAAGTACAATAGAAGAGCTGGCTAAGCGTTTCTGAAATGAAAGCCTATTGTTTACTGAAAGATCCTACTCTTCTTTTACTGGTTTCAATTATTTCCAAGTTGACAATTTGTGATCAATACTCTGTTATTGGCCTGATAATTAAGCCTGTCTCTATGACTAGTAAATGCTGGGTACTAATTAACGTTTGTTTTGATTATTTCGTATTTAGTTGTCAAAGACAGCTATTATAATGGCACAGAATATTAGAAGAGAGTTTTTTTGTTGTAGCTTTTGATTGTTATCAGAAATAACTATTTTGTGTGTGTGCATGAAGGGATGCCTGATCTCTATTACTGCTCAGTGTAATACAACTACAGTAGTCTAAGAACTCATCTAAAAGCCTAAGTATTTCTAATTAATTTTTTCTGTGCCCTCTCAGCTTCAAGGCAGAGAGAAAGGATCTGTAATCAAAGTGAAGATGGGGAGATTCCTAAATAAGAACTAAAAGTGCTAAGTATGGTTGATTGAAATATCACTGATTTAATTAAAAATTAAGGGATAGTATGAAGTCTTAAAAGTTTCAGAGATTATATGATCTATTTTATAATTTAAAAATAAGTCTATGTATTCTTTTCCATTCAAGGGGGAGTTTCACTGGGGTTCCAAGGTATGCAGTTATCTGTAGAGATGTCTAATGGGTCAGCATTGTGGAACTGGGGTATTTCCTAGAAAGACCAGAGAGTCGATGTTTTCTTTTAGCCTGAAATTTTCTCATCTGTTTTCCGATGTTCAGAGAGGTACCACAATTATGTGAAAAGTGTATGGACTCTGGATTTAGACTTGGCTTCAAATCCTGACTGCAAAATCTGCTCCCTAGCAGTGTAATTTGGACATCATTTTGGGATCCGTTTCCTTACCTATAAAAATGTGACTGGTATTATTTCTCTAGTTTGGTAGATGTGAGGATTAAGTGAGATCATATATATTAAAGCCTGTATCATTCCAGGTTGTCCAGAGAAATAGAACCAATAGGAGATATATATACAGAGATTTATTATAAGGAATTGACTCACACAGTTATAGAGGCTGATCCCAAGTCCCACGATTCCCAGTCAGCAAACTGGAGACCCAGCAGAGCTGATGATACAGTTCCAGCTTGAGTCCAAAGGCCTGGGAACCAGGAGAACCAGTGGTGGATGTTCCAGTCCAAGTCTGAATCTGAAGGCAGGAGACTGATGTCCCAGCTTGAAGACTGTCCAGAAGAGAGAATTCTCTCTTAATCAGCCTTGCGGTTCTCTTCAGGCCTTCAGCAGATTGGATGAGGTCCACCCACATTAGGAAGGGCAATCTGCTTTACCCAGTCTACCAATTCAAATGTTAATGTCATCCAGAAAAACCTTCACAGACTCACCCAGGGCAATGTTTAACCAAATATCAGGGTGCCCTGTGGCCCAGTCAAGTTGATACATAAAATTAACCATCACAAGGTTTTATCATAACCCTTGGCACACAGTTAAGAGAAGAGGCTCTGGAGGCAGACTGCATCCCTTCAAATCATGACTCTGCCACCCTTTAGTGGTATGACATCAGGCAAGTTATGTCACATTGGAGTGTCTCAGTTTCCTCATCAGTAAAACCAGGACAGTATTAGTCAGTGGTATGTAAGGTTTCTTATTCTTAGTATCATAATTATAATAAGTGCTGAATAAATCATGGTCATTTTATATACTTTAATTCACTCATTCAAGATACTAACTGAAAAATTTACCACAAAGTTACATCCTTGATCTGAAGTGTTTGAAATGTCATAAATGAGAGGAAAAATCTTGTTTTCTAGAATGACAGATTAATTTGTACAATTTACATTCACTGAACAGCTACTATGCCCAGTGAAACTCAGGAGGGTTACCACACAGACGTACATAGTCACAGGGAAGCAAGGGATTAACATGGACGTGTATCAACTGTTGACATATCCTTTCTTTTTTGTTGCTGTTGTTGTTGTTGTTGTTGTTTTGGCGGTACACGGGCCTCTCACTGTTGTGGCCTCTCCCATTGCGGAGCACAGGCTCCGGACGCGCAGGCTCAGCGGCCATGGCTCACGGGCCCGGCCGCTCCGCGGCATGTGGGACCCTCCCAGACCGGGGCACGAAGCTGTGTCCCCTGCATCGGCAGGCGGACTCTCAACCACTGCGCCACCAGGGAAGCCCAGACATATCCTTTCTTGAGATCATGTTTTGATAGGCTTGAGCATTGAGGACGATAGCTCACACGGCTGTTTCAAACAAAGAGACCACATTTTCCCCATATTGACCAAGGGAAACCTAAAAATACTATATTTAAAAACTAATCTTTAAGTACGTGTCTTAGTATTTAGTCCAAAAATTGGGTTTCTGTTTTGTGTCTCATTTTTCTTTCTTAACACATCATGTCCTGATTGAAGGTACAAATTTTAGTCTGGTGCCTGTTCTTAAACTCACTGATTTCTTTTTTTTGGCTAAAGGCATTAGTATTTATTCATATTAACTAAAAAAGACACACTAGTCCTATTTTGGTTTTGAATTCCTCTCTATGAAATAGTAGTGTTATTAAAAATAAAAAGATGAATCAATACTTTAGTAGATATATTAAAAAGAGAAGCTTGATCCCTGGTTAGATTAATTTTAGAATACATGTGTGTTTTATATAGCATATAATGCTATATTATTTATTATATGTGTGTTATAGTATATAGTATATATTATGTGTGATAATATATGCACACTTTTTTTGGTCAGGGTCTTTTATATTTGACAGCATCTCCCTCCCATCCTTAGGCAGGCTGGACTTTCTGTTTTCCTCCTTCATTGTACTTTTCCGGTAGGATTTCACTGACCAACACTTAATTAAAGTTCATTTCCTCTTTTTATGCTCCAGGTATTATTATGCCGCTCCCTTCAAGAAGTAATTTGCGTGCTGTTTATTGGAGCTGTGAATTTAATCATCTCGATCCCATGCTATTGCAGGATGACTGTAATAAGATGTATTGACTTTTCTTTGGCGCATATTTTTGCCACCATTGTGTGTTGTTTTGCTGGAATGCCGAAGGCAGTGTCTGTCTTATGGCACATCTAAGTAAAAGCAGCCCCTCCTTTAGGACAGTGATGAATTTGAAGTTTTAAAATAAAAGTAATCCTGGAAAGGAGGTTTAAATTACACACGATATAAAGGTTTGGAAAGGAAACAGATGGACTGGTGCTAGAGTCAGGCTTCTCTGCTCCTCAGTTGAAACAAAGTGGGATGAATAAACAACCAGAGTTCTCCCAAACAATCTCTCCCATAGTATACACATACGTATTTCAAATTTCACCTGTATTACATGTGTACATAGGAACATATGTGTTTGTTTTATGCACAAGCCAGGATGCTGGCTATTTTGTAATCTAATCTCCAGAGAGGAAAAAAAAATAGAGAAAGGAATGGTATAAGCTGAGAGGGATGGAGAAAGAGAGGATATGGTATGATAATGATAACAGCTGACACTTTTTGAGAATTTGTTACATGCTTTTTGTTCTCAACATGTTATATATATTAAGAGGTATGTAGTTATGAACATTTCCATAGCAGAGGGTGGAATAACGTCCATCAGGGCCTGAAAAATGCATCTAAAGCTCCATCTGAAGGTTTTACAAAGTCAGTGTCCACAAGGATCAAACAGGGTCCTGCAGATGAGTGAAGCAGTCCTGGGATAAAAAACCCTAAACTGAGCACAGGGGCCTGCCCCTGACTGTGGCATTGCCCAGAGGTGGTACAACCTCCAATTAAAAAAAAATTTTTTTAATTGAACTATAGTTGACTTACAATATTATATTAGTTTCAAGTGTACAACATAGTGATTTGATATTTTTATAGATTATACTCCATATAAGGCTATTATAAAATATTGGCTATATTCCCTGTGCTGTACGTTACACCCTTGTATCTTATTTATTTTATACCTAGCAGTTTGCACCTCTTAATCCCCTTCACCTATCTTGTTCCTCCCTCCACCCCTCCTACCACTGGTAACCACTAGTTTGTTCTTTGTCTCTGTCTTTTTCTGTTTTGTTATATTTTTAAAGAGAAGCCATTAATTAGGATATTGATACATGAAATATCTTGATTTGAAATTTCTGGAAATAATTCAAAATCTTCTGTTTCATATTCTGTGAACGGAGTACCACGCCCACGCAGCCACCTGTGGGCGGGACTCAGCCTGTGGGCCCCTTGCTGCTTAAGCCTTCGGAGAATTACCAATGCAGCATCAGGCCTAGGAGAAAGCACAGCATGGCAAACTGACATCTTCAGTGGTTTCTTTTTTTTTCTTCTTTAAAAATTTTCGGTACGCGGGCCTCTCACCGCTGTGGCCTCTCCCGTTGCGGAGCACAGGCTCCGGATGCGCAGGCTCAGCGGCCATGGCTCACACGCCCAGCCGCTCCGCGGCATGTGGGATCTTCCCCGACCGGGGCACGAACCCGCGTTCCCTGCATCGACAGGCGGACTCTCAACCACTGCGCCACCAGGGAAGCCCCTTCAGTGGTTTCTTTGGGTGATCATTTGATTATTTTAAAGATCTGCCTGTCCATGACAAAGTGTTTGGGGGAAAAGCATCATGGAAATCAAAACAGCCTAGTCAAACATGCATGAATCCAAAACCTCACTGATGCTGCTCTACTCAAACATTAGGTCCTAGTTGTTTTTTTTTTTGGCTTGGATTCCAGAGTTTCAGTTTCACACAAGCCTAACCTTGGCATACTGCAACTTTCCCCTTCTGGAATTTAGACTTGTTTCAGAATGTTTTATTAGATGTACAGATGAAAGCAGGAAAAACTGGGTGATGTTTAATATGCTCAGTTTTTCCCTAAGCACTTAATTGATTTTTTAAAACAAAAGAAGCAGAAATTTATAAATAAGTAAGAGCAAATGAATTGCCTAATGTGGCTGTGGCCTGTCTTTATAGGCATTTTAGCCTTGATTACTTCGTTTTTCAAAAAACACTCAAGGCTTACTCGATGTTAAGCTAACTCTCTTGTCTTGAGGTTTCTGAGTTACCTGTCAGAGCAGTTGGGGTCACTCTGAGAAGCCTGCCATTACCTTAAATAAGGGCATGGCCTGGGCTTTAAAATGGACTGCGTTAAGTGTGTTGTTTGGTTTGAAAAATGGGAGATTTCTTTCTCCAGGATACATTCAAGCATTCACCCTAAAGTGACAGCTCTGGTATTCTTTCTTGGCTTCTTCTTGAAGAAAGCAAGGGAATCTTGAGTTGGGTCAAAGTCCTGATTTTATAGTAAGACAAATAGATATTAGACCTCCTAGAGGCAAAGAGAGGGAACCCTACTTTTCAAACCAGAGGGTTTTTTTTTTTTTAACGTCTATGTTGGAGTATAATTGCTTTACAATGGTGTGTCAGTTTCTGCTTTATAACAAAGTGAATCAGTTATACATATACATATATCCCCATATCTCCTCCCTCTTGCGTCTCCCTCCCACCCTCCCTATCCCACCCCTCTAGGTGGTCACAAAGCTCCAAGCTGATCTCCCTGTGCTATGCGACTGCTTCCCACTAGCTATCTATTTTACATTTGGTAGTGTATATATGTCCATGCTACTCTCTCACTTCGTCCCAGCCTACCCTTCTCCCTCCCCATGTCCTCAGGTCCATTCTCTACATCTGTGTCTTTATTCCTGTCCTGCCACTAGGTTCTTCAGAACCATTTTTTTTTTTAGATTCCATACATGTATGTTAGCATACGGTATTTGTTTTTTCTCTTTCTGACTTACTTCACTTAGTCTGATAATCTCTAGGTCCATCCATGTGGCTGCAAATGGCATTCTTTCATTCTTTTTTATGAGTGAGTAATATTCCATTGTATATATGTGCCACATCTTCTTTATCCATTCATCTGTTGATGGACACTTAGGTTGCTTCCATGTCCTGGCTACTGTAAATAGAGCTGCAATGAACATTTTGGTACATGACTCTTTTTGAATTATGGTTTTCTCAGGGTATATGCCCAGTAGTGGGATTGCTGGGTCGTATGGTGGTTCTATGTTTAGTTTTTTAAGGAACCTCCATACTGTTCTCCATAGGGGCTGTATCAATTTACATTCCCACCCACAGTGCAAGAGGGTTCCCTTTTCTCCACACCCTCTCCAGCATGTATTGTTTGTAGATTTTTTGATGGATGGCCATTCTGACTGCTGTGAGGTGATACCTCGTTGTAGTTTTGATTTGCATTTCTCTAATGATTAGTGATCAAACCAGAGGTTTGAGAAACCTAAGCACAGGTACCCCAGGGGAAACGTGTTGCAGCGTTGGGGGTCTGCAGGATGCACAGAGCCCCTGGGTTGATGTGCCCGCCTCCTTCCTGAATCCTGTGACAGATGAGGCCCCTTTGGACCAGCCACCCTCGCCCCGGAAATTTGCATTCTCTGCTGCCCTAGGGATCTTTGATAAAGAAGCTTCAAAAGGCTTTGACTAAATAATTGTTCAAAATTTTCTTGAGTTTCACATTCGTTTGCAGGGGTCTAAGAGTTTGACTGAATTGCACAATGACTTCAATGTGTAACATACTGATTTTATTAGGACTAGTGTATTCTGAATTGTTTAAGTATATCTGTTTTCAAGATATGGTGGATGAGCGCTAACCTAGATAAGCAAACAGAAATGGTATTTTTCTTTGGAGGGAGGTTTTAAATGACTTGTGTCTTTGCTATTAGTGATAAAGCTCACATGTGTTGCTGGCATGTAAGCCATGAGCCATTCCCAGGGGTCTAGGCAGTACACCGTGTCTGATTATAACCACACAGAAGGGGAAATGGTTGAGTAAGAACCTTGAATATGTGGAAATCAGATACTTAGTATGTGCCCAACGTGAGGGCAGTAAGTGCTTTACCATAAAACATGACTCCTCCGTGTGTGGATATGCATGCATCTTTGCTTCCTTCCTCATCTGTTCTTTTACATTTTCAAAGCTCCTCGTGTCGGCATTTCTTTGAAGAGGTTTAAAAATTTTTATGTTAGGTTCCTCAAAACTAGATGCTACACGTGTCTATTTCCAGTATGTGTGTGTGTGTGTGTGTGTGTTTATATAAGAAACAAATCAAGGACTTACCAATCACAGTTCACAACTTACATTAAAATACAAAGACTGACAACATAGTTTGAAAAATAAAACTTAAGGGAAGATTCCAGTCAGTAACCATTGGACTTTTTGTTTAATAGATGTCCTTTAAATAAAAAGAAAGGTGAGTTTTATCTAGGCAAAAAACACAATAGGGCTTCCTGGTGGCGCAGTGGTTGAGAGTCCGCCTGCCGATGCAGGGGACACGGGTTCGTGCCCCGGTCCGGGAGGATCCCACTTGCGGCGGAGCGGCTGGGCCCGTGAGCCATGGCCGCTGAGCCTGTGCTCCGCAACGGGAGAGGCCACAACAGTGAGAGGCCCGCGTACCGCAAAAAAAACCCCAATAACAACAAAAATACAGTTGGTTTCTTCTGGTCTGAGTGGACTTCTTCCCTATTCATTCCTGAGCACGTTCACTCGTGTGTGTGTGTGTGTGTGTGTGTGTGTGTGTGTGTTTCCTTTCATCTAAGTGCAGTAGTCTGTTATAGGGCCCTAAGTCTAAGGTGTTTGTTGATTTGTAATTGTTGAATTTGTAATTGTTGAATTTACACACACAACCAACAATAATTTTCATGTGACCTTCATACTTTAAGGAAACTGTCTTGGACTTTTCTGTCTGATGTACAAACCATGCAGTTTCTATGACATAGAAACTTATTATCTGATAAAAACAAACAAACACAAATCATACCAGGAAAACATTTCATTCATTATTTTAGAGTTGGAATGGACTTTGACTTTTCTTCTTATTGATTTATCTGAGAAAGCATTTAGATTGACTCTAAAGAAAGCTTTGGGCCTCTCCTGTTTAAGTGGGGGAAGGAAGAATGCTCTTTCTAGCAGGAGTTAATGAAGTTGGACATTTGGTCACTGGAATGTAACAAAGGCTTCCAAAAGATCAAGATAATGAGATTTCTTCCTGAATGCCTCTGCAGGTTTTTTTAAAGGACAGATGAACCACTAAAAATTATTTTGCCTCTTCAAGAAAAAAATTAAGTTCTTATTTATGATTTTCCTTAAAAAAGTGGAAGTCAAAAACAAAGCAGTTGAGTTTGACAAATTTGACTTGTTTTAAGTAGAGGATGTCAGTTTGTGTTCTATCTGTGAAAGTACATTTGAAATAAATCTTAAAATGTGGAGAGACAAGAGAGCCATTTCTTTCTAAATTGCTATATTACTGTAAAACTGAATTTAAAGGGAATTTTGAAGAGCACCAGATATCACATTATTTTGACAATCCATCAATTTACTAAAGTAATCTGAGCACACACTTCAATTTATTAGAGATAATTGTTCTGGGAATGCTAACACCCAAGCTCAATAAGATCAATAATAAGTTTATACTTGAATTTGGGTTTACGGTTTAACTTTAATCCAGTCTATTTAACTTACTCCTCAACTATTCACATCCTATAGATTGTTCTTATTAGATATATAAAACAGAAAATTTATCTTCTAAAGTTCAATAATTTTATTTGAAGCAAATGCATAAATTATAAGTGATATTCATTGCTTTTTAATCTTTTGACTTTTTTTTTTTTTTTTTTTGCGACACGCGGGCCTCTCACTGCCATGGCCTCTCCCGTCACAGAGCACAGGCTCCGGACGCGCAGGCTCAGCGGCCGTGGCTCACGGGCCCAGCCGCTCCGCGGCATGTGGGATCCTCCCGGACCGGGGCACGAACCCGTGTCCCCTGCATCGGCAGGCGGACTCTCAACCACTGCACCACCAGGGAAGCCCCTTTTGACTATTTTAACATTATATTTTATGTATTTTTATCAGATGACAATTGTTTTCTCTTTAATTAACCCATCCTGCAATTAGTTCACACTGGGCCTTTTAGTTGTGACTCAGAGTCTCAACTTAGTAAATATTTGTTGATTCATAAATGATATGCGTGCCTGATTACTGGAGAAAAGCTGCCCCAAGATTTGAGAATTTAAAGAGGCTGTGTACTACATTTCTGACTGGTGTGGTTTATCATAAGGTGAAAATTTTTTTAAATTAATTTTTATTGGAGTATGGTTGCTTTACAAGGTTGTGTTAGCCTCCACTGCACAACAAAATGAATCAGCCATGCACATACAGATATCCCCTCCCTTTTGGACTTCCCTTCCATTTATGTTACCACAGTGCATTAGGTAGAGTTTCCTGTACTATACAGTATGTTCCCATCAGTTGTTTATTTTATACATAGTATCAATAATGTATATGTGTCAATCCTAGTCTCCCAATTCCTCCCACCCCGTCCCTTTCCCCCTTGGTATCCATACATTTGTTCTCTAGGTCTGTGTCTCTATTTCTGCCTTGCAAATAAGATCATCTATACAATTTTTCTAAATTCCATCCATATGCATTATTATACAATATTTGCTTTTCTCTTTCTGATTTACTTCACTCTGTATGACACTCTCTAGGTCCATCCATGTCTCTACAAATGACCCAATTTCATTCCTTTTTAGGGTAAGGTGAAGTTTTATAAAAAGAGATTTCATAGTTCACTCTTGAAATGGCTGTCTGCATGGGATTCAAGTCTAATGCCTTTTCAGCTGTGCAACACTGATGATGAAAAATGGTTAGATTAAGTGAATCTTTACTATTCCCCCACCCTTAGTTTCTAAATAGAGCTGTTTACCTATTTACTAGCTGTGCGACCTTAGGCAAGTTCCTTAACCTCTCTGAGCCTTGAGCATCTCAGCTGTAAAAGGGGGATAATAACATTGTTATGATAATTAAGTAAACTGATATTTGTGAAGAAATTAGAACAGTTACTGACACAGAGGCAGTGCTAAATAAGTGTTTATTTAAGTGAAATCCGTATAAATATTTCTCAGGCAAATTTTTATACAGTTGACAAAAGTGCTTGTTATAAATTATAATGAGTAGAAAATTATCCTTGAGATAAAAAAAGGAAAGTAGGATTGCTAATGTGAAGAGAGAATTGATTTTTATATAGTTACACAAGATTCTGTGGGAAATTATATCAGCTGAAACAAATGACCCAATTCCTTCAACAACAAAAAAAATTATAAAGAAAAAAAAGATAGGAAAGAGGAAAGCTATAGATTAAAAGAGTCTAAGAGACATAACAATCACAAAGTATAAACTTTATTTGAATAAAGTTTGACTAAATCTAACTAAACTGCAACAAAAAATTGTAAAACATCAGTTGTCTATTTAATAACATTAAGGAACTATTGTTACAATTTTAAGTGTGACAATTGTGGTTGTGTTTTTAAAAAAGAGTTTCTGTCTTTTAGAGATACATACACCAATATTTACAGATGAAATTTACAACAAATTTTACTCGAAATAACTGTGTGTGTGTGTGCGTGTAGAAATACAGATGAAATAAGATTGTTCAAGTGTTGATAAACATTGAAATTGGGATGTAGCTAAGGTACATGAAGGTTCATTTTACTGTTCTTTCTACTTTTATACATGTCTGAAATTTTCCATAATAAAAAATATTTTAAACAGAAAAAAAGAAAGGAAAAAGTCTTTAGTGGAAAGACTATTCTCTCAGAGTTATTAGAGTTAATAACAATATCTGTCATCTACCGAGTGTTGTAGATGAATTATCTCATTTAATCTTTAAGACAGCTCTATAAGGTAAGTCTGATTATTATACTCATTTAGAAGGTAATAATGTGGACTCAGTCCGTGCTCTTAACCAACTTATCTTCCTGAGGAGATAGATGCCTAAATCAAACAGAATAGCTGTCCAGAGTGGATGAGTCAGGTAAGTACCACCCACAAAAGTGGTATTTAAACAAAGTGCTAGCTGTCTAGGGAGACTTCATGTTAATCACATCCACCTTGAATGTCACTGGTGACTTAGAAGATTAAGTTAATGGGGATGTAAATTGGTACAGCTACTATGGAAACAGTGCTGTGGTACAGTATGAAGATTCCTCAAAAAATTAAAAACAGAGCTACCATATGATCCAGCAATTCCATTTCTGGGTATTTATCCGAAGAAAACAAAAACACTAGTTCACAAAGATACATGCACCCCTGTAAATTGTAGCTTTATATATGATAGCCAAGATATGGAAACAACCAAAGTGTCCATTGATGGATGAATGGATAAAGAAATTTTGGTATATATACAATGGAATACTGTTAAGCCATAAAAAGAAAATTGCCATTCTTGACACTATGGATGGACCTTGAAGGAATTTTGCTAAGTGAAATAAGTCGGATGGAGAAAGACAAATACTGTATGACAGAATCTAAAAACAAGAATAGAAAACAAGCTCACAAATAGGGAGAAGAGATTGGTGGTTGCTAGATGCAGGGGGTGGAGGGTGGGAAGACTGGGTGAAGTGGGTCAAAAAGTACAAACTGGCAGTTATAAAATGAATAAGTCATAGGGATATAATGTATAGCATGGTGACTATAGTTAATAATACTGCATGTATTATGTATATTTTATTATGGAAAATATACCGTGTATGGTGACAAATGTTAACTAGACATATTGTGGTAATTTTGTAATATATACAAATATCAAGTCATTATGTTGTACACCTGCAACTAATATAATGTTATACGTCAACTTTACCTCAATTTTTATTTTATTTTATTTTTAAATGACAAATGAGGATTTTTTAAAAGATTTTTTTTGATGTGGACCATTTTTAAAGTCTTTATTGAATTTGTTACAATATTGCTTCTGTTTTTATGTTTTGTTTATATTTTTGGCTGCGAGGCATGTGGAATCTTAGCTCCCGGACCAGGGATCAAACCCGCACACCCTGCTTTGGAAGGTGAAATCTTAACCCCTGGACCGCTAGGGAAGTCCCTATACCTCAAGTTTTAAAAAGTGAAAGGCTCACATATTAGCTCTGTGCCTTTGGACAAGTAACTTTCCTTATCTGAGCTTCAATTTCCTCACCTATAAAAATTATTATTTTAGTACCTATTTCACTGGGATGTGTGATGATGAGTGATTTGAAAACTGTGAGAACTTCAAAGGGATTGGACAAAGAAGCACACTTGTATTTGCGTCCTCAGTGCTCGGCACAGAATGAGGGCTTAGAAATGTGTCCTTCCTGGCAGCCTTTCTCACTTCTGCCTGCCTCCCTCCTTTCTCAAGTTTGGTTAAAAATTAGAAGTGTTCTCCCGGGCCACCTGGATTCTCTCGGACCTCAGCTTTCTCAGTTTACAGGATGGTTGTGATGAATGAGTTAAGCAGTGTAGGTAAAATCACCTAGGACGTCTTTGCTCTGTTGTGTGCTGATTCCACACACACACGTTAGATTATTTCTAAGGCCTTTAGTGGCTCAAGTGATGGGGTTTTGTAGTATTCACTTTCTGTTTTGCTTTTGTGTACTTTGCCAACTAGAGTAATCCGTAGTCTGCAAATACTGAAACAGTCATTGTTGAAGGGGAAACGCAAGATGAGAAGGCAATATGAGAGAAGGCACAAATTTAGTTGAGTGAGGTAGAAAGATAGTGAATGCGCCAGGCAGATGTCTTTAGGAAAGTGTGATGGAAGGTCTTAGAAGGCTTGTAATGAACCCAAAGTGGGAAAAGATGGATTTTAGAAACTAGGAGTAGGTACTTAATATTTACAGTGGTAGCCTGGAATCAAGGTCTAGTATTGATATATTTTACGAAACATCTAGAACATAAAGCAGGGATTACTAGGAGGCGGTCTGGAACTCACCAAGAAAAAGGCATCCAGAATCAGGCAAATTTCCTTTAAACTCTGGGGTTACCAGACTGGGTCATGGGACTGCAACAACCTATGGCTCTATCAGAATTTCAGTGTTCATGTAGCATGCCCTCTCAATTGAGCCACTTAGACAGCACGTAATAACATTCACAGCCTCTTGAATACCATACCAAAAGAAAGGTCTGCTTTGCTCTGGGTACCAATGTTTTAGAGGGATGCTGACCATGAAGATGATGTAAAGTCTGGAAATTGTAAGTCATGAAGTAGTTGACTGGGTCAGAGATGTTTAGCTTGAAGAAAAGAATCCTGGTGGGACACATGAACACTGTCTTACAGAATTTGAATATGGGGAGAAAGAGAAGAGAGGAGTTTTTAAAGCTAATTCTGGGGAAATATTACCACAGGGATCTCATGGCAACAGTGAAGAGCATGACAGGGAGTCTACAGTGGTCCAGGCCAGAAGTGGCAAAGGCCTATCCGGAGGGGCTGACCATATATGTGGAGGGGAGGGATGCTGTGCAGGGGATAAAGGCAATGGCCTTGCTGACCAACAGTCATGAAAGCTGGGGTTGAGGGGACATTCTTTTTGACTTTACCCAATTGAATATGACCTTTCCTCCTAAATCTTATACCACTCAAGTGGTAATTTTGCCTTGTATTAATGATGCTTTTTCAACTAATCTTATCATCTCTATTTATAAGCCATAGATAGGAACTTTGCGTTATTCATCCTTGTATTCCTACAGCTACTGGGTTGATTGTCAGTAATAATTTAATTGAATCTTCTGTAAAACAACGTTAATATAGCTTAATGAGTTACATAAAAATGTAAACTCTGGTAGCATGTAGTTTTCATTATTTTAGTCTTAGACATGGTTGCCCTCTTACATTTTCCCTTTAAGACCATTTTCAGTTGTTTTCAAATAGCTGTTAAGTTTTCAAATGTATAGTTTTGCTTTTGCTTTTGTTTTTTTCTGAGAAGACAAAGGCCAGAGGAGAAATGCTTGGATTTTGGAAAATATTTCTCTCCATGGGCACAATTCTGGCCTCTTCTGACTTCATCACAGCAGACAAGTTTTTCTTCATATTTAGACAAAAACTCTTTATACTTTTAATGCCCCAATCATCAGGTTGAAGTTTCAGCCCAACTCAGCTGAATTTAACAAGTAATTATTAGGAGTAATATATTCTCACCACAGTAGGTATTCAGAAACGTGCAGATTTATCCCAATTATCAAGTCTTGTTATGAGGAGCCTTTGAGATGGAGTCCATCACACGTTGGGGGAAAAAGGTGTGTGTTCATTGCTCAAGACCAGTCTCCTTGCACATGGGTAGTTGAGGAGGCGGGATTGTTCAAGAGCACAGATCGTTTGGATTAGAACCAGATTCTACCACCGACCAGCCACGTGACCTTGGACAAATTACTTAAACTCTCGGAGTCTCAGTTTCCTCACCTGTACTATAGAAATAGTGCATACTCCATATGGTTGTGATGATGGTTGAATGACTTATATATGAAACACAGCAGTGCCTGGGTAATAAGAGCTACGTAGTTTATTTTATCATTATTATTCTCAAAACCTATCAGAAGTAAGGGCAGATGAAAACAGGAGGGAAGCAGTGAAAGAAAGGAGGGGAAAGAGATGACAGACAATATTATGCAGCTTTTCATCTCTATCGGGAGATGAAGTCCAGGGAGCATGGACAGATGACAATTCCCTGGAAAAACAAATCTCAAGAGTTTGTACAAACAGCCATTGATTCATTATTGTAACTTTCACATTTGCTGCATTCAGCCAGGGACAGAACCAAGCTGGAGGGCCCAGACAATCAGTTGTTTGCTCTGGCAGTACAATTAAGTCAGTGGATGGCTACTAAGCAACTTTCCATGTACTGACTGTTGTTGATTTAAAAGCTAAGGGCCTTCTATCTGCCTCAGTTGCATTTTAGTTAATGGCATTTAACGATATTTTTATGCTAATAACCTCAACTTGCTGACATCCTGAGAGGTATCTCTTTGGCTTCTGTATTATAACTTTCTTTGATAACCAAGTTTTTGATAGCAAATTGTGCCTGTTAGTGAATAATTTTTATTAATAGAAACAATGCTGTAAATGTGCAGAGGAATCTTGTTAGGGGTGAAGAACCTGTTTGGCATATTATAAGTTCTTAGTGATAGAGGTTGAATGAGTAGGAGTATATTTCAGACAGTGGATACCAAACTGCTTAATTTAATAAGGCAAGTATAAAGTGTATGATAGCCACAAATGTCAAGGAAGGCAGAGGCACCTTGAACTGTATTCAAAGGAATATATTGACTGAAAATAGAGGGAAAAGAGTTACAAGAGTATCTTGGCATGATGCTCATAATCATTTGCTGTGATTAATGTAAGGAAAGTTGTAATCCCCTAAATAGAAATGTGATTTTTCTGTCCTGTTACTAAATGTGTGTGTGTATCTGTGTGTTTATTGGTGTATATGTACAAACAGCAATTAAATCAGAATTTTCTCACATAAAACCTTATTGTCATCACTGTTCTTATTGTTGTCATTCAGGCTTTTGTTAAATTTATTCTTTTCTTTCCTCTTTCTTATTCCTGATCTGCTGCTTGCACTTCACATTTCTCACTACACAGAAACTGTTTCATTATATGGTATAAGATAAAATACATCAAGGTATTTGGCACATACGGGTGCTTTCCTGTTGGAGGAGACATAGAATTTTGTATTTCTCTTAGTCCGTTTGGGCTGCTATTACAAAATATTACAGACTGGCTGGCTTATAAGTAATAGAAATTAATTTCTCACTGTTCTGGAGGCTGGGAAGACCAAGATCAAGGTACTAGCAGATACAGTGTCTGGTGAGGACCCACTTTGTAGTTCATAGATGGCATCTTTCTTCTGTGTCCTCAACAGCGGGCAGGGGCAAGGGATCTTTCTGGGGTCTTTTTTATAAGAGCATGCATCTCATTAATATGGGCTCTACCCTTATGACCTAATCACTTCCCAAAGACCCCACCTCCTAATACCATCATTTTGGGGGTTAGGATTCAACCTATGATTTAGGGCTGGGGGCATGAGCATTCAGTCCATAGCAGTATTCAACAGAATTAATAGAAAACACAGTCTCTACCTGTTTAGAGTTTGAATGTGTTGAGTGGGTTTTTTCTTAAGCAAAATAATTGCTTGTTAGAGCTCAAAATATAAATATGAGGTAATGGTAGATCTTGAATGCATATGCATAGATTGCATATGTATTCTTTAAATAACAGAGCAATTCAGAATGAGCATTTTTGTTAAATAAATGCGAATAAAAGTCTAAATTTCTTAAAAACAACGTATATCATTTATTGGCTCCATATTCTCAGTTTGGGTTGTCATATTATCAATTTATCTGCTGACTTCTTTTCTTCTTTTCTTTTCTCCCTCTCTTTCCCTCCCTCCCCCCTTCTTTTCCAGTGATACACATCTCCTGACTTCCTTTCTCCCTCAGAGTAGAATTGCAATGACCCATTACTTCTCTGACTTCGTCTGCTATTATCTTTCCTCTGCTAACTTTGTTTCAGACCATGTTCTGACACTTCACTGTGGTCAAAATAACTGGGAAGGGGAGGGAGTTGTCAATACACAGATGGCCATTTTACCCTTCGGTCCCAGTTTATGACCAAGAAGGTCTGAGAATTTGCATTTCTGACAAAGTTTCAGGTGATGCTGCTGGGCAAGCTCCAAATCACTGACCTCCTTTCTGTTCCTAGAACACAGCAGGCTTGTTCCCACCTCAGGGCCTTTGCACTTGCCGTTTCCTCTGCTTGGAAAGTTCTTTCCCTGATATTTTTCTTAAATGTTTTCTTAGATGTTGTTTTCTCATGAGAGCTTTTTGGGCCATTGGGCTTTAAGTTGCAACTCCCTCCCCCCACAATACTCCCTGCTTTATTTTCTTCCATTTATCCTTCACCCATTTAACATGTTATACTGTATTTACTTACAGTGTTTTTCCTCCCTCTGTCTCCCTACTAGAACTTAAGCACCCAAAATATAGGGATCGTTTATATCTGGTTGGCATGTTTCCTGTTGTTGTATTCTCAGTACCGGGAACAGTTCCCGGTACGAGTAACTTCAACAAATACTTGCTGAATGAGCAAATAATCAAGATTAACTAAGATTTTATAACAGTGTTCCAAAAGAATTATTGAAACCACCCAAAAGTGGCACAGTCAGTGATGGTTATAATTAATTCATGCTGAAGGCTCACAGCCCTCAAGGAGTTTATAGGAAATCTTTGATTTTCAGGAGCCTATGTCCTGAGAGAGGTGAGATTATTAACCCCCATAAAGAAACTGATCAAACCAGATGACTGAAGCCTGGCCCTATACTGGATGAAAGAGTTAATTAAGGTCTCTGCTGGGCGGAGAAGGTAACTCTCCCTTTGCCAAGAACTTTCTTTTTTCTTTGTCTTTGTATTTACAGATAATATTTTCATGAATGTTCATTTTTTTCTAGAAAAGATCTGAGCTGACTTACAGTAAATAATTTATAAGCATATAATAAGTAAAAGAAGGTGCATAAATAATTTTTCAAACTCTAGTAATATAATAGATGGTAATAAATGTTAATAGAAGCTATCATTGTATATTAAATATCAACTGATTAGATTTTGTTGTAGCCTTATATCATAATTTTAAACCCAGCTGCATCCATGGCTCTATATTTTAAGTTTTTGATATAATAGAAATAATAGTAGTACAAGAACATATCTTTGTATTATTCCTTGTATTTCTGTGGTAAAACTGAGGATAAAAACACCTTGTTCTTGAAATCTAGATTTTAAATCTTCTCTGTAATGCCTTTCTAACAAGTGCAAAATCCAACTCATCACCTTTGATTTAAAAATAAACTGGTACCTTAATTAAAAACACAAACAAGAGTGAGATACCAAGTTTCGACTAATGCAATCATGTCTTGCTGTGATACTAGTTCTCAATCGTTCTTAGGTATTTTTTTTAACTCCTGAAGTTTAACCCTAATAATGTGATTATTTTAATCTGTGATTTATACACTTATGAAATTTTCGATATATTGCCATGTTGGAAATTTTTGGAAAGCGAAAGAAATAATTATTCCATCGTCATTTGCAGTAATCTCTCTCAGACCCTCTTCTGGAATTGATAGAGATATTTTTCAAGGCTTGCAAGTAATAATTATAGTATTGAAAAAAATGACAGCTTGTGTGTGCTAACTGTGAGCTGTGTACTTTTATTGGAAACATGCAAATTAGGGCTTATAGAGGACTGCATAATAATAGCCTCTAATTATGTCGTATTTCCCTGAAATTGATTCATATTTACATATACTGGCACTGAGGGTGACACCATAGAGGGTCCTCTGGTGATACACTGGTGGGATCTGACCTCACGATGGGCTGAGTTAAGGTGGGAATGAACAGAGGCAGCTACACTAGCTGGAAGAGACCTCAACACTTAAGCATTTCCCCAAAGAAATATGTTAAGAGGCAATTTGAAGCATATTGGAATTAGTTTGGAATCCAGATTTCTGCTCTGCTTTTAGAGCTACTTACTGTGCACTTCAGGAGTTCTCAGACAATTGGAAGCAATTTGTGGTTTGCTGCATTTATTTTTGCCTTTCTTCCCTATTGCAGTAAACTGTCAGAATATAACAGAATTGGAATGTGATGCTTGCTTCGTTTGATTTTACGGAGAGTATGACTGATTTAACTTTGAAAAAGAAACATAAAAGTCGTTGCATTTGCTTCAACATTATCCCTGTTATCAGTGTTGATTCTGACATTCAGAAAGTCAGTGCTTCTTTCCTTTGCTGCAATACCACTTAAACATGCAAAGTGCAGTGTTCATGGGAGGCAGGCCCTGGTCAGGAGTAGAGGGATTTATCTGGATCTAGCACAGTGCTTACCAGGCCATGGGCATACACTGAATGAGAAATCACCACACACACACACACACACACACACACACACACACACACACACCCGCTATCTGTAGTTACAGCTGCTTCGCTCGCAGTACAATACAGTCATCCCTCCGTATCCACGAGGAATTGGTTCCAGGATCCCCACCCCTACCCCTGGCCCATGGACACCAAAATCCATGGATGCTCCAGTCCCTTATATAAAATGGCATAGTATTTGCATATAACCTACCACATCTTCTTCTATACTTTTTTTTAAAATTCTTCTATACTTTAAATCACCTCTAGATTGCTTATAATGCCAAATACAATGTAAATGCTATGTAAACAGTTGCTGGTGAGAGGCGAGTTCAAGTTTTTGCTTTTTGCAACTTTCTGGAAATTTTTCTTTCTTGGAATATTTTTAATCTGCCTTTGATTGAATCGTGGATGTGGAACCTGCTGATACGGAAAGCCAACTGTCCTCTCAGTGTTCAAGAGTGTGGCTGAGGAGTGCAAAGGTAATTTTCAGCATAAAATATAAATATATGGTAACTACGGTCACCGGTACTCTAAATTTTGATGCCTTTTTTTTCCCTAAAAAGTGAGAAAATTGCCCTCCAAGATGGAATGATTTTTCTGTTAAAGATATAAAAGCCAAGTTCTATCTTCTAACTGTACAATTCAGCGCCATCGCCCACCCCACCCCCCGTCATGCAGTAGGCCTGCATGGGTCAGTGGTATTTAAACATATACTTTCTCACTCCTAATGTCAATCACATGCAGTCCCAGACTTTGGGGATAGAACTTAACCTAGAGGAGTTTAAGATCATTGCATCAGTAACCCTTACTGAATGCAGGCTGTGTAAGAACACTTCATTCTTCCAGGGACCGTAGGGAGCTGTAAAAGAAAATACAGTGTTTCAGAGTTCATAATTAAACTGTAGAAATGGGACTAATATAAATAAAGATATTTAACTATAAAATATAAATTATATTGCTGACTTAGTCCTAAAAACATTTTTAAATCTTCTCTATTGAATGCTTCCTATGTCAAACTAGTCTCCTTGAGCAAATAATACAAATTTGTCTAATAATTGAACTATTTCTCAAGACACTTTTGGAACTGATGTCACATTTTTGAGCATTTGGTTAAACCAAAAACCATGTTTTGAGCCAAAGAACTGTTGTAATAAAGACGATAATCTCTGGTCTTAGCCAATGTGTTGGCGTTATATAGAATTCCTTAAGGGTTGAGATAGCTTTTAACATTTTGACATCTTAAAACTGATTTGGGTCATGTGGTGTACCCCATGCAGCATATGCAGAAGTCAGGACTTTCTCCTTCAACAAAACCAGATATCAAGAAGGAAGTCTTGGTGTTCAGTTATAATTTCGATACATGTGTCTTGGGATCCTGAGGATGTGGGAGTTTTCCAATAAAGTCATTGAATATATTATATCTAGGTTATACTTTTTAAATATTTAAAACTTTAAAAAGCGGGTTTTAACCTACTGTTTTTTGAAAATGAAAGAAAATGACCCATTGTAATTTTTTGTGTGTTTTGTTGTCCAAAATACCCAGCATAATCTTTTCAGAAACTTTTCTCATGACATAGTTCCTTTCAGAACAAGTGAAATTAGTTTTAATTCTACCATGTAGGAGTCGTTTGAGTCTGATCTTAGTTTTCTCATGTGTAAAAAGAGGAGGCTGGACTGAATGAACATGAATATCCTTTTTAGCCCTAATATTTATCATTATTTCTTCTTTGCTTAAATTCAGGCCCTTAGCCACCATTTGTCTTAATTAAATTAGTGGGATCCTTGATGTTTTTCACATTTTAATGAATGAATCTCAAAGACTGACCAGATAATCATTTTGTATGGCAACATAAACATCTTCCATGACCTTTTTAAAAAGTTTCTTGGCACCAAAATTGTGACTTTCAACCTTCTTTTGTTCCTAGAAGCTTATTTTATCACGTCAAGGGGATATGTTGAAGATTTATCACACAGGACTCAACGTTAATTTTTTGCTTTTAGCGATCACACATTTTTGTTCTGACATAAAGCGCTATCCACTGCAGATGTTAGCGTGTGACAGTTGACTGGCTGAACTTGGAAATATGACTTGCTGCTCGTTGAAACACGTTGCCATATATTCTTGCTGCAATGTGATTGCTCTTCTGCTTTCACAAGCTATTCAAGAAGAAAATTAGTCTCATTTCTTTATGGAGACACTTTGCATAAACATGCAGCCATCATTTATCTACAAATCATATAAAGTTAAATGTAATCAATTACAGTTGTATGTCAGTATTCAGGGTGCTGCTCTAGGGGTGTCCTTGCTGCCAATGGCTGAGATTGATAGCATCATATCAGGGACCCTCATTCATCTGCAGCTGGGATCCCTTGATGTAAGAATGTACTGACATGTTTTTATGGGTATAAATACTCACAGATGTCCCCATTCTCTCTGACTGGTTTGGATGCCATTTTTAGACTGGTTAGAACCCTTCCCCCCACTATTTGGTTAAGGGACAAAATTATGTTACATATAAGCCAACACCAGTGTAATCCAAAATTCATTTATACATTTGGCATCAATTCTGGTACTTCAGTTTTCTGCTGTTGTTTGTATCATAGCAAGAGATTCTGTTTGAGAGTCATGGATGTTTGTGGATGTATCTTTCAAGAAGTGATGTGTGAATGGGCTGAGAAGAATTGCCTCCACTTAGGTGAAATTAATGACCACGGTTGGACATTTTGTAGCCCTCAGAAATTTTGAGAAATTTTATTTCCCTATTTACTGATAGGCAAATTTGGGAAACTCACTTTTTTTGGTAAAATAAAGTGGATAGTCTCCCCCTTTCCAGCCCCAATATTTTTTCTACCTAGAGTGACTTCTTTAACTTGGTAAACACTAACCTTTAAAAAATATTACCGAACCAAGCAGCACTGTAAGACCAGGGACTTTTTCAGTTGACTGAATGAAATCCTACCTAAATTACTGGTTTAGACAGTGTTTGGCCCTATGATTTGTTGTTTAGTTGAGGAGAAATTGTATGCACCACTGCACAGCGACAGCCGGGATATACATACTTTCAACAGCTTTGCTAGGTGACGGAATGGGGTAACAGAGTCATAATTTATAGTCACTGATATGAAGATGTTATATCAATTACCTAAGAAAAATACCCTACTGGATTTATATCCTTTAGTTATTAAAAAGTGGCAGCTATCTTAAATTAGTTATAGAAAATAAAGAATTTAGCGACAGAAATTAATCACTGTCACGATCCATACACAAACTCTGAGTTGCAGTGCTCTGCAGAACATTTATTTGGAAAAAGGAAAATTGCTATTACGGTTACCTTAATAGAAACAGACAATCAAACAAATCTTAATTTAAAAGATTTCATGCAGTCATAAATCATAATGGCACTGAGATTTAAGGCACAAAAAGCAACTTCATAAAGAAATGAGGCATGCCAGGGAGGGCCAGTAACACAGCCTGGTGCCCTCCCATCCCCCCATCCTATTAGCTGTGTTGCAAATGTTATGATATTTCAGCCCCAAGCTGGACTGTTCATTTTGCAGTAAAATGAAACCATCTCCTAATCTATTTTCCTACTATTGGCTCTCTTAGTCTCCTCCCATCCATTCTCCACCCATCCAGTAGAAGGATAGGCCTTAAAATGTAAATGGAGTCATGATATCCCCCCCAATCAAAACCCATTAGTGCCTTCCAGTTGCAGTTACAATTATATCCAACCTCATAAAGTGACCTGACCTCAACCCCTGCAACCCTCCTCCTGCATGCTGGCTGCCTTTCAGTTCCTTGAGTATTCCTTCCCTCCTCCTGGGGTACTCAGAGAGAGAAGCCATAGTGATGTTTGATCTGCATTTGGCTTTACCCGTTACTTCTAATATCTTTAGTTCCACTAAAGCTAAGGCACATAGCAACAATAAAACAAAAGAAACAACAACAAAAACCTCCTTATGAGAAAAAAGAGGTAGAGGCTAAGGCAACGAAATTGTAATCGCTTAATAATTGCTGTATGCAATCTGTATGCTAATTGTCATAGTAGCTGGATGTTGTTGTGTTCTGTTTACATGTTTTGAAATTTTTGACCAACTTAACTGATACTTTGTGACTGAGAACAAATATTTGCATGCCTGTGAGTGATAGATGTCCCATCATGGAGTGTTATTTGGTACTAACGACATCCTCTTGGAAGGCAAAAGAAGCATCAGCATAAGCTAGATTTTCTTCATTATTCTATTGCTTTACCATCTGTCTGCCTAGCTTTCTCGGGCTTCTTTAAATAGGCTTCAGGCTGGCCAGGGTCACCAAGCATCCAACTCTTACAGATGGGGCCTAGCATGGCCAGCTGAATTGCAGCTGTGTCTCAGTGCAGGCCAGGGCATACTCTTTTTGGCCACTAACTCTTTTTGGTTTTGACAATGGTCTGATGACATTCATATATCAAAAGCAGAAGCTGTTGTCTTTGTTGGTGAGGGGTGTGTGTGTGTGTGTATTTGGTTTTTACTTTTTTTTACCAAAGGCGCAGCTGCCAACTCTCAGAATAAACAACTCTTTCTCAAAGTCTAGGTTCCCAAGGCAGGAGTAATGGGGGAGTTATCTGTAGTCAGTGAAGGGAAGTCAGCATTTGGCAGTATATTTTTAAAATGGAGTAATCAGTGTATTCTATATGGATTATTTCCAAGACCTCAGTATGATCTTTCTTTAGAACCAAAGCACAAATGGAGTTTGGAAAAACAAACTCAAATGCAATTTCATTTTTTTCCCACTACCATACAGGATATGTGGATTCTCAAAGCATCATTCTTCTTGAACAGAGTACAACCTCAAGGAAAATTCCATTTCTGTTCTTTCCCTATGAATGCATCAGGTGAAATATAGCTCAAAATTGGAGAAAAATAAACAGGACTATATGTAATGTTTCTGAATGGCTCAGGTACAAATGACTGTTCAGGGTTCAGGTAAACATACAGAATTAGAAAAAGGAACTAGAATTGTAGCTACATAGATTAATGGATCATTTTTCACATCCGAGGCCAGAAAGTAATGACTCAGATGTAGCTTAGCTTTGGTTGGTAACCAATGAACATATTGATGAAAATGGTGACTCATTTAAATGACAGGTCTCCCTTCCACAGCCATCTGTCTAGTAGCAGTAGACAGTTAAGGTGTAAATTTGGATGTCTCTTAGTAATAGCTTTATATGAAAGCACACCATAGCTAAAACTGCCACAACAGCCCAAAAGCTTATAGGATTTATTTGGTTATGGTTTTTTTTACTATCTTTGTTAAAGACATCATATTTGGTAATATAGTAACTTTTACAAAGCACAAAAGGAATTAACAGATTCAGTAACCCTAGTGAGGCACAGCCATAGGCTTTGGCTTTCTGGAGCTGCCGTTTTAATAGCTTAGAAGTTACTTAGTAAAGCTTCTCTCTTTTAAGGCATTGAACTGCCTTGTAGATAGGAACACACACAAAGTTGGGAGTTCGTTTTTACAGTATTGGAAACACTGACGTTGAATTTTAGTGATTGTTTCTCACAAAGTCGTGTGAATGTAGGTAAATGGGACAGTGTATGTCAATATCTAGAATGATTCGAGAATGTTTGGCTTTAGCTAAACTCCTGTACTTGCTTTGCTTAGACTTCCTCATTGATCTATATCCTTCACAATTTCTAGAGCCTTCTGTTGGCCTCTATTCAGTCAAAATTACTGGAAAAAAATTTTAATAGGCATATACATTTAACTTTCTGTGTGGGGAAGGAAAGGAGATGATAAATTATTTTGAATTCAAATAAAGTACAAATATTTATCCTACCTACAGGAAAAATATGAAATACATTGCGAATCCCTATAGCAGTTTACAGTAAACAATTCTAGTTATAATTTCTTAACAATTCTCTAAATAAAATCCTTTGGAACTTTTATACCTTTGTGGGGAAGTTCATTTATTTAAAACATAATCTTTGACTCAAACTTTTAATTTAATTTCAACCTTAGTATCTCACATTTCCACAAAATACTCAAGTGATAATATATACCCTAGAGGGTCTAAGCCATAGTACTGTGTTATGTTATATTAACTATTTTATTAATTTCTTTAAATGTAATAACTTGCTTGTTAGAAATGACTGACAAGAGATAGATTATCATTTATTTTGTGACATTGTGAAATCCAGAAATGAGGATATTATGACCCAAATATGGCATTATTAGAGAAGATTAGAGACCTGAGTGTATAAAACAAGATATGATTTTTGATGTGATAAAGAAGCACAATTTTTGTAACATTTTATAATACAGTGTAGAATTCTCTCTATAGCATAGAATAGTACATAGAATTCTTTACACAGTATAGAAATTCAGTATATAATATAGAGCACTTATATTTAATTATAATATAGTTGTTATAAAATAATGGTTATATTATAAAACGTATATGGTAGTTTTAGAATATTAAGTACTTTTTCCTAGAAAATAATTGTTACAAATGTGTTAGATTCTATAAGACTATTTATACCAGGTCAATCACAGGTTTAAAAGTAGAGTTTTGTGCACTACTTAGTAATAAAATAAGTAATGTTTTACATTTCTAACAGGAAATCCCATTTATAGTATGTATTTGGGATGCCAGGGGTGTATCTGTCCATTTCAACTGTCGGAGTTGGTGTTCTGACGTCTCAGTATGTCCAATTTATAGCCACAATACAATGTTCAGCTTTTTGTCCATTAAGAACTCATGGATTCTGTGATAATCTACACCCTTTAATTCTGTTTTTGATGATATCAAATGAATAACAGTGAGAAAGCCAATTCTTTTGTGTTGTAATATTTTGTTTAATAGGGCTTTCTTAATTAATTATTCCTAACTGGAAAAAAATAAACTAAAAAATCACAAATCTATAGTCTCTTAGAGTCGCAGAGCTTAGAGATAATGCAACTCAGTCAGTGGAACAAATGAGATCCTTGAGTCCCAGTGGGATTAAGTGCTTTGTCCTGGACAGTGGCAGAACCAGAACTAGAACTCGGGGCTCTTTACTTCTGGTTTACCGCTATACCCCTTACCCTACCCAGTCCTATATCAGTCCAAATATTTATTTAGTAGTTCATGTAAACTATTGAAGTTTTAGGTAATATTATGGGTACAGTAAAATATATTTCCAGTGTTCAGGGAGTTTGGTCTGTAGCTAAGGAGTTTACAGACTATTTAGATAAATAATAGTATTCACTGGTACAATGTATTAACTTTTAAATTGTACAGGTATGAGTCATCATCTGACTACCTTTTTGTTTGTTTTTGAACACACAACAAAACAAAAAAGGCTTGATAAATAAATACACAAGCACACACCTGTGCTGTGCCAAGGTATGTTGGAGTTTGATGTAAAAGTGAAAATCAGCGATACAGCTGTCTTTATTTAAAAATTTGACATTTTGTTCACTGTGTATATTTTTTATTAGCGAAAGTCTGTACTTTATTCACACTCCTTTGGTTTTTAATCTACTGTCCTTCCAGGATCCCATCTTGGACTCATTGCCTTTAGTTGTTGTACCATGTATATATTTCTGCATTAATATTGATTTTTAAAATGCTACATTAAAATATTATTTATTATGATTACTGAGATTTGGGGGCATCCATTTAGATTTTCACCTGAAATGAGTGCTTTACTTGCCCCACCCTGGTCCTTGGTACACATATAACTTGGATACATATATGGACACAAACACACACTCACACACACACACAAAGAGTACTTTCTTTTGTTTTTGAGAGATGTCTATTTGACTACTTTTATCCAAAAGAAGACCCTTAAGTCCCCACTGGGCAGAGAGCTTAAGTGTGAGAAAGTATGTTCTAGGATACAGTGCAAACTAGGAGCATATATCATAAACAACTCAGGTATATTAACTGGTGTTTATGGATGAGGCTACGAATTTCTGATTGTAAATATCCCAAGTTCCATAGTATACATATTATCTGAGCTCTCAGATTCAGGCTTCATACCAGTGTAATAAAATGAAGACATAAACTTGACAAGTCAGAAGCCAGAGATGGGTCTACCCTTAATCATATCACATGTAGTAGCATTCCACTTTTACTTCGAAGATTATTCTTGAATTCTTATAATAAACAAATAAGAAGTTTGTATTTAATCTTCTACAGAATATCTCATCATTTTGCAACTTAAATTCAGGATAATTATTTTCACCAGATGTTATTTACTGAAATAATTTCTGGACCAGACGATAACATTTAACACTCAGTGTAATGTTTTGATGTTCACTTATGCCCCAATGCATTTGGACTTGTTACCAAATCATTACTACAAAGCTGGAAGTTTCAATAATTTATAGGAGTCATTATGCCTGGCAGAGCAGTAACTCTACCAGAAATGACTTAAATGTCCCACACACATCCCATATTCTTTAGTCCATTCATCTGAATCTCTGTCACCCATTTTTCTTATACACAAAATCACAGAGAAACTATTTTGAGCAGAATTTTAAAAGAAAGGCTCTACTTTATCACATGGCCTAATTTCTTATATTCTGTTTATACATCTTGTACATGAAACAATTTAATCATGTAGCCATGTCCATTCAATTATTTGCTGATTGCCTTTGATGTTGAGATTGGTCTTGTGCCTTCTGTTTGGATGTGTAATAGTTTGATATCATCATTCTGATTGCTGCCACTGTTTGCACAGAAAGTTACCATTCCTGGTTTAGAGTCTGTCTCTCTCTGGAGAGGTTTGCATGATGGAAACAATGTATGTCAAGATTCCTTTTCTAAGCTTGACTGCTCTATGCAAAATGAAGAATGTATATCTTTGCCTAAGTATTTCACTATACAATATGGCTCTGTAAAGAAAGGTATTTAAGAACACTTTTTAAAAAAATTGTATTGAATTTTACAATGTAGCTATCACTATTCCTTTGAACACTTGGGTTTTTCCCCCCTTTTTTGTCTTTAAAGAGAAAACTCTCCTATGTTGGCTTTGCACCTTGACTGAACTATTTTCTCAAAGTTTAAGAAAGAAGACTCTCATCAAGAGGATAAATTCTTGTGTTAAAAAATGACTCTTCATCATAAGGCATGTGAAATAATAAATACATATTTGGAAATAAAACATAGGGTTTCTACTTAAACATGACAGCATGCCCACACATGCATTTTTCCCTCCCTAAAGCTGGCTAAAGTGCACCAAGAGAACCAAAAAGATATTAATTCACAAGGGCAAAGAAAACCAGAAAGAAAGCAATGGTGGAAAAATATTTTAACAAACATTACTGAAGCAAGATGGTAACTGGCTTATCAGAGCAGAAGAAATAACTACCTAACCTGAAGAAGACAAGATCACCAACAAATTAGACATCATGTTCCTTGGAACCCCATCTAGGGATGCCAGGTACTTCCACAGGCTGAGGTGAGACATGGGGCTGAAAGAGCAGCCCCAGTGGAAGGGCTCTCACACAACAGGTGTACATCAGTTCTTCTCCCCAGTTCATCCTCCTTGGAGGACACTGAGGCTCTTTTCCCTGGAGAAACTCAGGGATACCAGTTAAGGACTGAAGGGAGTCCCAAGGATAAATAAAGACAGGCTTCAATTGTAAATATTGAAAAAGTCAAGAATCACCCCAAATTTTAGGAAAGCGTCAAATTGAGAGAAAGTAGAAACCTGGAGGAAACAGAATTTTGCAAGGGGCAGAAGAAAACTTCAAAACTTCCACAGATATTTGAGGACTGTATTTGTAAAGTAAGAACAGAAAGCTCTGAAAAAGAAACGGAGATCAAGAAGGCGTTTGACAATTTAAAATATGGTAGCCAAAAGAAAAAAAACAGCATGAAAGGGTGGGAACATAATGTAATGAATGAACTCTTCCAGAAAGTGGAAAAAAAGAGAGACAAGAAATAGAAAATAAAATTATAAAATTGATCTAAGATGTCCATTATCCCCACTAGAAGGAATTCCTGAGAGGTGGGAGGAAACAATGAGGAGAAAATTATCAAAGAAGTAATAAAGAAGAATTTTCTAGAACAAAAGAACAGAACAACCCAGATTAAACAAGTCCACAAAGCACCCAGTCCAATGAATTCAAGAAGGCTAACCCAAAACACGTCATCACAACATTTCAGAACACTAGGGATAAAAACTGTTTTATTTTGCCTTGAGAGAAAACTAGTCATTCATACCAAAGGAGGGAGGATCAGAATGGCTTTGGACTTTTCACTAAAAACAGTGGGTAAGGGAAAACAGAAATTCAGAGAAAAAGTGATTTTCAATCAAGAATTGTATGCCCAACCAAACTATCAATCACGTGTGAGTGAAGAATAACAGATGTGGCGGTATCCCCAAAATATACGTCCCATGCATGCTTTCTAAGAGGAAGCTCCCGGAGAATAGACTCCAGCAAAACAAAGGAATAAACCAAGACAGACAAACATGTGGGATTTGTGAAATAGAAAGTCTGACACAGAAGAATGTGGAAAGGAATTGTCAGGAGGACATCGATACCGGGAGATAAGTACAAATTGGAGCAGGAAGGTGGAGGGCTGTAGGAGAGAAGTATTTGAGAACCAAACAGAGCTGCTAGAGTATTTATTATGTATAAGATTTGCAAAATGTATTGAGAAGCATTTGCCAGGGGCATTGACACATTGGGAGAAGGTAAAGTTCATAGAAGCTCAGCAGATGCACAAGCAATAGCTTTGTTAATTCCAAGACAAAATGCATATGAAGAAGGAATCGTAATCATAGGATGCTGTTTGGCTCAGCAGTGAACAGTATTTCATTGTCATAGTGACATAAACAGTGGCTGTTGACTTAACCAAAAGTTATGATATAACTATATTGAGAGGATTAGAGAAAAGGAAGTGTGTGCGTGTGTTAGATTTACTGCCATGACAGAAAGTCTACAGTGTCTTAGGTTACCTGGGAAGCATATTCTGTGCAGGAAATTTGCTGAGGCAAGTCCTTGGGATCAACACTTGAGGACTGGAGGAAGCAGGGCTGGCCAGAGGGAGGAGCTGAGAAGCTATGAATTTTTTCCCCCCTTATTTTTCTCCTTGGTACTCTGCTCATGTGTTAGAGATCAACAGTAGTTTAAAACAAAAAAACCTGTATCATGCATGCATAGGAATAGTCCATTTTGTCCCAGATGAATCAGCTGAGAAGTGACCATCATTGGAAGTGAATGAGAGGCTTTGGAGC
Source organism: Delphinapterus leucas (assembly GCF_059928025.1). NCBI lineage: Eukaryota > Metazoa > Chordata > Mammalia > Artiodactyla > Monodontidae > Delphinapterus > Delphinapterus leucas. The sequence continues at coordinate 79,020,349 of NC_143140.1, forward strand.
CAGACTGGCTTCTAATCCTGGTCTCACAATTTCGTAGTGGAGGTTATTTGGGGCAAGTCATTTAAATGTACTGAGCTTCTGAGCTCACCTTTGTGAAGGAGGTATAATACTACCAGCTGCTCATTGAGTCCTTGGGAAAATGACATGAATTCAGACACATTATGCACGGAGACTGTGTCTGGCCCTTTGTAGGTGCTCACTGAGAGTTAGCCATTATTATATATTAGCCTGAAAAAAAAAATCAGGGTCACAATGGATCAAGTGCTCTCAGGTCACTTCTAGAGAGTGAAACTCCATTATTTTATTTAAATATCATTAATTTTGGGCTTCCCTGGTGGCGCAGTGGTTGAGAGTCCGCCTGCCGATGCAGGGGACACGCGTTCGTGCCCCGGTCCGGGAAGATCCCACATGCCGCGGAGCGGCTGCGCCCATGAGCCGTGGCCGCTGAGCCTGCGGGTCCGGAGCCTGTTGCTCCGCAACAGGAGAGGCCACAACAGTGAGAGGCCCGCGTATCGGAAAAAAAAAAAAAATATATATATATATATCTCATTAATTTTACTGCATTCAGTTCTGCATCATCTTATCTTTGTCTTCCTCTTCCTTCTTGAATATAGACATAAGTGTATAAAATTGAAGTTTTTGTAAAGCATTTCATTCAATTATTTGTTTTCCCTGTACTTGGTTTCTCCCACCCTTCTCCTTTCCCAAACTCACATGAAATCACCTTATTATTCAGTGATAGTAGAATCAGGTGTATTATTACTGTCCTCTGGTGCCATACTTTTGGAAGGGAAAATAAGGTTAATAAATTATAATAATTTGTACATGTTTTTCCATTGGTAGAAGAAAGCTTCATCACAGCCTTTTAAGGTTTATGCAAGCAACGTATTCCCAAGGTCTAAAGGAAAAGGTTTACACAGTTTGGTATATTGAGAGGCTTTCACTTACTGTTGCACAATTTCTATTTGCCATGCTTAGGAGGTTGTGGAGTTAGAATAGATTTGTGACATTTGGCCAGAAATTAGGATCCAGTTCTGCCATTAGCCAATAATGTGTCTTTTCTTGGTCTGTCTCACTATTTGGAAATGGAAATTATACTTTCTCTGCCTTTAGTCTACTTAAATGTCACAGAAGAGTAAACTGTACTGAGAGTTTGAAACGGCATAGAGTGTAGTGAATCTCGTGGCACTTGAGGCCCAGAAGTCCTTACAGTAACTAACACCTGGTGCCATTGATCAATGTCCTTCATTTTAGCTGTAGAATTATATGCTCCTTGGGAATAGGCTGAATGCTTGCGGGCTTTAGTTTCTTAGTTGGAACTGGGAGATGATTTTAAGAATAAAAAAGAAATGCAGGGGTATGTAGCTGGGGATTATGATCAGATCAGCTCCCAGTTTATCCATTTTAAATCTCCATTTAGCCAAATCTAAACACATTTTGGATTAGCTGCCTTTTGAGGTTATCTTGGTCCCTTCTGCCTTCCGTTCGTATTGACTGTACTTTAATTTTTTTTTTAAAGACCTAGTCTCAGTTTAGGTTGAGGTCTGTGCAGTAAAAAGGAGGATCTCCTTTCTCACATAGGGAAACAGGTCATGGAGCTACTCAAAGGGACAATTTCTGCTTTAAGTCCACATGGATTTATGAGTATCCGCATGATTTAAGTGATGAGAGTGCTGACTCAGGAAATCTGAGTCTTTTCCCAGTAATTGACTAATTGGGTTAACCATAAAACTGAGATGATTTTATGCACTATTCTTTGGGCAATATTAATCCTCAATCTGATATGAAATGGGAAAAAAATCCAATTTACTGTATACTTTGAGGAGTTTTATTTTTTTGTTCATTGTTTTTGCAAATGGAGCAGATTCAAATGGAGTAGATCATAAGAGAAGTTAAGAGTGTTAATTCTAAGATTATTTGCTTTTCATTTTTTTAATAATGATTACTATAGTCCTTTGAATCTTTATTTTGCAATCCATCTTGAGAAGAAAACATCTTTTTTTTTTTTTTTTTTTTTTTGCGGTACGCGGGCCTCTCACCGCCGTGGCCCCTCCCGCCGTGGAGCACAGGCTCCGGACACGCAGGCTCAGCGGCCACGGCCCACGGGCCCAGCCGCTCTGCGGCATGCGGGATCTTCCGGGACCGGGGCACGAACCCGCGTCCCCTGCATTGGCAGGCGCACTCCCAACCACTGCGCCACCAGGGAAGCCCGAGAAGTAAACATCTTTTAAAACATAAATTTCAGACCTTGGACAACTGAAATGTCTGGGAGGAGGTGTTCACAGTTTAGGAGCTGGTGTGCAGCCTCACAAAAGGAAACAATGCCAACAATTTGTTAATGATTGCCCCTGAAGTCAAGTTTGTTCCACAGAGATTACAAAACCATGGATCGTAAATCCTTAGGCATCCGAGAGTCATCATAGACTTGTAGAATGGGGAGAATGGCCTTTCTAAAATTTCAAAATTATTTAAAAGTAACGGCTCTTTCTTGGGCAGAAATGTTACTGACCCTTTGTTTCCTTGACATTTTGTCAGGTCAATGCCTTGAGGATAAATCAAGCTTCTGAAAGGTGCTTACGGACCCTAAAAGGGGTGAAAAATGGTAGGTTGAGGCTTAAAGGCTGCTGTTTGTGGCAACTCATCAAAAAACATTTCCCTAAACAGGTCCGTGTTGACTCTCAAGGATGCTTTTGGTGGTCCAAATGCTCTCTTTGCAATTTTCTTCCTTCAGGATAAGCAGTGGGTATGCCCAGGGTGACCCAGGCTACTATCGGATAAAGCCCCGGTGGTGTGACTGTGTTGCTTCTCTCTGTCCTTTCCCTCACTCCCTTCCCTTTCCCCAGAGGGGCAGAACTCTAACCTGGCTATAAAATGTAATGAAGGTTCTGGTAATCATTGCGTGCAAAGTACCTTACTGTCTTCCTCTGCCTCTTCCTTTTTTCCTATTCTAATTTGAATGTATTTTTTCCCTATCAAGTGAGTGGATTCATGTAGAGACAATATCTTTCAGATTCTAAGTGTCTTAGTAGTAGGGTCAATGTTATTCATTGTTGTATCTCCAGGGTAATGTGAGGCCAGGCCTCTATGGAGCATTCTGATTTGGTTTGTTTTGATAAGGCTCAGTCAAAGTGCAAAGCTTTTCATCAGCAAATAATAAGTGGAAAACTGAGTCTGATGTGAACCCTGATTTGCACCCCTTTACAAACATTGGTCCCACATCCAACTGCACCCCATCTCTGTGTTACTGGTGACCTCCTTCTCACCCTTATATTCATCAAAAAGGAAAGGGAAGAGATGGAGTCTCTACTGCAAACATTACTTGATTTTTTAAAAAACACAGTATTTTATTTCTAATTAAAGTGACTCCAGCACAAATTTGCCTAATCCAAATGCCCCCAATGTCACAGTGTCTATATTAAATTATCGTATGTCTGCTCCCAGCACATACTACATGCTCGGTAAATGTTTTTGAAAGGAACTAAATTTGATTTAGATGCTTCAAAGTTTTGCTCTGAAAAGGTGAGTCTACATACTCTGTTATCACCATATGTATATATGGAGTTAATTCCAATCTTATTTCATAATGAGTCTCAGACATCATAGGTCTCCTTTCCTTCTCCTTCACGGGACAGTAATTGAGTTCCAGGATATGAGATCTGCTACTAAATATGCAATTGCAATTTGCACTGAAATGTCAAATACATTATTTGGGAATACTCCAGATAACTTAGGAAGGTATTTAATTTAAAAATTCTTCCTGAGGGGAAAAGTGAGTCTACATCAAATGAAACAGGAGGTACCCCTAGAAGTTTTAGAAGTCAGGTGGACGAATGGGATTCTCAGAACTTCAGGAAAGGATGGGAAAGAATCTTCATCCTAGATGGTCACATATCAAAGAAGCTAAAAATATCTCACACTTAAATGCTTAAGTTCTGGATAAATATTAAAGGCAAATTTGGGCACTGTTAAATTTGGCGTCTGTATTAGCTTGCTAGTACTGTGAAAGCAAAATACCACAGACTGGATGACTTAAACAACAGAAATGTATTTTCTCACAGTTCTGGAGGCTGGAAGCCCAAGATCAAGGTGTCATCCACTTCGATTTCTTCTGAGGCCTCTCTCTTTGGCTGGTAGATGGTGGCCTTCTAGCTGTGTCTTCATATGGTCTTTCCTCTGTGCATGTACATCCCTGGTGTCTATGTGTCCAAATGAGGGCTCAGTCTAACAGCCTCATTGTGACTTAATCACCTCTTTAAAGGCCCTGCCTCCAAATAGAGTTGCATTCTGAGGTACTGGGGGTTAGGGCTTCAGCATATGAATTTGAAGAGGACAAAATTCAGCCCATAATGGTGTGTAAAGTTGTCTTGGAAACATGACTCAGGCAGTAAGTATTGAGTGCTCACTACGCTGGTTTGGACTTGCTGGTATGGAAGGACACTTACACATAATGTGTCTCTTACAAGGAGGTCCAGCAAGTCATGTGGTTGTTGTCTTGAAGTGAGATGGACTGGGATATTCACAAGCCAAGGACTCTCATCCACTGTCCATTTTCTACCATTAACCCAAGGGCTCTCTGCTCCAGTGGCTTTCCGGTATCCCTCCATAGCCGTGTTGCAGGCTCAGAAGTGCATTCTTGCCAGATGGATGTTGTATGTGGAAATATTGGGGTACACACTAGATACACGGTGCGTATAAATTGATAAATTGTATTTATGATTCAGTTCTCAACAGACCATTACCTTTTAATTTCATGTTTTACCAGTGCATCTAACTTTCCGGAAAGAAGGGCTCGGTTTAAGAACCAGTTCCATCAGCTATAGATGGTGCAGACTTGAGCAACTTTATGCCTCAGAATCACAATTCTGTCATCTGTAAAGAGAAGATAGAGCGGCCAATAGAATTGGGGGAACTGAATGAGATAACCTGTGTGAAATGCCAAGCTGACAAGAAGGACTTCCTACAATTTAAATTTTAACATCATTAACATTTAATGATATTTCTGGCAATTTTACCCCGGTGTTTGAGCCAGACTCCCTTTACCCCCTCACACACACAATTAAAAATAAAATTGGTGCCTGTGTAGAAACGACCAACACGTATGATTCCTTTCACTTCCCTGACGCCTTGAGATTGCAGGAGGAGAGCCCAGAGTGTAGTGCTTAGACAAAGCCAGGAAGGGACACCTCCTGGCGTATCTCGGAAGTGACTCTGCTGCTGTGTAGCTGTGGGACCTTGGCAAGTGAATTAACCTCTCTAAGCTTCGGTTTTCTCATCTGTGAAATGAGAATACGAATAGTATTGAGTAGTCATGAAAATTCCCTGCAGTAAACTACATGAGTACAAAGTTTGCACAGTGCCAGGCTAAGTTTATGACTGAAGTGGTCTGGAAATGTTTCTGCACTCTTTTCTTCCTTTTATGGTGAGATATGTAAGGGATATCATGGGTCCATTGGGAAATGGGAGAAGGAAGACAGAGGATTATGAGAGGAGGGCCGTGGGCTCAAGTGTTTGAAACTTTGGGAAGGAGAGACAGCGTACCTGCTCTGGAGCCAGACTGAATATATATATCAGCTCCGTGAAGCTCCCCAGCTGTGTGAGCTCAGTCACGTTACCTAACCTCTGTCTGCTTCAGTTTGAGCATCTGTAAATTGGGGATGGCGATAGGACACTTTACGGGGTTATTACGAGGACTCAGTGAGTTAATATTTGGAGGACATAATAAGTATAATATAAGTGTTGGTTAACTGCTTTTAATGCCAGACTAGGTGTTGGAAAAAGAGTGTGCAGTTAAGGTCATTTCCTTCCTGATGAAAGGCATAGGCTGTTTCTACCCCAACTCTTTATCTGCTCAGAAAACCCCAGGTCCCAAGGGCTCTAGAGCAGATCCTCAGTTAATATCTGCCAATTCGTGTTTTTATTTTCCCATCAAATTTGGTTTGTTGTGTTTTACAGCTTTGTGCAGAGGGGTCAGTAGTCTAAGTGGGGGATGTCTTTAGTCCTGGGAATGATGCGAACGCCTGACGAAGCCTAACCCAAAGTCTGAGGCCAAATGTGTGCCTGCAGAAGCCTGTGTTTGGCACAATTCTTTCAGGAACTTTAAGACCAGGGGAAACACTTCCTTGGTAACAGCAGTAGAGGAAACTCCCAGAGAGCTTGCTCTTTTGTTGAGATGATTTACTGAGCGGGTTAATCTTAACTGTCAGCTCCTTGACTGTAGGGACTGTTTCTCAAAGAGTTTGAAGTAACAGGGTTGGAGCCTGGGTTCCAACATGGGCCTCTGACATTATCAGCTTCGGGTGCAAGGCAGGTCACTTAACCACTTTGAGACTCTCTGCTCGCTTGCTACATGAGAATAATAAGATGTAAGTCAGCTTCCCAAGGTTGTTGGGATCAAATCTGCATTGTGTGTGAAAGTATTTTATACTCTAAAAGGCATCTTCCAAATGTGATTTGTTGTTGTTATTATTCTTGTTAATAAAGTCCCAGCAAAAAGCAAAAAAAAAAAAAAAAAAAGCATAGGCTGTGGCGCCCAGTTACCAAGGTTTTAGACATTGTTCTTCCATTTACCAGCTGGGTAACACTGGGGAAGTTGTTTAACGTTTCTGTACCTCAGTCTTCCTCATCTATGAAATGGGGGTAATAATAGCAGTACCCAGATCATAGTGTGATGGTGAAGATTAAATAAATCAATGTGTCTGAAGCTCTCAGAAGAGTACTTGGCACACAATAGGTACACATATATGGTTATTATTACTGTTATTATCAAATGGCATTGGCAAAGCTAAGGTGAAAGTAGCTCTAGAGTAGGCATTGAGGAGAGTCCAGTTCTCTCTGTCCTGAAGCAAGTGGTGTCACGGGTCCTGGCCTTGGGGATGACTCAGGTTCTGTCCAGCTTTCACGTCCTCTGGGCCGTTGTCTTGGTAATGATCAGGATTATGCCTTCCTAGTAAATACTGGTTGTTTATTGCTTTGGAAGAATTTCAGTTTTATAAACATAACCCACTAAAAACTATTTTAGCACTTGGGCCAGTCTTCTGGCTGCTTACAGATTGTTCCTCATAATTGGGCCAGTATTTTAATCACATTAATTCTTTTTGTTAATGTTTCCTTTGTTTTTTTCCTTTGTACTCTTTCCAAGAGAAAGTACCAGAACTGTGAGTCCTTCACACTTTAAGCTCTGGTTTGGAGATATTTGGGAGTCTTCAAAGCCTGAAAATGCTTCAGATAAAATGTTTATTTTAAAACTAGGACTATTGAAACATTTGAAGTGAGTTTTAGCTCACCCTCTTTTTAAAAAAAAATTCTGTTCTGTAGGTGGCTGTGTACAGTAGGGTAGACTCAGAAGGCCTTCAAGCGGTGGGCTTTGCAGTCCCCCTGCCCCATTATCTTAAAGAAACTATTGCTTTCAAAAGCGTAGACCTGTGAGTATAGTTCAATGACCTTACACTAAAGGAATATTTTAAAATACTGTTTTCAAATGTGGCGACAAGGGATGGAGAACAAATAGTTCTTCGAAGGGATTTTCCTGGAGAAACTGAACTGACTGAGGTTAATGTCCGGAGGTAATGGACTCTCCCGGTGGGTCATTAATTCCTGGGAATTGGCCTGTGCTTCAATTGCTATTGCTTAAGTAAACAATAAATAACATCACACAGATATGTAATGAACTATAAAATGACCACTTCTCTACCTGCATTGTAGATACGCCTGCAGCACATACAAGACTGCCTTCTATTAATCACCTCCCAACTTGATTGATTGGTTTCAATCAGTACCCTGTCCCCTATTTTCTTTTAAAATAGATTAATTTCATACTTTGGAGGTCAGCGACTAAAAGTGTTAATGTTAGGCCCGGTAAAGACGGTGTCTGTGCTGGAATATTTCGGACCTCTTCTCTCTCTCTCTCTCTTTTCTTCTCCCTTACACTTTCTGTTGCTCTGTAGCAGTTAGTTATAACTCTTACCGTGCTTCAATAATGCCTAGATTTGTGCTGATAACATTGGTTAGTGGAAATTGAATGAAACTTCCAAGGACAAGGGCTCTTTTAATTCAGTTAATAATATAAGCTTTTGTGAGCTGCCCACCCACTTTCGCCCTCATTCCACAGTCATCCTACCTAGCCCCCCAGTAGCCTGGAACCCTTAAGATTATTTCTTTCTTTATGAAGCACTTTGCTTGGTCTCCACTCTCTCCCACTTCTCTTCCTACCTCATTAGCTACCCCTTCTCAATCTCTTCTGCTGGCTCTATCTTTCACTTTAGTTTTCCTGTTGTGGTGAAATATATATAACATGAAGTTAACCATGTGAACCATTTTTTCCCCCATTTTTAAGTGTGCAGTTCAGTGACATTGAGTGTATTCGCAATGTCGTGTAACCATCACCACTACCTACTTCCAAACTTTTTCATCACCCAAAACAGAAACTCTGTAACCATTAAGGCATCATCCTCCATTCTCCTTTCCTCCAGCCCCTGGTAACCTCTATTCTATTTTCCCTCTCTATGAATTTGCTTTCTCTAGATACCTCGTACAAGTGTAATAATATAATATTTGTCCTTCTAATTCTGGGTTTATTCACTTAGCATAAATATTTTCAAGGTTCATCCATATAGTAACATGTATCAGGATGTAATTCCTCTTTATTACTGAGTAATAATCCTTTGTATGTATATAGTACATTTTGTTTATTCATCTGTTGATAGACATTTAGATTGTTTCCACCTTTTGGTGATTGTGAATAGTGCTGCTATAAACATGAGTGTACAAACATCCATTTGATTTGCTGTTATCAAATGTTCTTTGGATTATACCCCAAAGTGGAGCTGATGGATCATATAGTATTCTATGTCAGCTTTTTGAGGAAACACCAAACTGTTTGCTGTAGCATCTGCTGCACCATTTTCCTTTCCTACCAGCACAAGGGTTCCAATTTCTTCAAATCCTAACACTTGTTATTTTCCTTTGTAAAAAGAAATAATAACCTAATGGGTGTGAAGTGGTATCTCGTTGTTGGTTCTGTCTTGTTTTCTAAACTTGTCATCATTGGAGCACTTGAGGACTTGATCTCTGTGTCTCTTCTCTTCCCACTTACTTCCACCTTTTTGGTGGAATCTCCTGTCTAAATACCATGGACATGCTGATGTATATTGCTAGCCCCAACTTCTAGACTTAAGTAAGCTATTGCATTGTGGGTATTTTTACTTGGATATTCAATAGGCATCTCAACAATAAAATGTGCAAAATGATACTCATGTTCCAAGCTCCCCATCCCCTACCAACCGTGCATCTGCTCTTTCCACAGACTTCCAGTATCTGTCAATGGCATCTCCATTCTACCAGTTTCTCAGACTCCAGACCTTGGATTCATCCTTCACTTTTCTCTTTTCCTTGCCCCCTGTATCCACCAGCAGATTCTGTTGGGTCTACTTTCAAAATACACCCAGAACTTCTGTTTGGTCTCTGTTCAAATCCTGTCTGCTCAGGGAGGACTTCATATAAAACAGCCCTTGCCCCAACGCTCTCAACCCCCTTATCCTGCTCTGTTCTTCATCGCAGTTGACATCATATATATTTGTGTCCCCTGCACCCCAGTGTGAGGGCAGGAGCTTGTCTGGCTTGTTTACTGCTGATCCTCCAGTGCCTAGAATAGTACTGATTCAATAAATACTTGTTGAATGGATGGATGGAGAATAAGTGGAAGATAGTGTATCTGCTCCTGAGGAAGTAACGAAATCAAGATTCTATATATGAAACAACTAAAAGCAGTAAACCTCCCTGGATTTTTTTCGAATGAAAATGGATTTTTCAGATAACTCCTACCCTATCATGTGACCAAAATATGTCTAGTTGAGCCGAAAGTGTTTTTGCCACGTTAGACATTTTCCTTCTGAAAGAGAGGGTATTGAACAACCTGATCAGTTATATTTCTGTACCAAACATGAATTATTTGGCTGTAGCTACTTTTAGTTGTACAGAATCCTGTTTTGTTGAGGCTCTCCTCATACACACTCATTTTCTCTTCCATTTCTGTTCGTTTGTTAAGAATTTTGTTTTGAGTGAGAGAGGAAAATGTTGCTATTGTAATATGAAATGCACTAAATTATTTAGAAAACATTGGTGGCATATGAATAATAAATTGACTGTATCATTATACCACAGAATTTTTAAAATGTGCTTGGGGTTACAGATTCCATTAAATTTTAAGCTCCCTGAAGGCAGAACAATGCCTTGGGCTCTGCATTCTTTTCAAGGCCTAAAGTCACCTTTTTAATTTGATAGACATCCACAAAATAATTGCTGAATGACGGTATTGAGTATTTTCTGCAAAGGAGAATCATACTTTTTCTTGGTTCCTTGTGGAGGGAAAGCATGAGATAGTGGAGAGGATACTTGTAGGCCAGGGTGCTGGCGTTTTCTTCTTCTGTGGGCTTTGGGAAAATCATCTTTGAGACACTGTGAAGTTCATTTCTGTTAGTAGCAAAAGGAATGTATGGGCCTCAGGTCTTCCTATCTCCATGGAGGATCCCTACGATCACATGTAAGGAATGTGTAAATTGTAATATGGATATTGGTTGGTACGGTTATTACTTTTTATTCCTACCATGGTTTATTTTCATAAGATAAAAGAATAAAAGAAAATTTTAAAACATACTTTAAGCCTTATACAAGTTAAACGGACTAAGCTTTGGAGCCCCTGCTGTTCCAGCCACTGGGCTGGACATCCAGTTAGGCATTTTTGCAGGCTTTGTTTCATTCAGTTTTATTTTTGTTGGGTCACACATACCCTCCTGCATAGATTTTCTCAAAATCTCCATCAATTAATGACTTAATTCTTGAATTATTATTTTTTTAAGTTTAAAACCCCTTAAAGAAATATCCTCTGAGTCAAATATGGATTAGTTTTTCAAAAACAAAGCATTGTGAATCAGTAATTTTTGAGGAATTATTGATCTGTAAAATTTTTTAAAAGGGAAAATCTAATTCCGGGTTATTGTAAATCAACTATACTTCAATAAAAAAATGTTTAAAAAAAAAAATTGAGTCAATCCAATAAATGGAAAATCTTTTATTCAGATGGATTTTGATTTCTTTTTCCCTAGAGTGCAATATTTTCTACTAACCTTTAAAAATAATTAACTTCTTCATATAATAATAAGTTCCTTTTAAAGAAGTAGAAAGTTATTCAGGGAAAAATATGATAATTTGTTTTTGGAAATTTTAAGAACATGATGACTTATTTTTAATTTTTTTTTTTTTTTGCGGTACGCGGGCCTCTCACTGTTGTGGCCTCTCCCGTTGCGGAGCACAGGCTCCGGACGCGCAGGCTCAGCGGCCATGGCTCACGGGCCCAGCCGCTCCGCGGCATGTGGGATCTTCCCGGACCGGGGCACGAACCCGTGTCCCCTGCATCGGCAGGCAGACTCTCAACCACTGCGCCACCAGGGAAGCCCCATGATGACTTATTTTAATGGGACTTGAGACCATGCTCAGCCTGACCTGCTAATTCTTTTATTCATTCAAATACCCTTTGGAAACTTCATTGTTCTTCATAAGATATTTTCAGCTTTTATTAAATATAACAAAATAATTCAATAATTTGAAAAAATATTCAAATTCAATGAAATAAAAAAAAATACAATTTAAGTGCTGCTGGGTAGCCAACAGAAAAGGAGAGACACTCCGTACAGAAACTCAGTGTGTTCATAGTTTTCTGATTTTGCAATTGTCCTAATTTTAGACAATGAAAATTAATTTTGTCATGTACCTTAAATCTGATGTGGCCTCTGAGTTCTTGAGCGCAAACTCCCTTGTTTTATTTAAATTTGTATACATTATGACAATTCGAATCCATCTGAAACCTTCTGGTGATGTATTTAGATTAACCTAAATAGGCTTAAGTAGATAAGGTCAATAATAGAAGCCCTGTCACAGAATTGTTAGGATTTAATTTGTATATATGATATTAATTAACGTAATATAGCTATATGTTATTATAATTTGTATATAATATATATATAATTTCTGTGTGTGTGTATATATATATACACATATATATATAAAATTTGTGTGCATACACACACACACACACACACACACACACGGCTTGGAGCCAGTGCCTGACAATCAATATGTAATCCAAAGGTATTAGCTATGACATTGATGGTGGTGGTGACGATGATGATTGTGGTGATGTTCAGCTTCCCAGGATATCAAAAAGGAGCAAAAAAGAATGTTTTGTCATTGTTTTTATCTTGCATGATGGGTAAAAGGACAATATGAAATGGAAGACAATATGCCATGCAAGTGGGTTTTAATTTTATTGCTAAAGCATATGTATGTCTTTTTAAAAAAATGACTCTAAGAGCTGTTGATGCAGTGCATTCAAGTTTAATAATTCTGTTTTCTAAAATCCCACTGAGCTCTTTGAGATAAGAAAAAAAATCAACTAAAAGGAATAAATGGACAGAAGTCACACATTGGGGGAGGTCAAAGAAAATAAATATGTTCAGCACTAGGCCTAAAGGTTGAACGAGATTAATTTAAATGGCTCCACTTAGAGAATGTGAGAAAGTTCCAACACTTTATGGCAGACACAGTATTTCATACTTCAGAGTTGTGTCCAGCTACATTCTCTCTTCACTCTCATATAGCCCCGTATAAATGGACGCCAGCTAGCTGCACACAACTGCAGCTCGAGAGAAGGATATGAGCGTATGAACGTGCCATCCAAGTTAATGATGCCATGGATTATAATGCAATAAAATAATAATCCATCTCTGCTCCTCGCGCAGTGCTTTTTAATTCAGCCATGACATCCTGTATGGAGATGTTTATCCTGCCCTTCTCCCTGCCCATGGAAATGATTCTTCTGCAGTCGGCAGGGGGCTATCTGATGTTTCACCAATAGGGTATATCAGCCCTGGTGATTAAAAGGATTACTTATTTGCTTACTCAGAAAGGATTAATGGCAGAGAGTAAAGGCTTTGTTGAAAAATCATGTGCCATTACTTTCTGGAGCTTAGGAAAGAGAGACCAAAAGGTATTAGATCATTTTACGAAGAAGCTTTTTATTCAAAAATTAAAATCTTGAACCAGCAAGTGGTCCCTTTCTGATGAATTCTGAACGAGCATTAAATAAACGATCATTTTCTGGTAATATGCTGGCATTCCTTTAAGCCAGGGTGTGCTAGAACTGTTTTACTGTAGCTGATTATTTGGGGAGATGATTTTTGGGTAGGGAGTCCTTTATACTTAATTGTATACTAAAACAACATGAATAAAGAGCATTTACTTCTTGCAACATCTGGAAACTTTTCTTTTTACAGTGTATCTACGATATTCCAGTTTATATATAATACAAATCTTCATATTATTTTTGATTTTCTTTTTGGGTCAGTAAACATAATAGCAATTATAATGTTTTCTTTGACCCAAACATTATTTGATAGCAGCTATTAAATCTTATATCTATATGTGTGATTCCAAAATTCAAAAAGGCTTACAATCTGACTGTGATATCTATTGTTATTAAAAATATCGACTTTAATAATGTACAAGAACATCAACAGAACAATAGCTGTGTTGAATCTTGAAATACATTAGACATTATCTATAAAATCTACTCCTTTGTGAAATTTTCAATTTTGAAAATAATGTTAGTATTTCCCTATTTCACTTTCTGGTTAGCTTATAATGAGATTTAGTTACGGGGAATTTCTTTTTACTGAGATATGTTTTTACCAAAGTTCTTCCTAGAAAAAATTAGACATTAGGAATTGCCAAACTTTTTCTAGTGAGCCACTAAGTAAATGCTATTGATTATTAGATTAAGAGAGAGAATCTGAAATAAAATTTTGACTTGAATCTGCCTTGCCTGGGCCTGGCTGTGGAGTGAACAGAACAAGGAAGGGTCCTCGTGGAGGTCCACAGATTCAGGAGAAGGAAATTGCATGGGTCCAATGGCATGGATGAGAACACACTCATTTCTATCCTACTGCTCTCATTTCCCTTGCCTTGACCTTCTCTGAATACTTTCAGAGCCATTACCCACCCTTCCAAACAGTGGTACTAGAAGAGAAAATTTATTTTAAAGGTATTTCCATTGGAAGCAGAATTAACTTCCTTAGAGTATGGGGAGATTTTGTTTTTAAACTAAAGTTGTTTTTTTTGTTTTTCCCATAGAAGGCACAGATGGCTGATATCTTCTTACATAATAATTAACTGAGACTAACAAAATGACACGAAGACAATTTAACATTCTGTAAATATTCTCTCTGCTTTCATGATCATTTAATACAACACATGTGAAAGGTTGTTTTGAAGCCCTTGTAGCTTTGCTAGCTTATCTGCCCAAACAACACAATCTTGTAATTTGTGTTCCATATAAACTGAAACTTATTAACCCTAGTGACATCTAAATATATGTTTGTTTACTGCCAGACTCTACTAACTTTATTGATATATTTTACGTTTAGCTGCCTGGCAAATTTGCAAATGCAGCAATTATTGCAGTGAATTGAATTTCAGAGGTAATGCCCTGGATTTTTCCTTCGAGACAATACAAATGATGCTGTCTAATGCCAGTGCTAACTAGCCACAAGCCAAGTTCTTTTCCAATAAATACAAAGTTTATAATGAGATGGTGGTGGCTTTCCTTTTATAGAGTGAAGGAAATTGGTAATGAAAATCAAGACTGTTTTCCCCCCCTGAACTTTATTAAATCAAATGAATGACAGTTTGGTATTTAAAGTCAATAGCTCTAGCTAAAATAAACTGTATTATATGTGATTACATACCTCTTCTAAAATTAAGATAATAAAGATAGTGAAAGTTTCCTTTTTAACTAGTTAAGTTAATTCAAATGACACAAAGTTTTAATTAGGCATTATATTTTTTGCTATTTTCAGTGCATTGCTAAAGTGGATTATAATTGTTGCCCCAATTACTTGAAAATTAAGGATTCCTTGTTGGATCCATATGTTCTGATTACCAATTTCTTAAAAAGAAGTATGAACATGTTGACTGTCATCCTTCCCACTAAAATATCTGAAAATAAAGCTCCCGCCATGCCTCTCACTCTCCACTTCTGGAACCATACTGGCTTCCTGTTAGAGAATTGAAACTACCTGTCAGACTACCCTATGCCAGAGTACCTTCCTTCCTTACCTGCTTCACTTACCCCCAGAGCTGGAATCCTGTCCTAGACCTCCTCACTGTCATGGGCTCCATGTCCCAGCTCTTGGTATACCAGAAACAGTGCTTCACCCACCTCTGGGACCTCCCCCCGACCCCTGCTGCTGCCCTCCAGCAGGTCCCCGGCATAGATCACCTTTAGTAGGGCCCACCTCTACTAGGTTGTTTACATGAACCTGATTTCCTTCCTAGACCCTCACAAGTCCTCACATCTCGGCCTTGATTTTGACATTCGCCAGGCATGAACCTTCTTGGTCAATACCTAAGCCCAGACCTCCTTTTTTTTTTTTTTTAATTAATTAAATAATTTATTTTTGGCTGCATTGGATCTTCGTTGCTGTGCGCGGGCTTTCTCTAGTTGCGGCGAGCAGGGACTACTCTTCACTGCGGTGCGCGGGCTTCTCATTGCAGTGGCCTCTCTCGTTGTGGAGCTTGGGCTCTAGGCACGTGGGCTTCACTAGTTGCGGCACATGGGCTCAGTAGTTGTGGCTCGCAGGCTGTAGAGCACAGGGTCAGTAGTTGTGGCACGCGGGCTCAGTAGTTGTGGCTCGCAGGCTGTAGAGCACAGGCTCAGTAGTTGTGGCGCATGGGCTTAGCTGCTCCGTGGCATGTGGGATCTTCCCGGACCAGGGCTCAAACCCATGTCCCCCTCATTGGCAGGCGGATTCCCAGCCACTTCACCACCAGGGAATTCCCCCAGACCTCCTTTTGATATTGAGAATTTAATTTTAGAAGTGTGCACATACCTCTTATAGCTATATACATACTCATATAAAGTTGATATATAAGCAGTGTGGTGACATCTGAGAGGACGCTTAATGAGTACACAGAATAAAAGGTATAAATGCTAGTGTTTAAAATACTTCTTGGGACCCTAAAGCAAAATGATGAGAAAAAAGGCACTGGTTATTAACAGTGGTTTTACAGGAAGGTCTCAAGAGACTGTTAATTTTATTCCTACCAGATAATGACTTTTGATAAATTCCTAGTTTCTAAGTTAAGAATTTAAATATAAAAATTGCTTATTGAATTAGCCACATAATTGTCATCTACGCTATGCGGAATTCTCCTGGTGGTTCTTGCAGTGATGGTGACGTGAACATGTGTTTTCTGGCTGATTTTCAACTTTGGTTCATCCCTCTCCAGCTGACTGAATTGCCTCTGTAATTTCGGCAGGAAAGCATGCTCACTTTTTCACATTTTCTGTTTACTTTGGAGTTTGAGCTTTAAGAAACTAAGACATTTGGTGTAAAACAGAGAGCTAGTGGGAAGCAGCCGCATAGCACAGGGAGATCAGCTCGGTGCTTTGTGACCACCTAGAGGTGGGATAGGGAGGGTGGGAGGGAGGGAGATGCAATGCAAGAAGGAGGGGATATGGGGATACATGTATATGTATAACTGATTCACTTTTTTATAAAGCAGAAACTAACACACCACTGTGAAGCAATTATACTCCAATAAAGATGTTAAAAAAACAAAACAAACAAACCCCCCCAAAAAATTTGCATCTCAAAAAAAAAGAAAGAAAGAAACTAAGACATTTGGGTTCTGCAAAATGTTTCCTAAACCAATTCATCTCCAGCTCCCTTGCTCTTAACATATTCCCCAAGTGTCTGCCTATTGTTTTAGCAGATTTTGATAGCTTTATAACATTTCTATCAGCTAAAGTTTGAAGTACCTGGATTTCATTTACCATTATTGCCTGTGCTTTTGTTTATTTAATTATGAACATTCCATAATAATCTATTGTCCTTGAAAAACACTAAATGCTTTTTAAAATTGGGAGTCTGTATGATAGTTATTTCCATATGGATGAATATAGTGATCTGCAGTCTAATTTATTCATCTGGAAAGTCAAAACTTCATTTTGTGAGGCGAATATAAGCTCATGGACTCCCTTGTGGTAAATCTAGATGATTTTTCTCGTTGCTTCAGAATATATCATGCATACCTAGTTAAGAGACCTTGCAGCAAAATTGTCCTTTCTGAATTTCATCAGGCAAAGTGTATGTATTTGCCTTGCCTTTAAACTTGGTAAAGGAGAGAAGCAGATGTGGAAAATTTTCTCAGGTGCAGAGACTAGCAGACTGTTAGCATATGGTTGGCATGGTTTCATTTGCTTGTCCTAAATTACATGAATTGGACTCATTTTGATGCCTCCCATATTGCTGCCAATGTTTTCCTAATTTATTTTGAAGTCCTTCAGTCTTTTTCAAGCTCTTTTAAGCAGGAGGTGGGAGTGAGGGAATCTTGGCGTTGACATCACCTAGACTGGAATATTCTGCTAGTTTCACATGATAGTTTAAGTACAACAAAAGGCAAACCACACTCTACAGTCATATTGGTTTCTTAAACTTTTAAGTTCCCAACATACAGAATATTTGCAAGGATATTTGCCCTTAGTCTTGGTCAAATACCTTGAATGTAGAATTAAGTGATTTCATTAAAGTGCATTGGAGGAGAAAAGTAATATATGACAGAAAATGTACAAGTATAAGGAATTTAGCCAGAAGTTGTGACATAATGTTAAGCAAATAACCTTCAAAAATTATCCTGATAGATTTATTTATACGTGCATAGAAAGTAACTAAAATGTGTGGTGTGGGCTCCAATCATGAAGAGTTTTGTTACAGAAAAGACTCAGTGAAGTGGCTAATTTATTCTTGCCAATTGCCCATGGAAAGGGAATTAAGCCTTGTTAACTTGAAATAGAATAGATGTCCTCCATGATGGAGGAGGACAGTGCCTCTGAAATAGGCAGATGCAGAGTCCTCCAAGTTTGTCTCACCGGGGGTAGTCAAAGGGATTTCTAAAAATTACTTTATAAATCTTACTTTTTGATAATTTCTGAAATTGAATTCAGTTGCGCTGAAGCCTTTATTGCGTTGAATTTTCATGCAAGTCAAGGACCAGTGGACATGAATAAGAATTAAAGAGATCCACAAATAGAGCCCTAGAAAAATGCACTTACATTGCATTTGGATACTACCATTGGACTGAGTCCTGAATTGTCATTGACGGGTTTCTCAGTCTTGTCAGTATTAATGGCATCTCAGGGTGCCAGCAAATAGAGAGCAATTTTCTGCAGTAGTGTTGTGACCAGTTTGTATTAAGATGAAATATTGTCATGACGCCAGTATATGAAAGCCCTGCATTTGCTTCTGTCCGATGCAAGACATATTTTTTTTCTCTGTTTGGTCAAGCACAGGGTATCCTCTCCAAAAAGAGATTTGGAAAGGATACATTGGCATTTTGATTGTGCAGTATTCATTGTGTCTTTATTGAACAAAACATTTTTATTGTAAAGGCAGAGTGAGTAAAGTGTACTATCCTTAGTTACATAGTATTAAGACTCATTTGACCATTTACAGATATCTACTGTGCTTTCTTTATCAGCTATCAAAGAGCAAATTTGGTTTACATCAGGGGTTACAAAAGGACTAGATGAATGGCTAATAAGGCTTTTCTTGTGATTTGGGACAATAATTTGAAAAAGTCTGTTTGGATGTCAACCCAAACAGCTGAGCTTGCTATTTGATTAAGGAATCTGAGTTGCGTGGGTGGGTTTATTGGAAATGGCAGACTCTGCACTGACAGATGTCTGCCCTGAAGGTCTGCAGTTCTTCATCTTTCGTTTCCAAAATGCTTAGGGTGCAATGTTTACATTGAAACAGAACCCTGGGATCTTTAAGTCCATTGCACTTATAATTAAGGCTACCTAAAGGACTTTGAAACCTGGGACAACTGCAGAGAGCTTAGAGCACCAATAAAATGTAAACAGAAATGCTAAAAGAGGATGTTCCTGCAGACTTTGGCATATTACTTTCTCTAATGAAACATCATATACATGCACCTCAAATAGGATATTGAGAGACAAATGGAAGTTGACTATACAATTAATCATGAAGTGTTTGGAACTTTTTTCCCTTGAGGACTCTAGATGTTTTCATTGTGACTATAAAATACAAGGACTTAAAAAAAAAAAAAAAAGAAAAAAAAAGAAAAGAAAATGAAACATGCCAGCATTTATCCCTACACAAGTCTAGCCTTGGTGGGATAATTGATGGGATAAGTGCCTGTGTAGATACATTCACAGTAAGATTTTCCCATTCAATATCGTCACTTTCAAGAGATGACATAGCATAGTGGTTAAGAATGTGTATGAAGTTTTTAGGACAGTTGTAGCAGCTATTAAGTACTACATGAATATTAGTCCTTGACTAGTGGAGGTGTGTTAGTGCTGCCATTGAGTTGCAAGAGTAATTTCTTTGATAAATTTTGATTTGGGACCAATTAAAAAATACCACCCTAGACACAGGGGAGAGGTATAACTTTATAACCATTCTTCCTTTTCCTGCTTTCCTCCCAGATATTGTATTTTTGTTCTTGAGAGTTGATTTTTAGGGGGATGATTTTTTTAAAAAACTTTTTATTTTAGAAGAGTTTCAGATTTACTCAAGAGAGCACTGTTCCACATGTGCCACACCCGGATTCCCCTATTATTAACATCTTACACGTTTTGGTACATTTATTACAATTGATGAATAAATATTGATACTTATTATTAACATTAAAGTCCGTACTTTGTTCACATTTCCTGGATTTTGACCTAATGTCCTATTTCTGTTCCAGGATTCCATCCCAGATACCACATTACATTTAGTCACCATGTCTCCTTAGGCTCCTCTGGGCTATGACAGTTCTCAGACTTGCCTTGTTTTTGATGACCTTAACAGTTTTGAGGAGTACTCGTCAGGTATTTTGTAAAATGTCTTTCATTTGGGATTTGTCTCTTGTCTTTCTCCTGAGTCAGCTGGGGTTATGGGTTTTTGGGAATAAGACCACAGAGGTGAGACTTCTTTTTATCAAATTCTGTCAAAAGCACATGCTATCGGGCTTCCCTGGTGGCGCAGTGGTTGAGAGACCGCCTGCCGATGCAGGGGACGCGGGTTCGTGCCCCAGTCCAGGAAGATCCCACATGCCGCGGAGCGGCTGGGCCCGTGAGCGCGTCCGGAGCCTGTGCTCTGCAACGGGAGAGGCCACAACAGCGAGTGAGAGGCCCGCGTACCGCAAAAAAAAAAAAAAAAAAAGCACATGCTATCAACATGACTCATCATTGTTGATGTTGGCCTTAATCACCCAGCTGAGCTAGTGTTTGTCAGGTTTCTCTTGTCACTGTCAAGTTACTCTTCTCTCCCTTCCTGTACTGCACTCTTTGAATGGGAGTCACCACGCACAGCCCACACTTAAGGAGTGGGAAGATAAGCTCCACCTCTTTGTGGATAGTTTATATACATAAGTTTTTGGAAACTTTTTCCATGGGAGATTTGTCTATTCTTCCCCCATTTATTTATTTATTCAATTATTTGTTTATATCAGTATGAACTCATAGATATTTATTTTGAACTTTGAGTTATAATCCAATACTACTTTCTTTTTTTTTCTTTTTTTAAAATTGAAGTATAGTTGTTTTACAATGTTGTGTTAGTTTCAGGTGTACAGCAAAGTGATTCATATATATACACACACACACACACATACATACATATATATATTTTTTTTTCCTTTTTTGGATTCTTTTCCATTATAGGTTATTACAAGATATTGAGTATAGTTCCCTGTGCTATACGTTAGGTCCTGGTTGCTTATCTATTTTATATATAGTAGTGTATATATGTTAATCCCAAACTCCTAATTTATCCCTCCCTCCCTCCTTCCCCCTTTGGTAACCATAAGTTTCTTTCCTATGTCTGTGAGTCTGTTTCTTTTTTGTAAATAAGTTCATTTGTATCATATTTTTAGATTCCACATATAAGCTATATCATATATTTCTCTTTCTCTGTCTGGCTTACTACTTTCTTCTCTTACTCAAATTATTCCAGCCTTGGCCACTGGGAATGCTTTTAGCTGGCTCCTGTGTCCCTCTGATGTGACCCTATGGTGGTTGTTTTCCAGCACTTCCTTACTTCCTGGCACTACAAGATGCTCTTGGCTCATCTTGTATATTTCCTATCCCAGACTTAGAATCGTCCGTTTCTCCAGGGAGCCCTGGTTCCTGGTTCCAGAGAACTGGGCACAAGGTACACTTGTTGCTATCAGGGTGTTGTTATTTCTAGGCCCTTTCAGCTGTATAGGAATCTGTACATATACGCATAGGTATAACTGTTTCTATATATATCCATATGTATCGATGTGAAGCTAAACATGGGTTCATAAGAGATGTCTGCAGCTCTAATCTGTTACCATATATGTAGATCATTCTAGCCTTTTCTCCTTCCTTCTGATTCATTACATTTACATTGGGATCCG